>NW_004444007.1:5155818-5175346 GCF_000243295.1 Trichechus manatus latirostris
ATATCCTAGGGAAACTCCCTTTCCATTGGATCAGGGATGTGACCTTAGTAAGGGTGTTATACAATCCCACCCTAATCCTCTTTAACATAAAATTAAAATCACAAAATGGAGGACAACCATGCGATACTGGGAATCCTGGCCCAACCAAATTGATACACACATTTTTGGAGGGACATAATTCAGTCCATGACAGTAACTATATAATATGTTTTAAAACTCAGGAAGTGTGAGTCCTCCTACTTTGTTCTCTCTTTCAACATTGCTTTAGCTATTTGGGGCCTCTTGCCATTTCATGTAAAGTTGAGGATTGATTTTTTTCATTTTTGTAAAGAAGGCTGTTGAAATTTTGATTGGGATTGCATTGAATCTATGGATCACTTTGGGTAGTATTGACATATTAACAATATTAAGTCTTCCAACTCGTTAATATGGAACATCTTTCCATTTATTTAAGTCTTCTTTAATCTCTTTCAGCAGTTTTCATTGGATAATTCCTTCATGACTCTGGTTAGATTTATTCCTAGGTATTTTATTTTCTTAGATGTTATTGTAAATGGAATTGTTTCCCTAATTTCTCTTTCAGGTTTCTCATTCTCATTCCTGGTGTATAGAAACCCGACTGATGTTTGTTTGTTGACCTTGTACCCGCAACTTTGCTAAAGTTCTCTATTAGCTCTAGAAATTTTCTTCTGGACTCTTTGGGGTTTTCTATATATAGGTTCGTATCATCCGTGGATGGAGATAATTTTACTTCTTCTTTTCCAATCTGGATATCTTTTATTTCTTTTTCTTGTCTTATTGCTCTGGTAAGACTTCTAATACAATATTGAACAGAAGTTGTGAGAACAGGTGCCTTTGTCTTGTTCCTGATTTCAAGGGAAAGCTCTGTCTTTCTCCATTAAGTATAATGTCGGCCGTAGGCTTTTCATATATGCCGTGAATCATATTGAGGGATTCCCCTTCTATTTCAGTCTTCTTTAGAGTTTTCATCAAGAAAGGGTGTTAGATTTTATCAAATGCTTTTTCTGTGTCCACAGAATTCTGCATGTGGTTCTTTTCCATTGTTCTATTGATGTAGTCTCCAGTAGATTTTTCATTTCAGCTTTTGTACCTCTCAACTCCAAAATTTGTTTTAAAATTTCTTTTTATAATTTCTATGTCTTTGTTAATATTCTCATTTTGTTCAAACATCATTTCTGGATTTCCTTTAACTCTTTGTCTACACTTCCCTTTAGTACATTGAGCATAATTAAAGCAGTTGTTTTAAAATTGATATCTGGTAGGTCCAATGTCTGGTCTTCCTTAAGAATGATTTCTGTTGATTGATTTTGTTCCTTTGAATGGGCCATCCTTCTCTGTTTTCTGGTTTTTTTGTTGACAGTAAGACATTTGAATAATACAATGCAGTAGTTCTAACACTCTGGCTCTCCCCTTTCCTCAAGGTTTGCTAAGTGTTTTTCTTTCTTCCTTTCTCTTTTCCTATATTTGTATATTGTTGAAGGCTGTGATAGTCTGTTAGGTAAGTGCCTTTTTCAAACTATTTTTGCAGAAACAAACAAAAGAAAAAATATTGGGGGTGGATACCTCTTGCAGTCTTTGCAGAATGGCTTTATGCTGGGGAAATTCTTAAGCAGGCTTATACTGAGCTAGGAGATACACCCAAGGAAAAAACTTAGGATGATCTCAGGACATTCTGGGCATATGTCTTGCCCTGGGCGTATGTGAGGCTTTGCTAATTATATATAATTTACCAAGAACATTTTCTCCCTGGGTGTTTGATCCTGGCATTTCAATTGCTCTCCTTTGACCCAGGCAGCCGTGGGCTCCTCAGTTCACCTTATGATGCCTCAGGCTCTGCCTTCCATTCCTCTTCCCTGAGCGACCTCCAAGATGGATGAAACAGAGATAAACACTTTGCTTTAGTCCTCTAGGCAGTCATTTGACAGATTCAAGCAGGCAAACACCGTGCTTTGTTACTAGAGTGTGCTCTGCTCACTCCAAAACCATGGGCTAAGACCCCAAGCTGGAAATGCAGTTGCCAAGTGGAGTTGGGGGTGGTGCTCTGGACAGTATCAAAAAAAGACTTAGGGTCTTCCTACTATTATGCAAACATTTGCCCAGTTGCCATGGTCCCCTGGTCAAAATGTCCATTAATACTCAGTTTATTTGAGCCAGAACCCAATCAAAGATCACACATTATATTTGTTTTGCATTTAAGATTTTAAAAAATGTATAAAAAACATTTTCACAGTCTCCTTTTTATTTTAATGACATTGACTTTTTGAAAATATCAAGCCTGTTGTTTTATGTAATATCTCACATTCTAGATTTGTCTCATTATTTTCTTGTGTTATCATTTAATTATCAAAATCATGTTTTTAGCTATTCTTGCTTGGGACATTTGTAAAGGTGTAATCTTGCAATTTTTAAAATTCAGTAAGTTTGCTTGGACAAGATGATATTAACACTCTACCTTATATGACACACAAATATCATTTCAAGGTGACTGATGGTATAAAAATGAAAGATAAGGGAGAGAGACCACATCTCTGAAGGAGGAAACCCCATCTACAGAAGGACATATGAAGAAGAACTGAGTCACCCTAGTCCACAGCCAGCCCAAGATCCCAGACATATGAATGAGGCCACCTTGGACCTTCTAGCCTAGTGCAGCCACCATCCAGCTGAGTGCAGATGCATGAGTGAGCGGACAACACCACATGGAGTAGTGACACACCATCACCTCCGAGACATACTCGAAGTCCAGACCCACAGAATCATGGGCAATAAATACATTTTTTTTTAAATTTAAAAACAAAATCATAGAAGACAACATAGGAAGCTATTCTTATTGCTTTGATATAGGAATTTCATGTATAAGACACAAAATGTGTAAACCTTAAAGGAAAATATAAGTTCGATGACAGTATATTTAGAAACTTTTGTTCATAGGAGTCCCTGGGTGGCAGAAATGGTTGACGTTCTTGGCTACTAACTGGAAGGTTGGAAGCTTGAGTCCACCCAGAGGAAATCTCAGAAGAAAGTCCTGTTAATCTGCTTCTAAAAAACCAACCATTGAAAACCCAATGGAGTTCAACTCTGACACACAGGGGTAGTCATGAGTGAGAGCTGACGGGACCGCAACTGGTTTTTCTGATTTGTCCATAAAAATATACTGGAAAGAAAGTGACAAAGCAAGCGATAAATTGGAAGAGATACTGTCAATTAACATAACTGGCAAAGTATTAGTATGAATCTAGAATATTTAAAGAACTCCTAAATCAATGAAAGAAACAGACAAACAAACAAAACTCTCGTTTAGGAAAACAATAAAAAAAACCTTTATAAAGCACTTCAGAAAAGAGGAAAACTAAACTAATAAGCATATGTAAAGATAGTCAACTTCTTTATTAATCATGAAAGGTAAATTGAAACCACAATGAGGTACTATTTCATACTCATCATATTGGCAACAATTAAAAGTAACTAGCTGGCAAGCTGGTATTTTGGTTTATAGGGTCGCTGTGAGTTGGAATTGACTCGACGGCATGGGTTGGGTTTTTTGGCATTATTCAAATGTTATGGAGCCTTGGTGGTGCTGTGGTTAACAGCTTGACTGCTAACCGGAAGGCTGGCAGTTCAAATCCACAGCCACTCCTTGGAAACGCTATGGGGCAGTTCTACTCTGTCTTATAGGGTCACTATGAGTCGGAATCGACTCTACTGCAACGGCAACAGGTATTCAAATGTTTCATTTTACTTGCATACACAATCAATGCCCATGAAAGCAGGAGTCAAGACATCAAACAATGTATTACATTGGAAAAATATGCTGCAAAAGACCTTTTTAAAGTGTTAAAAAGCAAAGATGTCACTTTGAGGACTAAGGTGCGCCTGACCCAAGCCATGGTATTTTTAATCGCCTCATATGCATGTGAAAGCTGGACAACAAATAAGGAAGACTGAAGATTTGATGCCTTTGAATTATGGTGTTGGTGAAGAATACTGAATATACCATTGACTGGCAGAAGAACCAATAAATCTGTCCTGGAAGAAGTACAGCCAGAATGCTCCTTAGGATGGCGAGATTTCGTCTCATGTACTTTGGACATGTTATCAGGAGGGACCAGTCTCTGGAGAAGGGCTTCATGCTTGGTAAAGCAGAGGGTCAGGGAAAAAGAGGAAGACCCTCAATGAGATGGATTGACACAGTGGCTGCAACAGTGGGCTCAAACACAGCAAAGATTGTGTGGATGGCGCAGGACCAGGCAGTGTTTCATTCTGTTGTACGTAGGGTCGCTATGAGTCAAAACCAACTTGACGGCACCTAACACCAACAACAACATTTAAATGTTGGTAAGTATATGGTACAAAGAGAATATTATGCATTGCTGGTGGAAGTGTAAATCGTAACCACTTTAGAAAATAATTTAGCATTATCTAGTAAAATTCAAGATGTATATATCCATCAATTCATCTCTTATGTATACGTTCTAGAGAGACTCTACTTCCTGTGTACCAAGAAAAGTGCACTGATTAAAAAAAAAGATGAAACAGGACACAATCTAAATATCCACTACAGTAGATGACAAGAATATGTTGAGATATATTTGCACAATGAAATACAGAGTCCATTAATGTATCCCAGCTATATACAATAACATGGATAGAACTATAAACAGTGGACAGTGAGAAAAATAAATTGCATAAAATTATGTTCACAATAATTTCATTTATATAAAGTTTAAAAATATCAAAAAATGTATTTGTTTGGTATGCAAACATATTGAGGAACTCATGGGGAAATGCGGAGGAATGGAAAACATTTTCAAGATGGAGAAATGGAGGAAAATCGTTTGAGAAGGGACAGAAAGGGACTTTAAAGTTGATAGTACTGTTTCTTTTTGCTATTGAGTTGTGATATACTGGTATTCATTGTATCTTCTTTTTAAGATATGACTCATTTTATAAAATTTTTTGTAGTTACTCCATATTTAATATACTTAATAAAAAAAACTATTTAAAAAATAAAACTTTTTTTTTTTTAATCTACAAGTTTGTTTACTATGGTGGCTTGCAGGCTGCTGTGATGCTAGAAGATTTGCTACCAGTATTTCAAATACCGGCAGGGTCACCCATAGAGGACAGATTACAGTGGAGCTTCCAGACTAAGACACACTAGAAAGGCCTGGTGATCTGCTTCCTAAAATTAGCCAATGAAAACCTTATGGCTTACAACAGAACTTTGACTCACTTGCTTTACGCATGTCATCAGAGGGCTCGATTGCTGGAAAAGAACATCATGTTTATCAAAGTAGACGGCTAAAGAGTGCAAAGAACACTCTTAATGAGACGGATTGGCAAAGCTGCTGCAAGGAAGGAGCTGAAGATGCTGGAGATTGTAAGAATGACACAGGACCAAGCTCAAAGGCAACTAACAATACCACCACCATTTTCTATTTGAGTTAGAAAGAGTGAATTTGCTAGCTTGCTATAAATGTAACAATGACACTTCCATTTTTAAATTGTAAAAAAATCAAGTAAAAACATTGCTAGGTACTTTTTATATTTAATTATTGATTACTTCACTAATTCCAGGTAAGTACTTGTCCCCAGAGAGGCAATATATTAAGGAAGATTAGATACATGCTTCAGAATTTTATCTTCTCTCTGTATATAACATTTTGAAATATTTTTTACAAATCAGATATGCACATAAAACAATGTCTTTTCTATATCAAATTAGTAAATTAAATAGACTCTTCTTGTATATTCTTGACTTACTTTTAAAATAAAAAATAATAATATACAGTTTAAACCTTACCCTTCATCCCTTTTTCCTTTCTCTTTCTGGTGATCATTACTGTGAACGTTCTTAAAGCATTCTGTTTTTCTTATTAAAGACATGCCAACTGCAAAAGTCCTCTATAATTCTATCATGTTTTCATTTAATCATATTAACATATTAATCAGAAGCAAATGCAAATGATTTCTCTGCCCATCCAACTTAATGATTTTACAACACTACTTTCAGAACTGTTCTTCTAATATCTAAGGCTAATATAATGAATTCTAAACATAGGTCACAAACGCAAATGCTCTCAGGTGCCGGGCAGAAGGGATTAGAGTCATCCTTTTAGAGTGGGGACTCAGTCTAGATTAAGTTCATGCCCAACTTATAAAAGGCAGATGCTTGCTCTCTTCCGGAAATGGCAACAAGTGAGTGGCCAACATTATCTAGTGGTCTGAATTTTGAAAGAAAGGCAAAAATTTTGTTTTATTTCTAATGCTTCAATTTTGTCAACTATTTACAATTTTAAAAAAATCATGTAAATTACATTAAGGAGTTCCTGAGTGGTAAAAATGGCTAACTCATTTGGCTGCTGATCAAAAGGTTGGAGATTCGAGTCTACCCAGAGGTACCTCGGAAGAAAGGCCTGGCAATCTACTCACCCAAAATCAGCCATTGGAAACCCTATGGAGCATAGTTCTACTCTGACACACACAGGGTTACCATGAGTCAGAATTGACTTGATGACAACCCTTTTTTTAAGTTCCATTAAGCCTGTCTAGGTCCCTGGGTGACACAAGTGGTTTGCTATAGGCTGCTTACTTAAAGGTTGGCAGCTCAAACCCACCCAGTAGCTCCATGGAAGAGAGGCCTGGTGATCTGCTCTGTAAAGATTACAGCCAAGAAAACCCTATGGGACATTTCTACTCTGTAATACGTGGGCTCACCATGAGTCAGACTCAACAGTACGGTAATGGGTTTAGCTTTTTGGTTATTTTTAAACCTGTCTGAAGACCAGAGCCAGCTGGTGGGCTGCCAGTTTGCAGTTACAGTTAAATGGAGCAGTTAGAACTATCTTTTTGGTTTAGCACACTCTCCTTTTTTGTCTTTTGTGGACTCATTTATTCAACAATATTTGTTGCTCAAGTCTGGACTTCCAAGCTGCAAGAAGCCCTCTATGACCTGACCTCATTCTGCTCTCCGAGCTTCACCCCTGCTGCCCCTTTCAAAGTGGCTTCCTTGCAGTCCGCTGCACAACTTTGGCACTGCTTTGTCCTCACAGTTTTGCTTATGAAGCTGCATCTATAAATGTGCCATATAGTACAGAGACTGGATTGGGATTTAGACAAACCTGTGTTCTCCTGAAAGCTCAGTCACATACTAGTTGCGTGCTCTCAGCCATGTTACTTCATCCCTCTCAACTTCAGAACCCTGATCTGTACGATAGGATTATTAGTATTTTGAGGTCTAAATTAAATATGTAATGAAATACCTAATAATGCTTGACACAAAATATATGTGCAATAAAATGTGCTCCCAGTACCTGTAAATCAAAGCTGTCGTTGTTGAAATAACTTCCTCCAGCTTTTCACATTCTTGTCGTTATTCTAACCACAGTGCAAACTCTTAAAGACAGAGAAAACAATATGCAGTTTTGATTTTCTTGGTATATCCCACAGTGATTATACAGTCTCGGTGTCCAGAAAGATGCCGACTAGTTCCTCTAAATCTTAGTGCCTCTGATTGTAGAGTGGGAAAAAATCTTAGAGATGATTACTTCATTTAACCGTTTTGTAAATGAGGAATTAAATCCTCATTTAAGGGACTTACCAAGGTTCCATAGATGGTTAGGAACATAACTGAAGAAATGATGTTAAACATTGTAACAGTTCAATTTGTTTACTCTTAGAATAATCTTTGTGTAGTGGCTCATAACATTGGCTTTGGAGTGAGATATTCCATCCTAGCTCCTCCCCTTACTGGCTGTGTGACTGAGCATTTGCGTAACATTTCTGAACCTCAGTTTCTTAATCTCTCAAACGGGATTATTAAAACCTAGGGTTGTTTTTAGTTTAAATCAGCATTTACCCCTGTGATGGACGATACCAAACACTCCGTATGCTATATAATGATGATAAAAATGAGGGTGATACCAACGCTGCTAATATATTTCCATGTTTGTGACTCCATCATTGAGGGAATTAGAAAATAGTTGCTGTCATCCTTTGTTTTAAAGACTGCATATTTTAAAACCCAATAAATTATTTTTCAACCTTTGGCTCTTCAGATTAAAAACTTTCAGCTCATACAATCTTTTCCAAGACATAGGATTTCCAAATTGTAATTATTTTTAAAGCATTCCTCCAAAATTTCTTTACATTTTTCAGTCTTTTAGCTCTAAAAACTTATAATTCTTCACATTCTTTAATATGAAGTTGATATTACCTTAATATAGCAGGGTTGTTTATATGTTCTAATTTACTGTTTATAAAGATTGTTTAAACTAAATCTGAATTTTTTATTTGTAATTTATTTTGTGAATTATTATGACTTTTCAGTGATTTTATTATACCAGTTTGTTCAAGAGGTATTATTATGGATTGAATTGTGTTCCCCAAAAATGTGTGTCAATTTAGCTAGGCCATGATTCCCAGTATTGTGTAGATATCCTTCATTTTTTGACTTGATGAAATTTTCCTATGTGTTATAAATCCTAATCTCTGCCTGTGGTTAATGAGGCAAGATTAGGTCATGTTAAAGAGGATTAGGGTGGGATGCAACACTCTTACTCTGGTCACAGCCCTGATCTGATGTAAGGGGAGTTTCCCTAGAGTGTGGCCTGCATCACCTTTTATTTTACAAGAGATAAAAGGAGAGAGAAGGGAGTAGAGAGATAAGAACCTCATACAACCACGAAAGAAGTGCTGGGAGCAGAGCCTGTACTCTGAACCTAGGGTCCCTGCGTTGAGAAGCTCCTAGATCAGGGCAAGACTGATATGACGAGGACTTTCCCCCAGAGCCAACACAGAGAGAAAGCTTTCCCCTGGAGCTGGCACTCTGAATTTGGACTTCTAGCCTACTAGACTGCGAGACAATAAATTTCTGTTTGTTAAAGCCATCCACTTGTGTTAGTTCTGTTATAGCTGCACTAGATAACCAAGACAGGTATTAAGTAACCATTACTGTGTATTCCCATTTTAAAGTGTTGCTAACATAAACCTTTTTTAATACCCTGGAATACTGAAGATACTTTCAGCCAAATATAAAAGGATTTTAGAAAACTAGGCTCAGAACTGAGCAACAAAACACACTAGGTCATTAAGAACGTAGATTCACTTACTTCAGAAGCAGCTTTTATCACCACACAGATATTGTTGTAAAGCCCACAATTCATCAGTAGACTCAGACATGCACTTCCTGTGTACAAGACTGGAACTCCTGGAGTAGGATTGGGGAATGGATTAGATTTCTGAAAGTCTTCTTTTCCAGTTGCTCCCTTACACTTTTTTTCTACTCTTCCATTAATAATCCCTAGCATCCAACACTGGCTATTAGAGATATTTAATAAATGTTGAATGAACGAATCAATGAATGAACAGCTGATATGCTCCTAACAAGTTTTGTACGTCTCTCTCAACTCTGTCTGTATTGTATGTATAAAGGATATTTATACATATTATTAATGTCTGAAGATGCTGTACTACTTACTGTGTGATTTCGGGCAATTTATTTAATCTCTCTGTGCTTCAGTGTCCTCATTTGAGAGATGTGGATGGTAATGAGATCTACTTCATAGGGTTGTTGTATGAATTTAATAAGTTACAAAATGTAAGTGCTGTGAAGCATGCCTGGTGCATCGTTAACATTTAACAAATGTTAGATGAATTATTACTGCTATTACTACTACAAGGAGTCCTGGTTGCACAGCAATTAAGCCCTCAGCTGTTACCTGAAAGGTCAACAGTTCAAACTCACCAGCTGAGAGACAGATGTGGCAGTCTGCTTCCGTAAAGATTATAGCCTTGGAAACTCTATGGGGCAGTTCTACTCTGCCCTATAGGGTCACTATGAGTCAGAATCAAGTCGACGGCAATGAATATTACTACTACTATCACCACCACCGCTATGTAGGGAAACAAATGCAAACCTGACTCCCAAAGATGGAGCCAATAGATTCTTGGCATGGAGGAAGACAAAAATTAGGGAAAATATGCAAGCTGAAGACAACCTGTGAGGACTCATGTCTGGCACATGAGTTCCCATTAGGTTGGTGGGGTTGAGGTTGCTATTGTACTTCTCTTTCTGAATCAAGTGTAGATAAGCAACAGGACAAATCTTGCCCAGAAGACAGATCCTCAGTGACTCCCATTGGAGAAGCTGGAGAAGGCAGAGTTTATACCTCCAGAAAACGTGCTGCCACCCTCAGGTGTGCCCAGGGGACGGAGGCAGCAGTTCTGAGTGTTCATCTCCTGTGACCCTGAGTCACACACCATCTCATGCAGCCATCTTTAGTTGTATTTGAAGCTGACCTGGATTCACAAGCTGCTTCTTTGGATTATTTTCACTCTAAATTTAAACGAATAGCAAACGTTTCACATGGATGGATTCACAGTGCTTTATTCCTGAGAAGTATTTCTAGAATAAGCAACAAGTAAAGTTTATGTTCTACATAAAAGGGTAATGCTAAATAGTCTAAATTAGGCAATGCTGAATAGTCTCAATACAGAAATAACATGTAGATTCAAATGATTTTTATTGTCATGAGTGCATTTGAAATTTCGATATTTTTGAACTACCAGTGCTGATATGGTTAAAGTACAAAATTGCTTTCTCAGGTGGGTTAGCTATAAAAAAAAATGCTTACTTTAGATTATAAATGGAAAATATTATCATACACATTATTAAAAATATTTAATATTTTCAAATGTCACAGAGGAACATGGAAATGTGATATCAAACATTGCACATTTTGTATTTAATATTGTAGTTCTTTGTAACATTTACCTTGATAACCTTTGGTATTAATCTCTCTCTCTCTTTTTATTTTTTATCTGATTTTCCCTGTGTATACCAAAAACCAAACCAAACCCGTTGCTGTCGAGTTGATTCTAACTCAAACCCTATAGGAGAGAGTAGAACTGCCCCATAGGGTTTCCAAGTCTGTAATCTTTACAGAAGCAGACTGCCACATCTTTCTCCCAAAGAGTGGCTGGTGAGTTCAAACCAACGACCTTTCAGTTAGAAGCTGAGTGCTTAACCACTGTACCACCAGGACTCCTTTGCCCTGGGTAAAACTTACTCAAATCTTTTAATTTGTATAAAATCTATAAGGCTGTCTTTGAAATACAGAATTTCTACCTTGGTTTTCCTATTAGATATATTTGTAAGATCACAAAAGTTTTCAAGTCTGAGTTGAACATATGATTATGTATGAAAAAAATGTATTGGATATGGTCCAGTTGTGTGATTTGTATTTCCACATACATGTTTATTGTATTTTAAATTGTCTTCTTAATGCTTTCGACAACGGTACCCAATAGATTACAAGGAAAATGTTACTGGTTTCTTACTGATTTTACTTTCTTGGAGATTATGTACCCAATCTCCAATACAAGTTTTGTATATTTTTCAAGGAAATTTTTTAGAATGAGCTTTAATATTTTGGGCTACAGACTTTAGTTTCCTTAGGAAATGATATCCTCAGGAGCATCTCTAGTATTTTCAAATTATGACTATGTTTTAAACAATGATTAAATATTAAAGATAGAATATTTTCAAATCTCTATGCTGGCCATTTTCAATTTATCATATTTTTTGGTCTTGGTACTTAAACTTTTCTTAGGACACATTTTATTCAAAAATTTTCACTTTTAAAAGTAATAATATCTTACATTTGCATAGTATTATATTTGGAGCCATACTGCCTGGCTCAGCATTTGAGCTCCATCACTCATGTGGTCTTCTTGAGAATGTTACTTAACCTCACTTAACCTCAGTTTCATATTGTAAAGTGAAGATAATAATGGTACCTACCTTAGAAGATTGTTATGTGGATTATTGATTTAATCTAAAAGTGATTAGAACAGTGCCTGGAATAGTGTAAGGGCTATAGAATTATTTGTCGTGTTGCTGTTAGGTGACATTGAGTCAGCCCTGACTCCCCATGACTCCATGAGTCATGAATGAAATGCTGCCCTCTCCTATGGCATCCCCATGATTGGTTGTAAATCAGACTGTTGTGATCCATTGCATTTTCATTGACTGATTTTTTGGAAGTAGATCACCAGGCCTTTCTTCCTAGTCTGTCTTAGTTTGGAAGCACCCCTGAAATCTGCTTAACTTCATAGCAACACTCAAGCCTCCACTGACAGATAGGTGGTGGCTGCACATGAGGTTCTTGCATTAGCCAGGAATCAAACTCGTCTCCGCTTGGAAAGCAAGAATTCTACCACTGAACCACCATGCCCACTTTTTTCTGGCATTTTTTAAAATTGTGCTTTAGATGGAGGTTTACAGAGCAAATTAGTTTCTCATTAAACAATTAATACATATATTGTTTTGTGGCATTGGTTGCTAACCCCACGACATGTCAACATTCTCACCTTCTCAAAATTGGGATCCCCATCACCAGCTCTCCTGTCCCCTCCTGCCTTCTCATCCTTGTCACTGAGCTGGTGTGCCCGCTTAGTCTTGTTTTGTTTTGTGGACCTATCTAATCTTGGCTGAAAGGTGAACCTCAGAAGTGATTTCAGTACTGAGTTAAAAGGGTGTCTGGGATCCACATTCTCAGGGTTTCTTCAGTTTCTGTCAGACCAGTAAGTCTGGTCTTTTTTTGTGATTTAGAATTTTGTTCTACATTTTTTCTCCAACTCTGCCTGGGACCCTCTATTGTGATCCCTGTCAGTGCAGCCAGTGGTGATAGCTGTACACCATTTAGCTGTGCTGGACTCAGTTGTGTGGAAGATGTGGTAGTTGTGGTCCTTCAGTCCTTTGGACTAATCCTTCCCTTGTGTCTTTGGTTTTCTTCATTCTCCCTTGCTCCAGACGGGGCAGGACCCTGGAGTATCTTAGATGGTTGCTCACAAGCTTTTAAAACCCCAGAAGCTACTCACCAAAGTAGAATGTAAAATATTTTCTTTACAAACTATGTTATACCAATTGAGTTAGATGTCCCCTGAGACCATGGTCCCAGGCCTCAGCCCAGTAATTTCATCCCTCAGGGAGTTTGGATGTGTCTATGAAGCTTCCATGAGCTTGCCTTGGTCAAGTTGTGCTGGCTTCCCCAGTATTGTGTACTGTCTTACCCTTCACCATGGTTACTACTTATCTATTCTCTAGTCAATGTTTTTCCCTCCCCACTGCTCCCCTCCCCTGTAACCATCAAAGATTGTTTCTTTCTGTGTGTAAACCTTTTCATGAGTTTTTATAATAGTGGTCTCGTACAGTATTTGTCCTTTTGTGATTGACTTATTTACTCAGCATAATGCCCTCCAGATTCCATCCATGTTGTAAGATGTTTTGCAGATTCATCATTGTTCAGTACTACTCAGTATTCCATTGTGTATATGTACCACAGTTTGTTTATCCATTCATCTGTTGATGGGCATCTAGGTCGTTTCCATCTTTTTGCTGTTGTGAATAATGCTGTGATGAACATGGGTGTGCATATGTCTATTTGTGTGACAGCTCTTATTTCTCTAGGATATATTCCTAGGAGTAGGGGGTCAGCAAAAAAGAGGAAGACCCTCAGTGAGATGGATTGACACTGGCTGCAACAATGAGCTCAAGCATAGCAATGATCATGAGGATGGAGCAGGACTGGGCAGTGTTTCATTCTGTTGTATATAGGGTCACTATGAGTTGGAAATGACTCATAACAATAACAACAACATATTCATAAGAGTGGGATTACTGGATCATACGGTATTTCTATTTCTAGCTTTTCAAGAAAGCACCATATCATTTTCCAAAATGGTTGTGCCATTTTTCATTCCCACTAGCAGTGCATAGGAGTTCCAATCTCTCCATTAGCCTCCCCAACATTTGTAATTTTCTGTTTTTATTTTATTTGTGCTAGTAGTGTTGGAGTGAGATGACATCTCCTTGTAGTTTTGATTTGCTTTTCTCTAACAGTTAGTGATCGTGAGCATTTCCTCATGTGTCTGTTAGCCGCCTGAATGTCTTCTTTGGTGAAGTGTCTGTTCATATCCTTTGCCGATTTTTTAATTGGATTATTTATCTTTTTGTTGTAGAGGTGTTGGATTTTCCTACAGATTTTAGAGATTAGATCTTTGTCTGATTTGTCATAGCCAAAATTTTTTTCCCAGTCTGTAGGTTCTCTTTTTACTCTTTAGGTGAAGTCTTTGGATGAGCATAAGTATTTTGTTTTTAGAAGATTTCAGTTATCTAGCTTATCTTCTGGTGTTTGTGTATTGTTAGTTATGGTTTGTGTCCTGTTTATGCCATGTATTAGGGCCTCTAGCATTGACCCTCTTTTTTCTTCTATGATCTATATAGTTTTTGGTTTTATATTTAGGTCTTTGATCCATTTTGAGTTCATTTTTGTGTATATTGTGAAGTATGGTCTTGTTTCATTTTTTTACAGATGGACATCCAGTTTTGCCAGCACCATTTGTTAAAAAGATTGTCATTTCCCCATTTAATGGAGTTTGGGCTTTTGTCTAAGTTCAGGTGAAGGTAGGTAGATGGATCGACATCTAGGTTCTCAATTCTGTTCCATTGGTCAATGTGTCTGTCCTACCAGTACCAGGCTATTTTGACTATCATAGCTGTACAGTAGGTTCTGAGGTCAAGTAGTGCGATTCCTCCTACTTTATTCTTCTTCAATAGTGCTTTGTTTATATCTAAGGCCTTTTTCCTTTCCATATAAAGTTAATGGTTAGCTTTAAAAATGCTGTTTGTATTTGGAGCAGGATTGCATTGTATTTGTAGATTGCTTTGGATAGAATTGACATTTTCACAATATTGAGTCTACCTATGCATGAGCATGGGTATGTTTTCCCGTTTATGTAGATCTCTTTTGGCTTCTTGCAGGAGTGTTTTGTAGTTTTCTTTGTATAGGTCTTTTACATCCCTGGTTAGATTTATTACTAAGTATTTTTTTTTAGGTCTATTATAAATGATATTAAAGACCTCTTTAAACTGTTAAAAAGAGAAGATGTCACCTTGAAGAGTAAGGTGAGCCTGACCCAAGCCGGGGTGTTTTCAGTTGCTTCATATGCATGTTAAAGCTGGATGATGAATAAGGAAGACCAAAGAAGAGTTGACGTCTTTGAATCGTGGTGTTGGTGAAGAAGACTGCATCTTAGTCATCTAGTGCTGCTATAACAGAAATACCACAAGTGGATGGTTTTAACAAAGAGAAGTTTATTTCCTTACAGTAAAGTAGGCTAAAAGTCCAAATTCAGGGTGTCAGCTCCAGGAGAAGGCTTTCTCTCTGTCTCAGCCTTCTCATCAGTGTTCCCCCAGACTAGGAGCTTCTGTGCTCAGGGACCCCAGTGCAAAGGACGCGCTCTGCTTCCGGCACTGCTTTCTTGATGGTATGAGGTCCCCCTGTCTCTCTGCTCACTTCTGTCTTTTATATCACAAGACATTGCCTCAGGATACAATCCAATCTTGTAGACTGAGTCCTGCCTTACAACTTCCGCCCATCCTCCCTTGTTAACATCATAGAGGCGGGATCTACAACATATAGGAAAATCACACAGTAACAGGAATCATGGCCTGGCCAAACTGATACACATATTTTTTGGGGGACATAATTCAATCCATGACAGACTGAATATACCATGGACTGCCAAAACAATGAACAAAGCTGTCTTGGAAGAAGTACAGCCAGAATGCTCTTTAGAAGCGAGGGTGGCGAGACTTCATCTCACATACTTTGGACATGTTATCATGCTTTCCCGATTTCCTTTTTGTAGTTCTCTTTATTGGTTTATAGGAATCCAACTGATTTTTATACGTTTATTTTGTATCCTGCTACTCTGATGAATCTTTCTATTAGTTCCAGTCATTTTCTTGTGCTCTTCTGGTTCTCTATATATAGTATCATATCATCTGCAAATAGGGACATTTTTACTTCTTCCTTATTAATTAAAAAACACAAACCAAACCTGTTGCTGTGGAGTCAATTCTGACCCATAGTGAACCTACAGGACGTGGCAGAACTGCCCCACAGAGTTTGCAAGAAGCAGCTGGTGGATTTGAACCTTTTGGTTAGCAGCCAAGCTCTTAACACTGCGCTACCGCACCTACCGGGGCTAGCTGGGTGGGAGAAAGGAAATGAAGGAAGGAGAGAGAGAAGAAAAAAAAAAGGCCCAAAAAATTTTGCTGAAGGAGCCAGCTGGTAGGGGCGGGGTCGACCCAGGAGGCAGTGAGGTGGTGTCTCTCTGGCTGAACAACCGTGGCCCATTGGAAAGTGGCAGAGGCTGCATAGAGGGAAGAAGGATGGGGGGTGGGAAAGTGCATATCCCTGGTTACCGGGTGCTCTGTCTTCTATTGGGAACTCCATGAAGTTGCTTTCCTGTACTACCTGTCCACCGTTCTTGGTGGCTGAGGTCCAAGATGGTGAATCTGTGCTGCGTTAGTTAGTAGGGGACCTACACTCTGTAGCTCTCCTTGCTCTCTGCTCTCTGTCAGTTTCTTATTCCATCTGGTGCTTGATCCAGTTCTTTATCCCTTCATTTGATGCCTAGGGTTTCAGGACTGATGTTTGTTATGCTTTACTTAGTTTTTTGGGTCTTTGCTGTAGAGGGAATGGTGCTTCTGTCTATAGGAGGCTCCGCCTCCATACCCCATTTTTGTTGTGCTACTGTTTTGTTTGTTTGTTTAAATTATTTGGGGAGGTTTATGAAAAAAGAGTATGAACTGTAAACCTGCAGAGGGGCTTTTCTGGAGTAATGTTTCAATAATCTTCCCCTGGAAAATAGTATTAAAATTCTCAATGACTATGATTAGGTTTAACCTTAATTATGTTTAAATTTAAAATGTACTATGAATCAGAGAAAACTTGTATTGATCAGCATAAATGGTTAGAGGAATGCTTTAATTTCTAAGTAATACCAGTTATATTGAACTCTGTTTCCTAAATAAGATGAAGTTGTTGGAACAATTATAATTCTTCACTACTCTCATTTCTAGGTCCTGGGTAAAATAGGCCAATGCGAGTTAAGCAGGGGGAAAGCAACAGATGAGTCAGGAAAGGACATGTTCCTGACGGACCAGGGTCAGGGATATGAGGAGTAATATGAGAGGCTGATCTCTGGTCATTGATAGGACTGCTGTACTACCCAACACCATGTGCTTTGAGACCTAGCTTGCCCTTGATCATTCTTCTATGAAAAACTTATAGGGGCTCAGCAGCGGTCACTCAGGGTCCAAAAAGGGAAATTATGATGATAAACAATGATGTGGCCATGAGTCAGAATTGTAGTCTTTTTTTTACCCAGAGGAAGAATGCTTAGTTATGGTCATCTCTTATCTTGGAGTCAAAAATGAAAGAATAGAGGTATAATTGGCCCTACTTTTGTTCGTTTCTTTTTTTTTTTTTTTAATGCCCTCTACCCAATGTGCCCAGACTGAAGGATTTTAACTAGGTTGCACCATGCTAGGGAGCTAAGAAGAGTTGTACAATCTAGTTTAGAAGTTATTTGTGCAAGCACTTTTTGTTTTGTAAAGCATGTCCTAATATGTTCCACATTTATCCCAATCATACATCCCCAAACCTACTCATTATTTTCCCCTCCAAAACTATTTCCTTCTTTCTTCATTAATGTTGTCACTATACATCCACTTCCCAAGGTCATAAGAATCTGAATTCTATTCAACTTCATTTCTTTCCTCACTCTCCACATCAATTTTATTAATTCCATCTACTATATGCCAGGCGCTATTCTGGGGACTAGGGACGCATCAGTGAAAAGAAAAACAACAACAATAATAAAAATATGTGTTCTTATGGTGCCTATTTCTAGTAGGAGGAGACACATGACAAAATCACAAATCAATACATAATTTAATCTTGTTGAATGTTATGCAGTGATTATGACTTTTCTCAGATCATTACCTTTAAGAATAATTTTTTATAATAGTGGAAAACCTCGAATAGAAACTGAAAGAGTATTAAAAATGAGTAGTCTCATCAGACAACGTAACAGTGGACTACAGAAAAGGACAAAAACCCACAAAACTGCAATTTTATAATTTGTAGAAAAATACCTTGACCCTAAGAAAATTTAATTAAACACACTTTTATCAGCCTACTGTTTATGCTTTCATTCCACAAATATTTCTTGAAAATTTCATGGGCACGGTGGACAAAATAAGGAGCCCTGTGGCACAGTGGTTAAAGCGATTGACTGCTAACCCAAAACCACCAGTCGCTCCTCAGTAGAAAGATGTGGCAGTTTGCTTCCATAGAGATTTGTAGCCTTGGAAACCCTATGGGGTCACTATGAGTTGGAATCGACTCAACAGCAGTGGGTTTTTGGTTTGGTGGACAGAACAGATAAAATCCTTGCCCTGATGAGATTTACAGTAGAGTGGAGAGGACGGATAAATAAGCACACACACACAAGCACACACACACATACACACACACTTCGTTACTAGCCAATTTCCTAGCTCTCCCAATCTCTCCCCTCCCCACCCCCACTACTCAATAAAATCTTTCCTGCCAGTGTCCTAATCAGGCCCTTTTCAACCATGGGTTATTGTAATAGCATATTAACTGGCTTCCACTCCATTGTCCACATTGCCTCCGTTATCTTGCTAAAACATAAAGAGTTAATCATTACGTTCGCTTGCTTATAAAACTTACGACTCGCTGTGATCTGCCTTATCATTTCATTCACATTCTGTCTTCTATTTCTCCAGTCGTATTTACCTCCTTATAAATTGAGTAACAGACTTCCAGCAGTTACTCCAGCTTTCAGTTGATGATCTGCCTTGAGAAAACACATCCACTTGGGCTTCAGGTTCCAGCTGCTCTCATTGTTTTCAATGCCTTTGCTTTTGAAGTGATTGCATCATCAGTTTCTTCCTTCCTAGTGGATTATTCCCACCTGTATTCTACAGGCTGTTATGTCATTCATCTAAAAAATCTATTCTATGATTCCACATTCCCCTAAAGATATTAAGTCCATTTTTTAAAATAAAATTGTTGCCTAACCTTACTGTCTTAATTCTTTGCCTACCATATACTTATCAACTCACTCCAGTCTGGCTTCTATTTCTGCCACTTCGTGGAAATCTATCCCCTTCGCTTTTTCCTTCCCTCTCTCCCTCCCTTTATTTATTTTGTCAAGGGCACCAAAAACAACTATACTGCTAAATCCAATAAACCCGTCTCTGTCCTCATCTTGTTCTAAAGCTCAGCAGCATTCAATACAATTCACCCTTTATTCCTTAAATCCTTGACTATCCAGTCTGGTTCCTCCTTTCTAGTCTCCTGCTGGATAGTCCTTCACCTCTACCTGAAATCATTACTATTGTCTCCTCTTCCTGACTGATTGCATTCAGTCACAGTGATTTCAATGCTAATGACTTCCAAACTAAATATCTCTATCCCTATCCATTCCCTGAGCTCCAGACATAGGCATACAACTAATTATTGGTCATGTCCAGTTGAATGCTTAATAGCCATCTCAAGCTTAAAAATTTCAAACCACAACTCTTTTTTATTTTATTTTATTGTACTTCAGGTGAAGGCTTACA
>NW_004444007.1:5177847-5209263 GCF_000243295.1 Trichechus manatus latirostris
AGGGGCTATTGAAAATGGTATTGTTTTCCTGATTTCCTTTTCATCGTTCTCCTTACTGGTGTATAGGAATCCAACTGATTTTTGAATGTTTATCTTGTGTCCTGCTACTCTGCTGAATCTTTCTATTAGTTCCAGTAGATTTCTTGTGGAGTCTTTAGGGTCAAACCACAACTCTTGACTGTTCTCCACTCCTTACCTCTTCCTCAAGCAGTCTTCCTCATCCCAATAAATGGTAATGCCAAGCCCGAAACCTCTGAGTCTTCCACGATTTCTTTATTTTTTTCTCATGCTCCTGACACAATCTATCAGCATGTTAAAAATATATTTTAAATTTCTTTAATTGTTTCCATCTTCACTACCAAGTTACAATCAGAATCTTAGCTTGCCATGACACTTGTGGTAGCTTTGTAACTGCTATCTTTGCTTCCCCTTTTGACTCATGCCTACACAGTGGCCAGAGTAATTTTTATTAAAACATAGATCAAGTCATGTCACTCCCTTGCTTAAATCTCTCAAATGGTTTCCCATTTTATCTAGAATAAAATCCAGAGTCTTCATCATCAAGAGTCAGCATGATAGGACCCTGGGTATCTCTTTGACATTGTCTCTCATGGCTCTCTTGCTCCTTCCATTCTAGCCACACTGTGCTCCCTTCCGTTCCTTGAAAAGACCAAACTCTTTTCCTTCTTAAGATTTTTTTATTTGGTGTTGCTAATACTTGGGATACTCTTTCCATAGCTTTCTGCATGATGGCTTATTTTTCTTTGACCCTTAGGTCAAATATCACCTCCTAAGAGAAGCCTTCTTTACCCTTTATTCAAAATAGCACATTAATCTTATAAAAAGCACTTTGACAAACATTTTCTAGAGCTAAATGCATTTAACACATATTTGTATATTCCCTTGCCTTTTTGGAGTTCATATGCACATTCTCCCTTCATTCCTTCCTTCGTTTCTTCTTCACATAACACATTTATTGAGCATCTGCTATGTGCCAAGCATTATTCTAGGTGCTCGAGATACATCAATGAGTAAAACAGATAAAATTCCAAATCTCTACAGTTTACATTCTAAAGAGCAGGGTAAACAATAAACATAATGAAGAATAGTGTATATCGTGTAAGTATGGCCATAGATGTTATAGAAAAAAAGAAAGCAGAGGAAGGAGGACTGAGAGTGACCTGGGGGGTGAGAGGTACTCTGAGAAGTATACTCTAAAGAAATCAGCATTTCCCAAACTTATTTGACCATAGAATACATGTTATGATCTTATGAAACTAATCTTGCAAGGAAAACACTTTCGGAAAGTATGACGTGCCTACTCTCACCCCTTTCCATTGCACACACCTTATTTCATGGAGTAGATATCTGAGTTCCAGAGAATCTAAATAATTTGCCCTAAGTCACAAATCCTTCCTAGAATTTTAAGATAGCATTTCTATCTTACGAATTTGATCATGAGGATTATGAGGATAGACACAGTAAGCTGCATACCTCGCATATTTGACACCAGGAACAGATCATTTTTTAACATATCCATCCTCTAAATGACTAAATTCCTTTTAGTAAGAATGAAATGGAACAAATAAAAATAATGGTCAGAAAAAGTAGTGGCAGACAGCAAAAAGTTTATTTTATTGAATTTTGTATATATAATCATGCTAATGGAAAAGAATAAAAAATAAAATCAATATTACAGGGCAAAAATAGAGAAAAACAATAGGTTAATACTTTTAAATTACACTAATGTATTTTTTAAAGGAAGAATAATATATATATATAGGTCTCTTATTATAATGAATATATAACATTATCATTTCTGTTATTTAACTTTCGAAAGTTTGCAATAGCTTTGTCAAAATTGATTTTCTTTATATATTTATTTTAAATACACTATATAGCCAATTTGTCAACATATCTTTGCTCATAGTTGACTGAAGAATACTTTTTATCAAATTTAATTTCAAAGTTTTTTTTTTTCACACGAAGCAACAAATATAAAAATAAGAATAATAATAAACATGAGCATACATTTGGAAGAGGTTCATTAAAAAAAAAATCCCATTGTAAATTATATTCCAGAAATTTTAAACACATTAAAACTTCAAGTGGTCACATAAAATGACAGAACTGAAGTAACTCAAGTGCTGTTTATTCATCCTTTCCATCACTGGACTGTCATTGTTTATTCTGAATCTGCTGTTTAAGCTCAGGAATATGTGGCATAACGAGTTGGCGAAAGCACCCATAGAGAGCTTGAATGATTTAAAACCACTGTGAACTGATTTTCAAAACACACATGAGTAGCTGAGTCTGCATGTATTGGGGGGTGATTGTATAACTGGGGATTCTTTGAATTAACTTTTATGTAAACACTAAAGTTTCTTATGGATATCCATTTCTTAAAATACAAGGAATAAAAATGTGCTAATTTGTAAGTTACATATATATTATTAAAAGTCAACAGTAATGACAGCAATTATTTGGAACCTAGATCAACAAAAGATTTGTTTGGGGAGAACTGACATTGTTTAGAATGACTGGCATACTATAATAATAAAAAATAGATAGATTTTTAATTGGTTTTAGTATTGCTTTTACATTCTCCACAGACAAGGCATCTTCTTATTCCACGGCCCTGTCCTTGGTAAGCCACCGGTAATGATAATAATAGTTAAATTTGTTAAATATATTAGGGTTAATTCATGTTCACTAATTATCATGAGTATATCAACTAATAGCGTCCCTGGATGGTGCAAATGGTTAATGTTCTTGCTGCAAACCGAAAGGTTGGTGGTTTGAGTCCATCCAACCTTGGGAAGAAAGCCTGGTGATTTACCTGTGAAAAATCAGCCATTGGAAACCCTATAAACACAGTTGTGCTCTAATACAATGGGAGTCACCATGAATAGAAAATGACTCCACAGCAACTGGCTTTTTAAACATCAAATAATAAACTGGGAAATACCCAAAATGTCGTTTCCAACATGTTTTGTCTCGACTCCTGTCCATGGTTTTCTTTCTGGCATACAGAACTTTACTATCTTCTGGGACTGATTGTTCAATTAAATATATACATATATATATATATTAGGCCAACAAGGTGAATGAGAATTTATGTGATGTAATGGAAAGGAAGGATGCATGAGGGTGAAGGGAAGTCTTTCTGTCTTATTTTCTCTCTATTTATTTAATCATGATTCTTTGTAGACCCATCTCACTTAATGATGGTTTCCCTCACTGGTGGTTGATACCATCAAAATATATAATACTATTAAAATTAACTATACTACTTTCTTATGTTCTATACATTATTACTGTTGAAGACTCATAAATCTTAGAGTATACTTTTTTGTTTCCTTACATTAATCATTTGGAGTAATTTGTATACTTTAAAATAGGATATTAACAATGATGTAATGTTACTAAGGTAACATTCTTTTCCAGTCTTATTTTAATCATAAACAGAGATGATGAGTATCTCAGTTCTTTCCTCTGTTTTCTGTTTTTTATTTGCTAGATATATAAAACTGGGAAAGACTTGGCAATTCAAGTGCTCCCTATATCATATTACTCAAATAAACCATGCCTTTGAGTATGCCAGGACACCATTTTCAGCACGTATTTTTCTACCTTATTAATTTGTCTGCTTTCCTCAGTCCCCTCTGTCCTACAGGGCCCCATCTGCAGTTTTAACAATATTGATGATTAATTCTACAAAGGGTGGTTTCAACTGCAAAGCAGAATCTGAAACTGAGCCAGAGAGTGGCTATATGCCCGGAAACATCTCTACAGAACAGAAAGGAAAGTTAGCCTGAGAACATTTCTATTATCTTGCTGATAGTCTAGAAGCTCTTGCTTTAAGTGGTTCTGGAGGGCCATAGTAATAAGTTAGATGACTGTAAACTTGCATTAAAATTGACCCAGTTTAGGTCTTTGTTGTAACTGCATGTTATGTATCAGGAAAGAGGAATATTGCTCTCATTCAAAAAGGCAGACCATTTTGCTTTCTGTATAATTTGTTAAAATTTTCATCTGGAACTTCCTTCTTCCCTAGATTTTTGCTCTTACTACATCACTGTGTGTCATGGATTGAATTATGTCCCCCCAAAAATGTGTGTATCAATTTGGCTGGGCCATGGTTCCCAGTATTGTGTGGTTGTCCTCCATTTTGTGATTGTAATTTCATGTTAAAGAGGATTAGGGTGGGATTGTAACACCCTTACTAAGGTTACATCCCTGATCCAATGTAAAGAGAGTTTCCTGGGGATGTGGCCTGCATCACCTTTTAGCTTACAAGAGATAAAAAGAAAGGGAAGCAAGCAGAGAGTTGGGGGACCTGATACCACTAAGAAAGCAGTGCTGGGAGCAGAGCGCATCCTTTGGACACGGGGTCTCTGCATGGAGAGGCTCCTAGTCCAGAGGAACATTGATGAGAAGGTCGACAGAGACAGAAAGCCTTCCCCTAAAGGCTGATGCCCTGAATTTGGACTTTTAGGCTACTTTACTGTGAGGAAATAAATTTCTCTTTGTTAAAGCCATCCACTTGTGGTATTTCTGTTGTAGCAGCACTAGATGACGAAGACACTGTGCATGACAATAGAAGTGGTAGCAATGATATCTTTGCAATTACAGAAGAGTACTAGACTTGGAATTATTGTTTCCACTGGTTAGGAATCATGTAATCTGGCAAATAGCTTATTTTTAGAAATTCAGTTTCTTCATTTGTAAAATCTCCCTTCTCATAAAGGTTGTGAGGATTAAATAAGACGTGTGTGAAAGTATCTGGCACAAAGCATCAAATCATTGTGGAATCGGAGAGCCAATGTTAGGTTACAAGAATTCCCTAAATCTGTAGAACATCTGTATTCACAGCAGCCCAATTTATGATTTTTGAATTATTTGATATTTAGGGGTCAAAGGGCAAAAACTTACCTATGTTTGGCAAAAGAAATACCCCAGGTATGGATTAGCCTGTAGATTTTAAATTAAAAAAAAATTACTTAAATACACTGTACCCCACCCCTCCAACAACAACAAAAAACCCTGTTGCTGTCAAGTGGATTCTGACTCATAGCGACCCTATAGGACAGAGTAGAACTGCCCCATAGGATTTCCAAAGCTGTAATCTTTACACAAGCAGGCTGCCACATCTTTCTCCCGAGAAGTGGCTGGTCAGTTCAAACCACCACCTTTTGGTTAGCAGCCCAGCACTTAACCACTGTGCCACCAGGATTCCTTAAATACACTAAGACAAGGTAAATATAGGTGTTTCTTAAACTAGTAGGAACAAACTTATTATTTACTTAGTGTTAACTTTATTGTAAACATGTAGAGAGAATTTGTCTCAGTGACTATTTATTACTAATGAATTAAAAAAAGGAGAAAAGGTGAGACATGATTTGATTACATAGAAAAAATTAAAAATAGAATATAATATCAGCATCAGTGACTATATTCTCAATTCTCCCACTAATAACTGCCTCTTTTCCAAAAGCACTGTTTTTTATTCAACTCGGTTTTATTTATGCTCTGTTGTCATAAATTATTAATCATGAAAGTAGATATTGCTAAAAAAACTCACTGAATCCATTAATATAATTTTCATATTGTTTTAATTTTTAAAAAATTTGTGCAATTGTAGTCACTTGTATGTGATTTTAAAGCACTTAAAATATTTCTTAATTTCATGGAATAAAAACTCATTTTATTAGTTTCATGTTGGGAATTAAGAAAAAAAGTACTGATATTCTTAAACCTCTGTCATTTAATCGTGAAGTTTCAATTATTGTGCCTGTTAGATATTTCATAACTCTAATCCTACTGCTAGGAGGCCCCTGGGTGGCATGGTTTGTGCTCAACTACTGAACTAAAGGTTGGTGGTTCAAACTTACCCAGTGGCACCATGGAAAAAAGGCCTGGTGATCTGCTTCCATGAAGATTACATCGAATACAACCCTATGGAGCAGTTCTACTCTCTAACACAAGGGGTCACCAGAGTCAGAATCGACTTGATGGCAATGGGTTTGGTTTTCTTTTTGTTTTAAATCCCACTGCTACTGTCATTGTTTGGCCTTCTAATTGGTTCCTTACCTTGACTATTCAAATTGTAAATATACTATATTCTGTCCCTACAATCTTTTCTGCTCCAACCCATGCTCTACAATATACTCAACTGTTTTTAAAATGACCTCATGTCAGTTCTTCCTTTAATATACCAATACAGGGCTTTCTGATACCTAGAAGCCAAAGTCTAAACTCTCTAATGCTGTATAAAAAAAAATCCCTTTAATAACAGTCCTCAACCTTGGTTGTTGATGTATCCCCAGCACTTAGTCCGTTTTTGATGAATGTGTTTTTGATGAATAAATGAATTAATAATTCAATTAACTTCCTATTTCAGGCTTCTTCTGCTTCCCTGTCCTCTGCAGCATTTCCATACATAAATACTTGCTTTGCTTTGAATGTGTTAAGCTCTTTCCTTCTGTATGCCATGTCTATTTAAGCCTGCAGAGATGGCCTAAATAAAATGGATTAAAGGGATTTTTTTTTTTTTTTTTTTTTATCTGTGAGACTCACAGAAATGAATTCAGGTCATAATAAAGTGTGGCAGATAGCTGACATAGTTAAATATTATAAAACAAGGGACTCATAGGAACTGATGAAAGCATCGGATTGTTTATAACTGGAGCTTTATTTTAATCTGCCCTTGTTGATTAATTTTATGAATCTAGAAGAGCAAACTTGGTAAATGAAAATAATACTGCTTCATAATGATGAACTGAAATTATTTCTCTTACTGGAGATATTCCACAATGTTTTGGAAGAAGTTATTTGAGAAGAAGAGAAATGTGGGAGTATGGAGCAGATTTAAGAGGGAGGAGAGTTTTGAGAAAGAGGCATAAGAAGACCTGAGGAAGGACTTTTACCTTCTGGCATGAGCTAATCACAAATGCGGGTCGAGAGAGCATAGGGTAACAGGGAAAGACATGGCTGGACCCAGAAGTGTAAGAAGGAATTATTGGAGTGGAACTGGAAAGGAAATATAGTAGTAAAGAGGGGAAGAAGAAACCATTCAGAGTACCTGGAATAGAAATACTAACAGGTAATTCTTCAACTCAGGGCAGTCCACTGTATGTGTGGTACTTTTAGTGAGATTTGTTTCATTTTCTTAAGTTGTATGTATGTATGTATTCATAGGGTCAGTGTAATTAAATGGAATAAAATGAAGGAACTTTGAGAATAATGATTCCAAAGGATATTTTGAAACACGTTTGTATTTAAAGAATGAATTACTCTTGGAAATCAGTTTGGGAAATTTTAGTTTTCTTTTTAGTTAGAAAAGAATAAGACCATAAAATAAATTAGAATTTGAAGAAAAAATAGAGAAGGTTGAACATGCTCACACATTCATAGTGATAAAAAAACAACAAAAACCCCTCAATTAGGGAGGAGCATAAAAACAAAAAAACAAACAAAAAAAAAAAAAAGAAGGAAAAGTAGTAAATTTTATGAATGGAACTTGAAAAGAACTGTTGTTGTCGTGTGCCACTGAGTTGATTGTGACTCATAGTGACCCTATAGGGCAGAGTAGAACTGCCCCATAAGGTTTCCAAGGCTGTAATATTTATGGAAGCAGACTGCTACCTCTTTCTCCAGCTGAAAAAGACTACAGGGGGCAAAATGAGGAAAGATATGGCTGGTTATGAAATTGCAAAGACAGGCAAAAATCTTTATGCATAGAAAAAGAGGACATTCATGAATGTGACATGTTAAGTGCTTGAATTACCACTTTATTAACGAAGGTCAATAGAAGGTTAAAAATTAGGCACACACATCACTTGGTAGAACAACCAAAGTCTACTTATCTAAAGGATTCAGAAGAAAGCTTAGCCAAAACACGTGTCAGAGGAATCAACAACATTCACCTGGACAGATGGAGGTACAGGCTCCCTGGTTCGAAATCTCCCTAGATGTGCAGTTGTAGATTATAAGGTCTGGGTGATTGAGGATCTCTTCTGAAAGCATAATTGTTTCTATGGAGGTCTGCACAAATGGAGCAGTCCTACATGGAACCTAGTCTGATACTTGCCAGGGACCACCACACATGGACCAGCTGCAGTGTATTGATCTTGGCGTACATACAACACTGTGTGGTTAAAAAAATCCAAACCAGTTGCCTTCAAGTCCATTCTGACTCATGGTGACCTCATGTGTTGCAGAGTAGAACTATGCTCAGCAGGGTTTTCAGGCTTTGATCTTTTGGAAGGAGATTGTCAGGCCTCTGGATGGGTTCAAACCACCAACCTTTAGGTTAGTAGTTGAACGCTTAACTATTTGCACCACTCAGGGACTCCTACAGTGTGGTTAGGGGGTAGAATACATTCAGACATCAGGAAAGTCCTCACCTTAATAGTCATAATTTCTAGGCTAGTACAGCCTTGTTCCAAGCATAGTCCTGAGCTCAGTTCTGCAGTCAGTCTCAGATTAGTGGTCTGTTTGCTAGCAAGTCCCTGGAAGACCAATGGAAAGATCTCAGACCAGCCACAGGACTCTTCTGCATGCCTCAGTGGAAAATGATTTTAAAAAGGAACTTGAGGTAATGATAAGAATTGCAAGGTTTGGTAGTAAAAATAATTGTAGAAAACACTTATATAGCATTTACTATGGGCCAGGTTGGCGCACTGGTGGTGCAGTGGTTAAGAGCTATGGCTGCTAACCAAAAGGTCAGTGGTTCTAATGCACCAGCTGCTCCTTGGAAACCCTATGGGGCAGTTCTACTCTGTCCTATAGGGTTGCTTTGAGTTGGAATCGACTCGACAGCAATGAGTTTGGTTTTTTGTTTTGTTTTGTTTTATGGATCAGGTACTGTTTGATATGCCCGACAAATGTTAACTTGCTCAATGCTGCAACAGCCTTGTGAGAGATGTTGTTATCCCTATTTTATAGATAGGGAGCTGAATACAGAGTGATTGAGAGACTTAACCAAGTTTTTACAGCTGGTAAGTGATAGAGTCTTGCTCTGAATTCAAACAACCAGCTCCAGAGACTATGTCCCTACCCATTCTGCTATCCCACCTCTCTATGGCAACTGCTCAGGACTTTATTCTTTCCTACTTACTTGTGTCCTTTATTCTGTTCTACATATAAAGAAACCAAGACTTGAAAAGGTTTAATCCAAGATCACATAATAAATTGGAGAACTGGGAGTTTGAACCCAGAGTTGTTGGACTTCAAAGCTTCCTGCTGACAAAGCTACATCTCATTCTGATCCTTTGGTGGGCAAATCCTTGCTGGATTTTTCTGAAAGTTGCTTTGTGCCAGGATGGTCAGATAAAAGTGCATAATCAGCTTCTTGTGCCTGACCCAGTCGGTGGCACATGCCACAGTTCTAAAAACTTGAAGCCTTTGAAGGAGAAAGCTTCATCTTCTGAGAAATAGTAAATTACTACATCTATGTTGCGTGTCAATTTTCTATTTGTAAAATTAAAAATATACAATAATATGTGAATTAATGCATCTTTTAAAAATCTCAGTAATTCATATATAAAAGTACAGAAAGTAAAAATATTATTATATACCTTTTAAAAATATGTATAGATACCTTCTGATATAAATTGGAGTCCTGATGGCACAGTGGTTAAATGCTCGGCTGCTAACCAAAAAGTCAGTGGTTCAAACTGCTGGAGAAAGATGTGGCAATCTGCTTCCGTAAAGATTACAGCCTCATAAACCGTGTGGGGCAGTTCTCCTCTGTCCTATAGGATTGCTATGAGTAGGAATCAACTCGACAGCAGACAGCAATGGATTTGATGTTGAGATAAATACATCTAAATCTACTTCATTATAATGTCTGAGTATTATTCAGTATTACATATGCATTAAATTGGTTTACTATTCCCTATTCTTCCTGGGTGTGAATCTCAGATCTGCCATTTAATAGTTGCACGACCTTGAGAAAATTACTTAAGTTCTTTGTACTTCATATTCTTCATATATAAAATGAATATAGATTTAGGGTCTACAGCATAGGATTGTTGTAATATGCTGAGACTAGGTCCCTGCCCTGAAGTTGCCATATTGTGGTATATATGAAGGACAGAAAGACCAGTGAGACTGGAATGAATTGAATAAGAAGTATAGCAGTGAAAGCAGGTGGACAGGAGCCAGGCGATGTACATCATTCCTATAGTCCATGGTTCTCAACTGGAGGATTCCTGTCTCCCCTTCTCCATGATATTTGGCAATGTCTGGTAACATTTGTGGTTGTGATAATTGGAAGGAGATGCTTCAGACTTCTAGAAGGTAGAGGCCAGAGATGCTGCTAAACATTGTGCAATGCACAGGACAACTTCCCACAATAAAGAATTATCTGGTCCAACATATCAACAGTGCTGAGGTTGAGAAACCCTATAGACTGTGGTGAAGTGCTACACTGGTTTTAGTCAACATAAACACTCATAAAAGTTTAATTTTCTGCCTATATACAATAACCCAATGCAAACTGAAAAGTAATACAATAAATACTTTTTTATTGATTTGACAAATTGATTCACAGACTTTTATTTTTTAAGTTTTGTGAAAATGTATTTATAAGATCTTCAACCATCAAAAACCTTCATCTTACAGCAAGGGTAACATTTTCAGTATGTTCTATCACACTGACAGTTACTGAATATTTTGGAAAGACAGTTCATTATTCAGATCTTAAATTATTTTTTATGATAATAGTTGTCATGGATTGAATTATGTTTCCCCAAAAATGTGTGTATCAGTTTGGCTGGGCCATGATTCTCAGTATTGTGTGGTTGTCCTCCATTTTGTGATTGTAATTTTATATTAAAGAGGATTAGGGTGGGATTGTAACACCCTTACTAAGTTCATATCCCTGATCCAATGTAAAGGGAATTTCCCTGGGGTGTGGCTTGCACCACCTTTTATCTTATAAGAGATAAAAGGAAAGGGAAGCAAGCAGAAAGTTGGGAACCTCATATCACCAAGAAAGCAGCTCCGGGAGCAGAGTGTGTCCTTTGTACCTGGGGTTCCTGCACGGAGAAACTCCTAGTCCAGGGAAAGATTGACAACAAGGACCTTCCTCCAGAGCTGGCAGAGAAACCTTTTCCATGGAGCTGATGCCCTGAATTTGGACTTGTAGCCTACTAGACTGTGAGAGAATAAATTTCTCTTTGGTATAGCTATCCACTTGTGGTATTTCTGTTAGAACAACACTAGATGACTAAGACAATAGTGTAGACTGACTTTTTAATGTATTTTAATTTAACGGGTAAAGTATGGAATTGGGTGTCAGGAAATGAATCTTTTAGGAGAATGGGCACTATTATCAGACAAATCTATGTTTGAATCACGACTCTGCAAACCACTAACTATATGACTTTGGGTACATTGTATTACCTTTCTGAGCTTTAGTTTTCTCATCTATAAAATGAGAGAAAATAGTATCCATTATCTAGGGTTTTTTTAATAACAAATAAACAAGTAATGCATATAAAATACCACATTGTAGTATCAAAATTATCACATAATTACTTAATAAGCAGTTCAAAAGCACTCAAAAATGTTATCTATTTCTAACTGTTGCTGAACTCGGGAAGGTGGGTCCTGTCTGGCATGCTCAGACTTGCCAGTGATCTGGACACCAGTCTTTGAGAGAATGAGAAAGTAAATTTATCGCAACGCGCAGAGCAAGGAGCTGGGAGAAAGTTCCTGAGATCTGACTCTGTGAGATCTGACTCTCCGAGCTACAGGGAAAACCACCCCCCAAAAAAACAAACCCATTGCCGTCAAGTCGATTCCAACTCATAGCGACCCTATAGGACAAAGTAGAACTGCCCCACAGAGTTTCCAAGGGGTGCCTGGTAGATTCAAACTTCTGACTTTTTTGGTTAGTAGCCGTAGCTCTTAACCACTATACTGCCCAGCTTTCTGAGCTATGGGGAAGCAAGCATTTATATGTGATTGGGGCAGCAAGATGCCCACCACCAAGGCATACTGGGGAGGGAAAGTTCTAACAGGAATACCTAGGGAAGACGTTACAGGAATCATGGTAGCCAGGAAACAGGAGGTGACGTGGTTCTTGTCGGGCCTGTCACTTCAGAATGGGGTCTTGGTGATGATTTTCTTTCTGATTTGTTCCACCTGTTGCTGTGTCCTCTGTTGAGGTCAACTAATCGTCACAACTGGCCCTTCTGCACATGTGGGGCAGGCCAAATCTGCCTTGGGCTAGTTTAAGGCTGTCTTTTCCGACTAATCGAAATTTACTGGCATTCGTAGGGCGAGGTTACATAACTAGCTCATTAACCTTGGAAATGTTCCTAAGTTCTTCCGGTCCAAGTCTTCTTCAGTAAAATAAAGGGGGAGTATACATTTATTCCTAAGTTCTTTCCAAGTCTGAAATAGAAATTCAGGGTAAATAGATCACTATATACATTATAAAGATAACTTGAGTGTGGTAAATTTAATTTAGGAAAGCAACTGTCCAAACAACTAAATGCTCACTAAGATGTTGGTACTAAGTGTTCTTAGTTTTGACCTTGGAGGACAGGCAGAACTTTTCTGCTCAGGCTTCTGCTTAGATAATCTGACATAACATCACTGTGAGAAATTTAGAATGGAATTTAACGTCATCCTCCTTTTGGCTGAGAGGAAGACAGGAGTATCAATGGCATTACCCGTAAGTGGGAGTGACAGTTGCAGACTTATTTAATTTGTAAGCCTGGTAGCATCCCGGCACAGAACATGGTGCTGAGCTCATAGAAGGTGCCCTATCAATCACTTTGCTTGATTGACTAATTTGATCTTTCTCAAAGGATTTTAATATTTTCCAAATAATTCACAGTCACAAGTTGTTTTAGGGAAAAACCCATTGCTGTCCAATTGATTCCCATTTATAGTGATCTTATAGGTCAGAGTAGAACTACCCCATAAGGTTTCCAAGGCTACAAATCTTTACGGAAGCAGACTGCCACATTTTTCTCCCCTGGAGTGGCTGGTGGGTTTGAACTGCCATGCTTTGGTTAGCAGCCAAGTGCTTAACCACTGGGCCACCAAGACTCCTCTTTTAGGGAAAAGGCCCTTCCCTATAGATTTATTTTGTTATCCACAGCATCTAGTGTGATGCTTTGAAAATATTAGGTCCTTAATGTAGGAGTCGGAGCCCTGGTGGCACAGTGGTTAAGAGCTCAGCTGTTAATCAAAAGGTCAGTTGTTCTCTTCTGTCCTATAGAGTTGATATGAGTTGGAATTGACTTGGTAGCAAAAGGTTTGGTTTTTTGGTAATGTAGGAGCCCTGGTGACACACTCGGATGCTAACAGAAAGGTCGGCAGTTCGAACCACCAGCCTTTCCAAGGGAGAAAGATGTGGCAGTCCGCTTTGGTAAACATTTACAGCCTTGGAAACCCTACAGGGCAGTTCTGCTCTCTCCTATAAGGTCTCTATGAGTAGGAATCTACTCGATGGCAGTGGGTTTGGTTTTGGAATGTATGCTTGCTGAATTAATGAATGAGTATATTGCAAATGGTTAACTATTCAGCTACTAATGGAAAGGTTGGCATTTCGAATGAGCCCAAAGACACCTCTGAAGAAAGCCCTGGTGATGTACTTCTGGAAGATCACAGCCATTGAAGACCCTATGGAATGAAGTCGGAATCGACTCAGTGGTGATTGTTTTAGTATGAAAATGTGAAGGATTAAATGACTACTGTTCTCTCATATACCATTCCTATAAATTTCAGACAAGGTCAAGCTATTGAGAGAGTTTGATAAGTTAAGGAGACATGAACTGGGAAAGAAAATATATGATAGTGTTAAAAAATTGATTGTACAAAAATTGCCTGAATTACCCGCTGTCATGGATTGAATTATGTCCCCCCAGAAATGTGTGTATCTGTTTGGCTGGGCCCTGATTCTAAGTATTGTGTGGTTGTCCTCCATTTTGTGATTGTAATTTTATGTTCAACAGGATTAGGGTGGGATTGTGTAACACCCTTACTAAGGTCACATCCCTAATCCAGTGTAAAGGGAGTTTCCCTGGGGTGTGGCCTGCGCCACCTTTTATCTCCTAAGAGATGAAATGGAAGCAAGCAGAGAGTTGGGGACCTCATACCACCAAGAAAGCAGTGCCAGGAGCAGAGTGCGTCCTTTGGACCCGGGGTCCCTGCGCAGAGAAGCTCCTAGCTGGGGGAAGAATGATGACAATGAGGACCTTCCTCCAGAGCTGACAGAGAGAGAAAGCCTTCCCCTGGAGCTGACACCCTGAATTTGGACCTCTAGCCTACTTTACTGTAAGGAAATAAATTTCTCTTTGTTAAAACCATCCACTCGTGGTAGTTCTGTTGGAGCAGCACTAGGTGAATAAGACACCTATTCTTATTCTTCAATGACATATAATTAATTATTCACACTACTGCCAAAAATCAGCAAAAAGTTTTAGGAAGCAATAAAAATTGTAGGTGCTTAATAATATTCCTTGAATGAATTAATTTAAGGCATTCTATTATTTAATTAAAAATATTTTTTTACCCTTATGAAGCACAATCGTATCCTGCCTTTTATTATCTGTATATTGGATATACGATTTTGTATTTCTTTCCAAGAAGGAGGTAAATGAATATGGTTTGCTCCTCTGGACTGTAACCTGGTAGTTAGTTGTTCCTTACTTTAGTATGGGATTTTTTATTCCCTAAATTTAGTAGCTGTTCTGGTATTCACAAGAAAACTTTAACCAAAGCATTTGCACCTATTTTGGTTCCCCTCGAGGTAATCCACTTGTTCAAAAAAGCTGTAATGATCTGTAGAGAATTCATTTAGATTAAAATTTACCCTCCATTTATGTTATACCCTCTATTGTTACTCAGTTATGAAACTGGGTGATCTCACCACCCTACCCCAAATGACCTATTATTCCAACCACAAATATATTCCTTCTAAGAAGTCTGATTAATGCACTTTCCCTATTTTATTCCAAAATTATAAAGTCTGAAAGTCTCATTTTGTTAATAATGCAAAAATATTTCAAGGAATAAATATACAAGAAGGCAAACCTTTCTTTTTCCCCAGAAAGTCGTCTTATTTTGGCAAACTTAACCTGATTTGTAGAAAGAATCAAGTAAAACAATTCACACAAAAGCATTTATAATCTGCAATTATAAGGCAGTGGTGGTATGAATATAACCTGATAGGCAAATATAGTTATAAGTTTTTCCGACAGAGATTTGTTTGCCTAACAAGACACACTGAGTTTGCTGTTTTTCTTTTTGCTCATGTTGATATAAAGGAAAATAATACGAAGAAAAAAAATGTTTTGTGTGAATTCTGTTAAGACCAAAAATTGAAGGAGCTTGATTTTTTATTCAATTTCAGCTAGCTAGCTTCTTAGGATAAAGGGCTTAAGAAACAGTCAGACTTTTTTTTTTCTTTTTCATCCTCTTTGATATGTTAGTGATTATAGAAAAATTCAACTAGACAATGAAAACTGCAAGTGTATTTAGATAAATGCCTCACCAATAAAACCCTTAAGGATGTAAAACAATTAAACACTTGCTGCTATATCTTTGCCTAAGCGACTTTGCTTAATTCCTGATTAAACAACATAAATTATTTACACACGGAATCAGTGATGTCACTAGGGTTGGTGTCACCTGGAGTGGTAGCTCATGGTGTTACCCTCGCCCTATGGACTTCCTTCTGTACCAGACCATACAGAAGCCTTTGTAATTTTTTTTGTACTAATGTGACATAATGGCAATAGTAGTAACATAAACAACTAGAAAAATTAAAATTACACCTTTAAATTACACTATCATACGCGGTCTAAATGTATTTACCTTTACATAGTTTCATGCAGTTAAAGTGAAAATTTGGTAAGAAAACGATAGAATTCAAAGTAAAAATGTTTAAGAATTACATCAAAATTGTGTTCATTTTAACATTAAACTTCATTGTTGCATGAGATACGTTAATGATTAGGTTTCCATAATCAATGATGGCCCAAGTGATGTAGAAGTTGTAGACAAATGCACATAGAAATATGCTCTTAAATGAAATGACACTATAAACAGGAACAAATACACAAGCATTTCAGCACTTAGTGAACGTCTCAACTAAATCAGAACTTTTTCCTGGCCTTCAAAGCTGATAACTTGTGAATCACTTCATTGAAATCAATGCCTTTACCAATTCGCTTTTTAATGTGTCATTATTTTTTTAAACCATAATTCAAATTTAAACCCTGAAAATTTCATTAAAGTCATATATATGTGCAAGACAGTGATGTTTTTAAAGAAAATTAAGAAAAGCTAAAATTAACAAAAATGAGTTTAAGATGTAAGTTATATTTCTAAACATGTATCAAGAAACATAGCATTTTCTCCACTTCATGTTTTAAACTGTCATTTTCTGTACTTAGTTATCAAAGAGTTATATAATCAATAATTGTTATACATGTAAGTTTATTATCGATTTTAATCATAGAATAATATGTGATAAATTAAATGTAGTTGTAAATTGCTTAAATGTAGTATTTCTTAGATTCTGTGAATACTAACAACAAAATTGTTTTGTAAAATCTTTCTACATTGAATTACAACATTATTAGTTACAACATTATTAGTAACTGAGTGGAAGCCTTTTTTAATTTTTCTCCTTTAAGTATACTTCATTATCAAAAAAGTCATTGATATAGGTTTACAAATATTAATTACCACAACATTGTAGCTAAAACACCAGAAAATCTGACAAAATCAGAGACTATAAAAACATTGGCAGCAACGAAAACAACAGCATATGCTTGTAGCACATGCGGACAAAACCATGTGATTCGAAGCTTCATTGTAATTGGGTACTAATGATAGCATAGAGTTTTGGCCTTGATACAGGTGTATTGACAGATGTAAACAGGGCTGATGAAAAAAAATGTTGTTACAACTAACTACGGGGATATTTTTATAAAAAGTAATAAATTTCTGCTGAAACACTGCACAAAAATTTTATAGACGGTCTTTTTGGTGTCTCCCCCTTGGACAGTGTCACCCAGTGTGGTCTGCACCCCCCACACCTCCCCTAGTGATGCCACTGCATGGAATACTGAGACAAGCTCATGTGTTCAATGTCTAGACAGCTGCTATTTCTGCTTTTGTGCACTAATCTAAAACGCACTGCCTGTATCACAAAACTCTCCACCTTTTTCTCCATAACTTTTTTTTTTTTTTTTTGAGTTCTTTGAGAAATGTATTTTCTTCTCAATTCCTTTGAAATTTAGTAGCTGGTATTCTGGAATTTATTGCATTGGGCAAATCTGCTGCGAAAGATGTCTTTAAAGTGTTAAAAAGCAAAGATGTCACCCTGAGGACTAATGTCAGCCTGACCCAAGCCATGATATTTTCAATTGCCTCATATGCATGTGAGAGCTGGACAACGAAGAAGGAAGACATAAAAAGAATTAATGCACTTGAATTATGGTGTTGGTGAAGAATACTGAATATACTTGGACTGCCAAAAGAACCAACAAATCTATCTTGGAAGAAGTACAGCCAGAATGCTCCTTAGAAGCAAGGATAGTGAGACTTTGTCTTGCTTACTTCGGACGTTTTATCAGGAGGGACCAGTCCCTGGAGAAGGACATTATGCTTGATAAAGGCAGAGGGTCAGTGAAAAAGAGGACGACCCTCAACGAGAAGGATTGACACAGTGGCAGCAACAATGGGCTGAAACATAGCAACGACTGTGAAAGCCAAAAAAACCAAACCCAATGCCCTTGAGTCGATTTAGACTTATAGTGACCCTATAGGACAGAGTAGAACTGTCCCCATAGAATTTTCAAGGAGCACCTGGTGGATTCAAACTGCCAACGTTTTGGTTAGCAGCCGTAGCTCTTAACTGCTATGCCACGAGGGTTTCCAACAATTGTAAGGATGATGAAAACTGGGCAGTGTTTCATTCTGTTGTACACGGGGTCACTATAAGTCGGAACGGAGTGACGGCACCTAACAACAACATTCTGGAATTAGTATACTTTTCTCTTATACTCTGAACATAAACTCTGGCATTCGGATTGCCCTACATTCCATTTCTGAGTTATCCTTCCAACGCTTTGGTAGTACTAACAAAATTCAGCTACAGTTTATCGCCTCCTCAAACAGAAGGGATTTCTTTCTGCAGCGCCAGCACTGTGTCACTTCACAAGCAGCTCATATATTGCCTCACAATGGTGTTATTTGGATACCCCTTGTGCTGGTTCTCTTCTGTTCTGAGCTCTAGATTCACTCCTCTCCTTCCTCCACAGGCAGCTGACATATGTGGTCTGCTTCTATGGGATCCCTTACTCTCTGGCCTCCAATGGGGGACACTAGTAGGAGACTGGAAAGAAAAGGGAGAGTGAATCAGGATATTTATTGGCTTGACTCACTCCCTGCTGGGCTGCAGTGGGCTGGCTGCCTCCTTCTACAAAAGGCTCTTGGCAGACAGCCTGCTGCGTAAACTACTATCCTCTCTGCTCGCTTCCTTTTCCCATTAGGACTATGAGTGGTAATGGTTCCCTGCTGTACCACTCCTAAAGGTACTGAACCATCTCTTGTGATTTCCCTACACTCTTTACAGAGCTTTGTGAATAGTCCTTTATTAACCAGCTGCTGTGAGCTGTCTGTTTCCTGCTGGGATTCTGGCTGATTAAGCTTTCAGATAATGTCTTTATCACATTTGTTTTGCTCTAGCACAGCTCCTCTTTCTGAGCTCACTGTCTCTGTTCTGAGCCAACAAGATTTGCCAATAAAGAAAGGAAAGGGTATTGAAAAAAGGCCAAAAAATAGACTCTTTCCCTTAATATCAAATTAAAAAGATAAACAGCTCACAAATTGAACTAAGCCTTAGATAATGGCATTATATTTCACCCTTCAAAATCTTTAGAAGGATTGAGGGAATTCTTTCTACAAGAAAATATACAACTCCCTCTTTACCCCTTTATAGAATGACTTATCATATATTCCACCTTGTTTTTCCATTAAATGTATTTTCTGTTTTCTAGCAACTTGTCTCAGTGGAATTTCCACAGATAATTTTCTGAGTTTGCCTTTTAGAAAAGACATTACTATATAAGTTTTTCTCCTTAGGAGGAAATAGTTCTGAGTAAATGACATTCTTACAAATCACACACCCACAGAATTTGATAATAAAATCTCATTTAGATAAGCAAGATATAAAATTACTCCCTAAAAACTTATTTAAGAATTTTAGGAATCTAGCTGTAAACATTTTTTTTTTTTTTTTTCCCGAAAGACGTGAGCTTTCCCCAACAATCTGGTCTATATTCTTAGTTCAATATTTCATGTCTACTCTTGGATTTGCTGACAGAATACAGAGACTTTCCATGGTGCCATGAAGAACTTGTTCCTTTTTGTGTGAGCTATTTAGATTTTCACCTTAAATAACCATTATATCAAACAAATAACATCTCTGTTAAAATTGTCATACTATTTCAGACATTCCCATATTTCAGGCAATGTCCAGAATGACAAGATAGAAATTGAATCCCAAAGCAATGGCCTTCTAGGTGATATATAAAAGAACTTTTGCTTAGAGCAAGAAACTCCTGATTTTCCTGAACTGCTTTTTAAGACAAAGCACTGATTTCTTTCTTTCTTTTTTTTTTAAGTTGATTTTTATCCTAATTACCTAGAGAGAAAACTAGAAAGCGTGAAGACTTCTATTAAAAGGTATGGCAGTTCAGGAAAGGAATTTTAAGAAATTCTTGAACTAGAGGGAAAATTCCCAAATTTTCTTGAAAAAGCATCTCAATCCACAATTACATGAGCTAAACATAAATATTAGTTGTTAATTAAATATGCTAACTAGACAAAGGTAATTTTTACTTTTTATCTGTCCTGTAACTATTTTCTAAGTTTATTTTATTTTTTAAATAAAATATTGGGAGAAAGGAGGGCAAGGATAAGAGGGTGAAACACAATGTAGGATGGATCAGTGCACATTTGTTAGTATTAATAGCAAAATTACTCACAGCCAGTACTGGACTGATAATGAGCTAGGATTTAAAGAGTTTATTAAAAAAAAAAAAAAAAATGGAGATTTAGCACTCACAGAGTAAAGGGCATATATCAATATACAGTCTAGTGGATTTTTGTTTTTACATATTCAGTAAAGTGCATATATCTTAACTATACAGTTGAATTAATTTTCAAAATATGTATACATACATGTAATCACTAACCAGCTGAAGATATGGAACATTTCTAGTAACCCAAGAGACATCTTCATGTCACTTTTAAATCAATAATACTACCACCACAGGGAAATCACTTTTCTGACTTTCTTTTAACACCATAGATTAATTTTGCAAATCCTTGAACTTCATATTAATGAAATCATAGGGTATAGACATTTTGTGTTTGGCTTCGTTTGCTAAACATTACATCTATGAAATTTCCTCATATTATTACATGTAATAATGAGCTCATAATTGTTACTGATGCGTATGAATGAATATACAATAATTTATTATTGTTGCACATTGGTATCGTTTCCAGTTTTGTGCTATAGTAAATAAAACTACCATAAACGTTCTTGTACAAGTCTTTTGAAGGACATGTGCATTCATTAGTTTTGGGTATACACCTAGAAGTGAAATTACTGGGTCGTCATTGTTGTTGTTAGGTGCCGTAGAGTTGGTTACGACTCATAGCAACGCTACGTACAACAGAATGAAACACTGGCTGATACTGTGCCATCTTTGCAATCATTGTCATGCTTGAGTTCATTGGTGCAGCCACTGTGTCAATCCATCTCGATGAGGGTCTTCCTCTTTTTCGCTGACCCTCTACCACACATGATGTCTTTCTCCAGGGATTGGTCCCTCCTGATAAGATGTCCAAAGATTGTGAGAGGAAGTCTAGCCATCCTTTCTTCTAAGGAGCATGCTGGCTGTACTTCTTCCAAAACAGATTTGTTCATTCTTCTGGAAGTCCATGGTACATTCAACATTCTTTGCCAATACCATAATTCAAAGGCATTGATTCTTCTTCAGTCTTCCTTATTCTCTGTACTGCTTTTGCATGCATATGAGGTAATTGCAAACATTATGGCTTGGGTCAGGCGCACCTTAGTCTTCAAGGTGACATCTTCGCTTTTTAACACTTTAAAGAGAAGTTTTCAGGCCGATTTCCCCAATACAATACATCATTTGATTTCTTCACTGCTGCTTCCATGGGCATTGATTGTGTATCCACATAAAATGGAATTCTTTACCACTTCAGTATTTTCTCTGTTTATCACGTGTTGCTTATTGGTCCAGTTGTGAGGATTTTTGTTTTCTTTACGTTGAGGTGTAAATTGCTGGGTCATAGTGTAGGTATATATTTAGCTTTAGTTTCAGTAGTTTAATTTATTTAGCTTTAATAAAGACTGTCATAGTTTTCCAAAGTGGTTGTACCAATTTAACTCTCAAAAGTGTATGTAAGAATTTCTGATGCCACTTTTGTCACCACTAAGTAATTTAGTCATTGATTTTAGCCATATTGGTAGTTATGTAGTAACATATCATTGTGATTTTAATTATCATTACCCTGATGACTAATGATGTTGAGCATCTTTTCTGATGTTATTGGTTATGTGGATACCCTTCTTTTAAAGTTCTTGTTCAAGACTAATCCCATTTTAATTGAGTTGTTGCACTAATCATTTTCTGTTGGGTCCTTTGTATTTTTTCCATCTTTTTTTATTAAATGGTAAAAATCTTTACATATTCTACAACAGACTATTCTGTTTATTATGAATAGTCTTCTCCTAGTTTGTGGCTTCTTTTTTTCCCCCATTTTCATTGTGTATACTTTGGAAATATGGAAGGTTTAAATTTAGCGAAGTTCAATCAATCTAACTTTTACTATGTCTTATATAAGAAATCTTTCTTGACCTCAAGAACATAAAGTAACACCCCTAATTTTCTTTTAAACATTTAAAGATTTAGCTTTCATATTTAAGTCAGGCCACCATGTGTCTGTCAATTTGTCATACTCTGGTGGCTTGCATGTTGCTGTGATACTGGAAGCTTTGCCACCAGTATTTCAAATACCAGCAAGGTCATCCTTAATAGACAAGTTTCAGCAGAGCTTCCGGACTAAGACAGACTGGGAAGAAGGAACTGGCAGTGTACTTCTGAAAAATTTGCCAGTGAAAACCTTACTGACAGCAGCAGAAGACTGTTGGATATAGTGCCAGAAGACGGGCCCCTCAGGTTGGAAGGCACTAAAAATACAACTGAGGAAGAGCTGCTTCCTCAAAGTAGAGTCGACCTTAATGACCTGGATGGAGTCAAGCTTTCGGGACCTTCATTTGCTGACTTGGTACGACTCAAAATGGGAAGAAACAGCTGCAAACATCCATTAATATTGAGAATGTGGAATGTATGAAATATGAATCTAGGAAAATTGGAAGTGGTCGAAAATGAAATGGAATGCATAAAGATCAATATCCTAGGCAATAGTGAGCTGAAATGGACTGTTATTGGCCATTTTGAATCAGACAATTATATGGTCCACTATGCTTGGGAATGACAAATTGAAGAGGAATGGTGTAGAGCTCATTGTCAAAAAAGACATATCAAGATCTATCATGAAGTACAATGCTGTCAGTGATAGGATAATATCCATACCCCCACAAGGAAGACTGGTTAATACAACTATTATCCAAATTTACACAGTAACCTCTAAGGCCAAAGATGAAGAAATTGAAGATTTTTACCAACTTCTGCAACCTGAAATTGATCAAATATGAAATCAGAAAGCTTTGATAATTACTGGTGATAGGAATGCAAAAGTCAGAAAAAAAGAAGAATTGATAGTTGGAAAATATGGCTTTGGTGATAAAAGCAATGTTGGAGATCCCAAGATAGAATTTTGCAAGATGAACGACTTCTTCACAGCAAATGCCTTCTTTCAACAACATAAATGGTGACTATACACTTGGACCTCACCAGATGGAATACACAGGAATCAAATCAACTACATCCGTGGAAAAAGACAATGGAAATCTCAATATCATCAGAAAAAGGCCCGGGGCTGACTGTGGAACAGACCATGAATTGTTCATATACAAGTTCAAGATGAAGTTGAAGAAAATTAGAACAAATCCATGAAAGCCAAAGTACAACCTTGAGCATATCCCACCTGAATTTAGAGACCATCTCAAGAATAGATTTGATGCATTGAACTCTAATGACTGAAGAGCAGACGAGTTGTAGAATGACACCAAGAACATCATATATGAAGAAAGTAAGAGGTCATTAAAAAGACAGGAAAGAAAGAAAAGACCAAAATGAATGTTAGAACAGACTCTGAAACTTGCTCTTGACAAATTGACAGACACATGGTGGCCTGACTTAAATATGAAAGCTAAATCTTTAGCTAAAGCAAAAGGAAGAAATGATGAAGTAAAAGAGCTGAACAGACGATTTTAAAGGGTAGCTTGAGAAGACAAAGTAAGTATTATAATGACATGTGCAAAGACCTGGGGATAGAAAACCGAAAGGGAAGAACACGCTCGGCATTTCTCAAGCTGAAATAAGAAAAAATTGAAATCTCGAGTTGCTATATTGAAGGAGTCTTTGGGGGAAAATATTAAATGATGAATCAAGGGAAGATAAAAAGAATACACAGAGTCACTATACCAAAAAGAATTGGTCTATATTCAACCATTTCAGGAGGTAGCATATGATCAAGAACTGATGGTACTGAAGGAAGAGATCCAAGCTGCACTGAAGGCAATGGCGAAAAACAAGGCTCCAGGAATTGATGGAATACCAATTGACATGTTTCAACAAATAGATGCAGCCCTGGAGGTGCTCACTTATCTATGCCAAACAGTTTGGAAGACAGCTACCTGGCCAACCGACTGGAAGAGATCCACATTTGTACCCGTGGCAAAGAAAGGTGATCCAACAGAATGTGGAAATTATCAAAAAATATCATTAATATCACAAGCAAGTAAAATTTTGCTGAAGGTCATTCAAAAACAGTTGCAACAGTACATCAACAGGGAACTGCCAGAAATTCAAGTGGAATTCAGAAGAGGATGTGGAACCAGAGATGTCATTGCTGACGTCAGATGGATCATGGTTGAAAGCAGAGAATACCAGAAAGATGTTTACCTGTGTTTTATTGACTATGAAAATGCATTCAACTGTGTGGATCATAACAAATTATGGATAGCATTGAGAAGAATGGGAATTCCAGAACACTTAATTGTGCTCGTGAGGAACCTGTACATAGATCAAGAGGCAGTTGTTCCAGCAGAACATGGGGATTCTTCGTGGTTTAGAGTCAAGAAAAGTGTGCGTCAGGGATGTACCCTTTCACCATACCTGTTCAATCTGTATGCTGAGCAAATAATCTGAGAAGCTGGACTATATGAAGAACGTGGCATCAGGATTGGAGGAAAGTCTTTAACATTCTGCAATATATAGATGATACAGCCTTGCTTGCTGAAAGTGAAGAAGACTTGAAGCACTTACTGATGAAGCTCAAAGACCACAGCCTTCAGTATGGATTACACCTCAACATAGAGAAAACGAAAATACTCACAACTGGACCAATAAGCAACATCATGATAAATGAAGAAAATATTGAAGTTGTCAAGGATTTCATTTTACTTGGATCCACAGTCATCACCCATGAAAGCAGCAGTCAAGAAATCAAACGATGCATTGCATTGGGCAAATCTGCAGCAAAAGACCTCTTTAAAGTGTTGAAAAGCAAAGATGTCACCTTGAAGACTAGGGTGCGCCTGACTCAATCCATGGTGTTTTCAATTGCCTCATATGCACGTGAAAGCTGGACAATGAATAAGGAAGACCAAAGAACAATTGATGCCTTTGAATTATGGTGTTGGCGAAGAATACTGAATATACCATGGACTGGCAGAAGAATGAACAAATCTGTTTTGGAAGAAGTACAGCCAGAATACTCCTTAGAAGAGAGGATGGTGAGACTTCATCTCACATACTTTGGACATGTTATCAGGAGGGACCAGTGGCTGGAGAAGGACATCATGCTTGGTGAAGTAGAGGGTCAGCAAAAAAGAGGAAGACCTTCAACGAGATGTATTGACACAGTGGCTGCAACAATGGACTCAAGCATAACAATTACTATGAGAATGGCGTGGGACTGGGCAATGTTTTATTCTATTGTACACAGGGTGGCTATGAGTCAGAACTGACTGAATAGCACCTAACAACGACAACGTTTAAGTCAGAAGGCTGAAGAAGAATTGATGCATTTGAATTATGGTAGTGATGGAAAATATTGAATATACCATGGACTGGCAGAAGAACAAATATGTCTTGGAGGAACTACAACCAGAATGCTCTTTAGAAGTGAGGATGGGGAGACTTTGTCTCACTTATTTTGGACATGTTATCAGAAGGGACAAATCCCTGAAGAAGGACATTATGCTTGGTAAAGTAGAGGTCAGCAAAAAAGAAGAAGACCCTCAATGAGATGGATTGACACAGTGGCTGCAATGATGGGCCCAAACATACCTACTATTGTGAGTATGGGGCAGGATCAGGCAACGTTTTGTTGTGTGTGGGGCTGCTATGAGTCAGAGACAACTCAACAGTACCTAACGACAAAAACATTTAAGTCCTTAGTCCACTTAGAAGCTATTTCTGTATGTAGGTTGAAGTAGAGACTATACATATACATGCATATATATATATATATATATATATATATATATATATTCCATTAGAGTAAAATTGTCATGGCATCATATATTTAATGACTGATTTTTTATCCCCAGATTTACAGTGCCAAGTCTGACAAATGTTGATTTTATATAAAGGCTTGAGTATGTTTCTAGGCTATTATCTTTTCCTGCACAAATACTATGCTGTCATAATTACTATAGCTTTATTATAAGCCTTGATATCTAGGAAGAAAAACCTTGTTGTTTCTGGCCCTTCACACTTACTTATAAATTTTAAAATCTGCTTGTCACGATCCACAAGATAATTAACATTTTTATTGCAATGGTATCGATCCTATTCATCAGGTTAGGGAAAGTTGATATTTTTCTAATTTTTTGTCTTCTCAACCATGAATTTATTATGTCTCTTTATTTAGGTCTCTTTAATATTTCTCAATAAAGTTTTACAGTTTTCTCCATTAAGTTATTGCACGTCTTTTGCTACATTTATTTTCATGTTTATATATTTTGATGTTATTGTTCATAGGAGCCATTTTAAAAAAAAAAATTTTTATTGTACTTGAGGTAAAGGTTTACAGAACAAATAGTTTCTCATTAAATATTAGTGCACGTATTATTATATGACACTGGTTAACAACCCCACAACATGTCAACCCTCTCCCTTCTTGACCTTTTTTTTTGGTGAAAATATACATAGCCAAAGATACACCATTTCAAAAATTTCTACATACACAGTTCAGTGACATCGACTACGCTCTTCCAATTGTGCTACTATTCTCACTTTAGATGAAGGTTTACAGAACAAAATAGTTTCTCATTAAACAGTTAGTACACATGTTGCCCTATGACAATGGTTAACAACCCCACTACATGTTAACACTGTCCTTACTCAACCTTGGGTTCCCTATCACCAGCTTTCCTTTCCCCTTCTGCCTTCTAGTCCTTGTCCCTGGACTGCTGTGCCTCATTAGTCCCGTTTTGTTTTATGGGGCTGCCCAATCCCCGGCTGAACAGTGAACCTTGGAAGTGACTTCGCCACTGAGCTAAAAGGGTGTCTGGGGGCCATAGTCTCGAGGTTTTTCCAGTTTCTTTTAGGCCAGTAAATCTAGTCTTTTTTGTGTGTGTTAGAATTTTCTTCTACATCTGTCCAGAACCCTCTGTTGTGATCCCGGTCAGAGCAGTCAGTGGTGGTAACCAGGCACCATCTAGCTGTACTGGACTCAGTCTGGTGGAAGCCTTGGTAGCTGTGGTCCATTAGTCCTTTGGACTAATCTTTTACTTGTATTCTGTTCTCTTTATTCTCCCTTGCTCCCGAAGGGGTGAGACCATTGGAGTATCTTAGATTGCTGCTCACAGGCTTTTAAGACTACTTACCAAGGTAGAATGTAGAACGTTGTCTTTATAAACTGTGTTATGCCAATTGAGCTAGATGTTCCCCGAGACCATGGTCCCCACAGCCCTCTGCCCAGCAGTTCAGTCCCTCAGGGAGTTTGGATGTGTCTATGGATCTTCCATAACCTTTCCTTGTACAAGTTGTACTGGTTTCCCCAGTATTGTGTACTGTCTCACCCTTCACCAAAGATACCACTTATCTATTGTCTATTTAGTATTTCCGCCCCCCACCCCTCCCGTCCCTGTAAACCAACAAAGATTGTTACTTTTTGTGTGTAAACTTTTTCATGAATAGGAGCCATTTTTAATGGATGGTAAATTCTAAGTTTCGTTTTTCATGTCTTAGCTAAAGGAACTGTAAAATTTTTTTCTACCAAGTATACTGGAAATTAATATATTAATCAAAGTTAAAAAGCAATTTACTGACACTATTAAAATATTTTATTAAACTGAAATATGTTATTAAAATAATAAATAAATAAAATTTAAAAAATACTTAAAGAGAAAATTTCATGACCCCCAATTAAAGTCTTAAAAATGAAGATGGAAATTAATACAAGGAAAATTTTTCCAAAAATATTTTTCCTTATCTATTCAATGATAAAATAGAATTCATTGAAATCCTCATTTATTTTAATTTATATCCAGGACTCTTTATTATGTCACATTTTGAGCTTTCAAAAATATCTATGGATATTTGTAAGTTTAATAAAATGAATTAATTGACAGTTAATATAGGTGACATGATAACTCTCCATATTTAGTGGCTAATGGTTGTTCTAAAAATGAGAAGTAACAGCACTAAGCATCCAGTAGTAATTGGAATGTGGAATGTAGGAAACATGGGTAAAGGAAAACTGGAAGTTTTCAAAAATAAAATGAAATGCTTGAAGATTGATATCCTAGATGTTAGTGAGCTGAAATGGAGTGGTTTTGCACGTTTTGAATCTGACAATCATATGATCTACTATGTCAGAAACAGCAAATTGAAGAGGAACAGTGCTGCATTCATCATTTAAAAGAAAATTTTGAGATCTATTCTGAAATACAATGTGGTCAGTGATATATTAGTATCCAAACGCCTACAAGGAAGATCAGTTAATATGACTATTATTCAAATTTATGCACCAACCATGAATGCCAAAGATGAAGAAATTGAAAATTTTTATGATGATGCAGTCTGAAATCGATTGAACTTGCAATCAAGATACATTGACAATTATGGTGATTAGAATTCAAAAGTTGGAGACAAAGAAGAAGGATTAGTAGTTGGAAAATATGGCTGTGGTAGTAGAAATGACTCTGGAGATTATGTGATAGAATTCTGCAAGACCAATGATTTGTTCATCAGACATAATTTTTTCAACAACACAATTAATGACTGTACCCATGGAACTCACCTGATGGATTACACAGGGATCAAATCGACTACATCTATGGAAAAAGATGATGAAGAAGCTCAATACCATAAGTCAAGACAAAGCTAGGGGCTGACTGCAGAACAGACCATCAACTGTTCATGTGTAAGTCAACTTGAAGATGAAGAAAATCAAAGCATGTCCCATGAGAGCCAAAGTAAGACCTTGAATACATCTTACCTGAATTTAGAGACCATCTCAAGAATAAATTTGATGCACTGAACACTAATGACTGAAGACCAGAAGGCATGGAGGAAGACATCAAGGACATCATACATGAAGAAAACAAGAGATCATTAAAAAGACAGGAAAGAAGGAAGAGTCCAAAATGGATGTCAGAAGAGAATGAAGCTTTCGCTAAGCACAGAGGTGCTAAAGAGAATTGAAATGATGATAAAGTAAAAGAGCTGAACAGAAGATTTCAAAGGATAGCTTGAGAAGACAAAGTAAAGAATTATAATGAAATGTGCAAAGATCTGGTGTTAGAAAACCAAAAGGGAAGAACACGATCAGCATTTCTAGCTGAAAGAATTGAAGGGAAAATTCAAATCTCAAGTTACAATATTAAGAGATTTTATGGGCAAAAAATTGATTAACATAGGAAGCATCCAGAGAAGACGGAAAGAATACACAGGGTCACTGTACCAAAAAGAATTGGTTGATGTTCCACCATTTCAGAAGATAGCATATGATCAAGAACTGCTGGTAATGAAGGAAGTTCAAGCTGCACTGAACGCATCAGTGAAAAACGAGGCTTCAGGAATGGATTAATACCAACTGACATGCTTCAGCAAAGGGTTGTAGTGTCAGAAGTGCTTACTCTTCTATGTCAAGAAATTTGGAAGACAGCTGCCTAGCCAACCAACTGGAAGAGATTCATATTCATGCCCATTCAAAGGAAAGCGATCAAATGGAATGTGAAAATCATTGAACAATATCATTAATATCACACCCTAGCAAAATTTTGCTGAAGACAGTTCAAAAATAGCTGCAGCTGTACAAGGAACTGCCGGAAGTTCATGCTGGCTTCAGAAGAGGGCATGGAATGAGAGGTATCATTGCCAATGTCAGATGGATTTTGGCTGAAATCAGAGACTATGAGAAAGATCTTTACCTGTGTTTTATCAAGTACACAAATGCATTCAACTATTTGGACCATAACAGATTATGTATAACACTATGAAGAATAGGAATTTCAGACATTCAATTGTGCTCATACTAAACCAGTACAATTGTCAAGAGCCAGTTGTTCAAACAGAAAGGAGAATACTGCATGGTTCAGATTTTTAAAATGTATGGCAGGGTTGTATCTTTTTTGCCTTACTTATTCAATCAATATGTATAACAAATAATCTGAGAAACTGGATAATATGAAGAAGTAAGTGGCATCAGGATTGGCAAAAGAGTCATCAACAACTTGCGATATACAGATGGTACAATCTTGCTTGCCAAAAGTGAGGACGACTTGAAGCACTTATTGATGAAGCTTAAAAACTATAGTCTTCAGATTTGTCATCTTTTGACTCTTCTGGTGAAATCTTTTAATGAGCATAAGTGTTTGATTTTGAGGAGCTCCCAGTTATCTAGTTTCTCTTCTGGTGTTTGTGCGTTGTTACTTATGGTTTGTATTCTGTTTATGCCATGTATTAGGGCTCCCAGTGTAGTCCCTATTTTTTCTTCCATGATCTTTATCTTTTTTTATTTTATATTTAGGTCTTTGATCCATTTTGAGTTAGTTTTTGTGCATGGTGTGAAGTATGGGTCTTGTTTCAGTTTTTTGCAGATGAATATCCAGTTATGCCAGCACCATTTGTTAAAGAGACTGTCTTTTCCCCAATTAATGGACTTTGGGCCTATGTCAAATATCAGCTGCTCATAGGTGCATGAATTTATGTCTGGATTCTCACTTCTGTTCCACTGGTCTACGTGTCTGTTGTACCAGTACCAGCCTGTTTGACTACCATGGTGGTATAATAGGTTCTTAAATCAGGTAATGTGAGGCCTTCCGCTATGTTTTTCTTCCTGAGTAATGCTTTATTTATTCAGGGCCTCTTCCCTTTCCAAATGAAGTTGGTGATTTTTTTCTCCACCTCATTAAAAAATGCTGTTGGAATTTGGATCAGGATTACAGTGTATCTGTAGATTGCTTTGGGAAGAATAGACATTTTCACAACGTTGAGTCTTCCTATCCATGAGCAAGTTATGTTTTTCCACTTATGCCGGTCTCTTCTGGTTTCTTGCAGTAGCGCGTTGTAGTTTTCATCGTATAGGACTTTTACGTCTCTGGTTAGATTTATTCCTAAGTATTTTATCTTCTTGGGGGCTATTATAAATAGTATTGATGTGGTGATTTCCTCTTGGAAGTTCTCTTTGTTGGTGTAAAAGAATCCAACTGATTTTTGTATGTTTATCTTGTATCCTGAAACTTTGTTGAAATCTTCTATTAGTTCTAGTAGTTTCTTGTGGATTCTTTGGGGTTGTCTGTGTATAAAATCATATCACCTGCAAATAGGGATACTTCGACTTCTTCCCTACCAATCTGGATGCCCTTTATTTCTTTTTCTAGCCTAATTGCTCTGGCTAGGACCTCCAGCACAATGATGAATAAGAGTGGTGATAAAGGGCATCCTTATCTGGTTCCTGTTCTCAAGGGGAATGCTTTCAAACTCTCTCCATTTAGAATGATGTTGGCTGTTGGCTATGTATAAATGTCCTTAATTATGTTGAGGAATTTCCCTTCTATTCCTATTTTGTTGATAGTTTTTATCATGAATGGTTGTTGGACTTTGTCAAATGCCTTTTCTGCATCGATTCATAAGATCATGTGGTTTTTGTCTTTTGTTTTATTAATGTGATGGATTACTTTGATTGTTTTTCTAA
>NW_004444007.1:5210189-5225283 GCF_000243295.1 Trichechus manatus latirostris
TAGTTTTTGAGCAAGGGGTTGTTCAGTTTCCATGTGTTTGATTTTTTTCCTTGCTTTTTCTGTTATTGATTTCTACTTTAATGGCTTTATGGTCAGAAAAGATGCTTTGTAATATTTCAATGCTTTGGATTCTGTTAAGGCTTGCTTTATGGCCTAATATGTGGTCTAGTCTGGAGAATGTTCCATGTGCTTAGGAAAAGAAAGTATACTTGGCTGCTGTTGGGTGGAGTGTTCGGTACATGCCCATGAGATCAAGTTGGTTGATTGTAGTACTTAGATCTTCTGTGTCCTTATTGAGCTTCTTTTGGGATGTTCTGTCCTTCTCTGAGAGTGGTGTGTCAAAGTCTCCAAATATTATTGTGGAGCTGTCTATCTCTCTTTTCAGTGCTGTTAGAGTCTGTTTTATGTATTTTGGAGCCCTGTCATTAGGTGTGTAAATGTTTATTATAGTTATGTCTTCCTGGTGTATTGACCCTTTAATCATTATATAGTGTCCTTCCTTATCCTTTGTGGTGAATTTTACTTTAAAGTCTATTTTATCAGAGATTCATATTGCTACTCCTGCTCTTTTTTGAGTGTTGTTTGCTTGATATATTTTTTCCATCCTTTGAGTTTTAGTTGTTTGTGTTTTAAAGTCTAAAGTGTGTCTCTTGTAGGCAGCATATAGACAGATCGTGTTTTTTTTTATCCATTCTGCCACTCTCTGTCTCTTTATTGGTGCATTTACTCCATTTACATTCAGAGTAATTATTGATAGGCATGAGTTTAGTGCTGTCATGTTGATGTCTTTTTTTGTGTGTTGTTGACAGTTTTTTTGTTCCACTTAATTTTCTGTGCTGAGTTGTTTTTCTTTATGTATTTTCTTTTCATCTTTTTCATTGTAGTTGATTTTATGTTTGCTGAGTCTTTATATTTTTCTAGTTTTTTATTTTGACTTGTAGTATTGTTAGTTTCCTTTGTGGTTACCTTAATATTTACCCCTATATTTCTAAGTTTATACCAGTCTTTTATTACTTTATTTCGCCTTGACTTCCTCTCCATATGAAAAATCTATGTCTACATTTTTTAGTCCCTCTTTTTAGTTTTAATGTTGTCTTCTTTTACATATTGACATCTCTGTTTTCCTATTTTCAGTGTTTTAGCTTTGATTTAGTTTTTTGACTTCCCTATCTCGGTTGATGTCTGGTTGCTCTGTCCTGTGTTCTAGTCTTGGGTCGTTATCTGATGTTACTGATTTTCTAACTGGAGGACTCCCTTTAGTATTTCTTGTAATTGTGTTTTGGTTTTTGCAAATTCCCTAAACTTCTGTTTATCTGGAAATGCCCTAATTTCACCAACACATTTGAGAGACAATTTTGTTGGTACGTAATTCTTGGCTGGCAATTTTTTTCCTTTAAGGCTTTATATATGTCATTGCATTGCTTTCTTGCCTGCATGGTTTCTGATGAGTAGTCCAAGCTTAGTCTTATTGACTCTTCTTTGTAGATAACTTTTTGTTTATCCCTAACTTCTCTTAAAATTCTCTCTTTATCTTTGGTTTTGGCAAGTTTGATTATAATATGTCTTTGCGACTTTCTTTTGGCATCTATCTTATGTGCGGTTCAATGAGCATCTTGGATAGATATCTTCTCATCTTTCACAATATCAGAGAAGTTTTCTGCCAACAAATCTTCAACAATTCTATCTGTATTTTCTGTTATCCCCCCACCCCCTGTTCTGATACTCCAATCATTCGTAGACTATTCTCTTGATAGAGTCCCACATAATTCTTATGGTTTCTTAATTTTTTTAAATCTTTTTATCTGATTTTTCCTCATATAAGTTGGCATCAAGTGCTTTATCTTCAATCTCACTAATTCTGACTTCCATTGCCTCAGTGCTGCTCTTATGACTTTCTACTGAGTTGTCTAATTCTGAAATTTTATTGTTAATCTTCTGGATTTCTGACTGCTGTCTCTTTACGGATTCTTTCAGCCTGTTAAATTTGTCATTTTGCTCTTCTTTAATCTTCTTAAGTTCCTCTATTGCTTTGTCTGAGTTTTGCATAATATCTTTCCTGATCTCCTGAAGAGTTCTGTATATTAATCTTTTGTATTCTGCCTCCAGTAATTCCCAGAAATTATCTTCCTCTGGAAAATTTCTAGATTCTTTATTTTGAGAGCTTGCTGAAGCCATCCTGGTCTGCCTCTTTATGTGATTTGATATTGACTGTTGTCTCAGAGCCATCAATAAGTTATTATATTTATTTATTTTATGTGTGCTTACTGTGTCCTAGCTTCTTGTTTTGTTTTATTTTGATATGCCCAAATAGGCTGCTTGTGTGAGCTAGCCTGATCACCAGCACCCCTGAAGCTCCAACATCCTGCCACCAGGTGGCCAGATCTGCCAGTAAGTATGTGAGCCCAGGAGTCCACTCACTCCTCCTGTATGGTTTCAGCTCAGGTGCCCAGGAAGTTGGCCACCAAATGTGTGGTGCAGGCTCTCACCTATAGTCCTAGACGGCATGGGTGATTGGTCTAGGCACAGGCATCTGGCTCCAGCAGGGGGTCACACGCTGAGCAAGGCAGGGGGCCAATGGCTGCCCCTGAGGGTCCAGGAGGAAAGCATGTACCTGTTCCCTAGAGCACGTATATGGGTGGTTTTGAAGATGGACTATGAGCTCCCAGTGTGTTGGTTGTAAGGAATGGGGGACACCACTTATTCTTGGGCCCCTGTTGCATGTGGCTAGGTGGCATGGGTGGAGCCACCAGTCCTCAGGCCCCTGATGTGGGTAGATGAAGACCCTGCTTAATGGGCAGAGCAGTGTCAAATGTCACAAACTTGCCACTTCACAGCTGAAATGTATGAAGTTAGACTTCAGGTATACATCTTATTGTACGGTGGTAATGGGGGCCTATGCTGTTGAAATGGGCCCACACAAGTCTATGCAAGGGGAAAGGCACTCAAAGTCCATGGACTCGTTATGCCTCTGCCTAGGCAAAGGAGCTGTGCCTACCCTGAATTCCTGGCTTAGGGGAGCCAGCAGATTATTTTCTCCTGTTTGTTTATTTGTTCCCTCTCCAAAACTCAGGGCGTGTGATAGGTCTTACTTCCCACCCAGTGGACTCGGCAATTGCTAAAGCCATCCCGGACCCAGTGCAGAGCAGGAAGCGGGGGCAACTCAAATATTAAAGTACATAATAAACTAAAGTCTGATTTTCAAAATATGAGTTGCTATAGTAACATGAGAGAATCTTTTTTGAAAATTTTATTTTGTTGTTACCGTTGATAATACACACAGCAAAACATACACCAATCAGCCATTTCTGCATGTACTATTTAGTGATATTCATTACATTCTTCGAGTTGTGCAAGCATTCTCACCCTCCTTTTCTGAGTTGTTCCTCCCCCCTTAACATAAACTCACTGCCTCCTAAGTTTCCTATCTAATCTTTCAAGTTGCTGTCACCTTGATCCCATAATGCTCAAAGCAGATATTTTTCACTAGTTAAGCTAAACTACTATTTAATTTTACAAAGATTTCAGGTGATATTTTTGGTTTAAGGTTTAAAGATTATCTCAGTGCAATAGTTACATGGGTTCATCCAAACCTTCATGGTTCCAGAAAGTCTGGAGTCCAAGAGATTTTGAAATTCTGTTCTGCATTTCCCCCCTTTTGATCAGGATTCTTCTGTAGAATCTTTGATCAAAATGTTCAGTAATGGTAGCTGGGCACCATCCAGTTCTGGTCTCATGGCAAAGGAGGCAATTGTTTATGGAGACTATTAGCCACACATTCTATGTCCTCCTCCTATTCCTGACTCTCCTTCCTCTGTTTCTCCAGGAAAATAGAAACCAACTGTTGTGCCTTAGACGGCTGCTTGCAAGCTTTTAAGACCCCCAGGAACTACACAATGAACTAGGAGGTAGGACAGAAGCACTAAACATGTTAAAATTCAGCCAATTAACTGGAATGTCTGAAACCATGACCCTAAACCCCCAAATCAAGAAACCAAATCCCATGAGGTTTTTTGTTGTCCATAAGCAGCCTCAGCAACTACTTTTTTTTTTGTCATTGTTGTAAGTGTATTTATCACACAATTTTTGCCAATTCAATTTTTTACAGGTGTACAACTTATTGACAGCAATTTCAATAACTGGCTGGGCAAATCTACCCTTAGTCAATGAGATAGTTCCATCCCCATTAACCCCCTTTACCCCCTCCATCCTGCCCCTGCTAATCACTAATAAACTTTGTTCTATATACATTTGCTTTTTCTTACCTTTTTTTAAAAGTGAGGTCATACAATATTTGTCCTTCTGTGATTGACTTATTTCACTCCAGCTCCACCCATATTGTAGCATGTATCAAGACTTCATTTCTTCTTCCAGCTGAGTAGTATTCCACCATATGTATGTACCACATTTTGTTTATCCATTCATCTGTTGATGGGCATTTAGATTTTTTCCAGAAGGATAGAATCTTAAAAGCACTCTGCATAAGAGAAGTAAATTAGAATTTTCTTCTAAAACATGTAAACATTTCCACCAACAATGAATGAGAGTTCTGTTACTCCACATCCTCACCAGCAATTGGTATTGCCAGGGTTTTTTTTTTTTTTTTTTTTTTTATTTTGGTCAAAGGTGTGTAATGGTATCTTATTATTTTAATTTACATTTCCCTAATGACAAATGGGACCTTGGTGGTGCAGTGGTTAAGGGTTTGGCTGCTAAGCAAAAGATAGGCAGTTTGAATCCACCAGCTGCACCTTGGAAACCCTATGGGGTGGTTCTACTCTGTCATATAGGGTGGCTATGAGTCAGAATTGACTCAGTGGTAACAGGTTTGGTTTAGTTTTGAATGACAAATAGTGTTTTCAATCATCTCATATGCATGTGAAAGCTAGACAATGAATAAGGAAACCCAAAGACGGATTGATGCCTTTGAATTATGGTGTTGGTGAGGACTATTGAATATACTATGGACTGTCAGAAGAATGTACAGATCTGTCTTGGAAGAAGTACAGCCAGAATGCTCATTAGAAGCAAGGATGGTGAGACTTCGACTCTTGTACTCTGGACATGTTATCAGGAGGGATCAGTCCCTGGAGAAGGATACCATGCTTGGTAAAGTAGGGGGTCTTCGAAAAAGAGGAAAATCCTCAAGGAGGTGGATTGACACAGTGGCTGCAACAATGTGCTCAAGCATAACAACAATCATGAGGATGGCGCAGGACTGGACAGTATTTTGTTCTGTTGTACATAGGGTCAGTATGAGTGGGAACTGACTCAATGGCACCTAACAACAACAACAGCAATGATACATTTTGTGTTAATTTTTGTTTAAGGCATAGACTTGTGAGTTTTTGACTTGAGCGACTAGGTGGATATTGTTAACATTACTCAGATAGGGAAGACTATGGGAAAAACAGTTTGGGAGTTAGAAATAGAAATTAGGAGTTTAGTCATGGGCAAGGTACATTTTTAAGGATCCTATTTGACAAGCATATGGTCATATCAAGTAGTAAGTTGAATACAGAAGAGTCTAAGTGTCAGATTTCCATATACTAGTAATATCAGAAGTTGAGAGTCTGATTATAACTTCACCAGCACTTGATCTCTATCTTCCCTCCCTACATCCATACATTGAGAAAAGGCTGCAATCCCTACTTTGTTTTTAGGAGTCCTCCGATGCTTATGAGAATCTTCAAAGTATGCATAGGTTAGAGTTCATGCCATCTAACCCCTATTTTTATGCTTAGTCTGTAGTGGAGGAGTTCTGGCACCTTAGTGGGATACAACCTTGGGTCTCTGTGTTCAAAGTATGGAATAAGAGCAAAGCTTCCAGTTACTGTAACATGTTTAACCCAGAGGAGAAATTTTTTGAAGTTTTATTGTTCCTTCTACTGGTAATTGGACAAAAATGGAGGGATGCCCAGTCAAAGTGGCCAGGTGACTTTGAATTAAAAAATTTTCCATCTCAGTGATATTTACTCTGATAAATAAAGAGGTAATATGCATTGTCATGGATTGAATTATGTCCCCCCAAAAATGTGTGTATCAATTTGGCCAGGCCATGATTCCTGGTACTGTGTGTTTTTCCTATGTGTTGTGAATCCTGCCTCTATGATGTTAATGAGGGAGGATGGGTGGCAGTTGTGTTAGTAAGGCAGGATCTGATCTACAAGACTGGATTGTGTCCTGAGGCAATCTCTTGAGATATAGAAGACAGAAGTGAGCAGTGAGATGGGGGACCGCATACCATCAAGAAAGCAGTGCCAAGAGCAGAGTGCATCCTTTGGACCGGGGTCCCTGTGCCGAGAAGCTCCTAGTTCGGGCGAACACTGAAGGGAAGAAGGCTGACAGAGAGAAAAAGCCTTCCCCTGGAGATGATGCCCTGAATTTGGACTTTTAGCCTACTTTGATTGTGAGGAAATAAACTTCTCTTCATTAAAACCATCCACTTGTGGTATTTCTGTTGTAGCAGCACTAGATGACTAAGACATGCATAAAGGACCTAGTTCTGTGCTTGTCACTAAGTAGGCACTCACTAAATGGTTGACTCTCTTTCCTTTCCCATGCATGCAACAGTATGCACTCAACATTTACAGATCAGTTGTTCAAGTGGAAAAGAATGGCATAATATATTTCAGATCACTCTTAAGACTATAATGAAAAATTTGAGAGATACTGTTATGGACTGAATTGTCCCCAATAAATATGTCCATTTGGCTAGGTCATGATTCTTGGCACTGTGTGATTGTCCATTATTTTGTCATCTAATGTGATTTTTTTATGTGTTGTAAATCCTACCTCTATGATGTTAATGAGGCAGGATTAGAGACAATTATGTTAATGAGACAGGACTCAATCTATATGATTAGGTTGTATCTTAAATCAATCTCTTTTGAGATATAAAAGAGAGAAGCAAACAGAGAGACAGGGACCCTCCTACCACCAAGAATGAAGAACCAGGAGAGGAGCATGTCATTTGGACCGAGGGTCCTTGTGCTGAGAAGCTCTTAGACCAGGGGAAAATTGATGATAAGGATCTTCCCCCAGAGACGACAGAGAGAGAAAGCCTTCCCCTGGAGCTGGCACCCTGAATTCGGACTTCTAGTCTCCTAGACTGTGAGAGAATAAATTTCTGTTTGTTAAAGCCATCTGCTTGTGGTATTTCTGTTATAGCAGCACTAGATAACTAAGACAGATACTAAAAATCTAACTGCAAGTATAAATTGGAAGAAATTTACTGATTGTGGGGTTGAAGCAGCAACTGAATATATGATGAGAATAGTTTGGTACAATCACGGGATTCTTGTAGCCCAATTATGAGTTAGAAGTATAAAGGATAAAGTTTTATCCTCTTCTTCACTCAGCTGACAATTATTCGGAACTAAGAATGTTTTTGATTTAATATTTAGATATTAAAGTAGAAGAGCACTAGGATTTGAAGAATTAAATTATGATAGAAACTTGTATAGCTTTACTGCTGGTTTGATTTCTCATACCTTCTATTTTTGAGAGGTTAATTGGAATAATAAAGGCACTTCATCTACAACTTACATTGCTCCAGAGATACTCATTTGTAGGTGTGGTGTGAGAATACAAAGATAAGAATTTACTACTCAGAGAAAGAAGTATTTTACCCTGATAGCTGATCTCATCCATTCCCGTGGCTTCCATTTTCTTCTCTATTTACAATGCCCAAATTTTTATTTCTAGCTGAAATCTCTTTCAGAGCTTTATACCTGTATAGCTACATACCTACCAGACATCTCTACCTGAATTGCTCACAGGCATTTTAAACTCAATCTGTACAAAACAGAACTGAGAATCTTTCCCTTCAAATCTCTTCCTCCAGGTGTTGTCCATCTTAGCAAATTACGTGACCATTTCCATCCCATTATTCCAACTGGAAATTTATGAGCTATCACTGACTTTCCCCTCTTCTTTACATCCATCAAGTGCTTCCAATTCTTATTATGGCATATAAAGATCTGCATAAAATATTCCTTTCCTATTTTTCTAGGTAGAGTGAATTAACTTGCTAAAACAGACCCCCAAGAAACAAGAGTTCAAAGAGAGTGGAAATTTATTTCTCAATCTTATATGAGCCTGAGTAGATGTTCTGGGTAAACATGTGTCTGCTCCACACTGAGTCCCAGGCTGATGAGCTTTGACATCTTCAATACTTGGCTTCTGAAAGTGTTCTGGGCATTGCCTGATAAACCAAAAAAAAAAAAAAAAAAAAAAACCCATTGCTGTCGAGTCGATTCCAACTTATAGCTACCCTATAGGACAGAGTAGAACTGCCCCGTATGGTTTCCAAGGAGCACCTGGTGGATTCAAACTGCCGACCTTCTGGTAAGCAGCTGTAGCTCTTTAATCACTCGCCACCAGGGGTTCCATTGCCTGACAGTCATTTTAAAAAGAGAATAAAGAGCATAAAGGAACCTGCATGGGATATTTTGTTGGAAGCGAAACATATCATTTCTACTCTCACTCTAATGGAGAGTAGTCACATGCCACACTTTATTTCAACGGAGGCAATAAAATGTAATGCGGCTGGGTGGCCATATGTCCAGTTACTGTGGAAGAAGAGAAGAGCTTTGATGAATCAGTGGCAGTCTCATCCCCATTTATCTTTTCCTTCTTCATTGTCTGTGCGCCAGAGACACTGGGATTTAGTTCCTTGACTTCTCTTTCCTTTCCTTGGCTTTTACACATGCTGTTCTCCCTGTTCCGTATGCCTTCTATCCTCTTTGTCACTCAGCTGACAATTATCGTTCAGAACTAAGAATGTTTTTGATTCCTGCAGAAAATTACTTGTCTCCTTTATAACACTTAGATAACTTGTAATATTCAATGACTGTCTGTCATGCTAAACTGTATGATTCAGGAATAAAGGAACACTCAGTCTTGTTCTCCACTGTATCCCCAGTACCTGGGACATAGCAGATGCTTACTAAATAATTCTTAAATGAATACACGGCTGGATGAATGGAAGGATGGATGCATCAGTGGAAATACAGATAAGTTTAAAGATGAATGGGGAGTAAGCTGATATAACCCTAGTCTGATGTCTTTGGTTCTCCCCATGAAGAATACTGCAAAAGTAGGATAGGTTGCTGCAGAAAGAAAATTTTAGAAGATTGGTAAAATTTCGGATAGCCACAAGGAAAATGACAAAGAGAGATGAATGATAAAAAGAAAACTAGCTATCTAATAATGTTGAATATTGTGGCTGAAAATCACAGTTCTGTAGGGGCAACTAACCATTATGATTTTTCTCTAGCAGTATTTAGTTTTAGAGAAAATGCATTTTGGAGATGATAATAATTGATAATGGCTAATATATTGATTCAGGCATGTACTTAGCACATACAGTTTCTTTTACTGTTGTAAAAATATAGATAACACAACATTTGCCAATTCAACATTTTTCACGTGTACAATTCAGTAAGACCAATTACATCAATCATGTTGTGCAGCCATCACCAAATCTGTCGCCAAGTTTTCCATCATCATAAACACAAACTCAACATACAGTTTTTCATGTAATATTTCCAACCATCTTCCTTATTTTACTGTTGAGGAAACTGGAGATCAAAAAGTATAAGTAAATGGCTTAAGTACATACAATTAGCCAATGAGGGAGCTCTGATTTGTATCCAAGTCTTGCAAAGAAGGCTTGGAAGAGGTGTGAACGTGATAGGAAATTAATAATGCTGTAAGAATGTCCCTGAAGTGCTGTTCCTAGCATCAGTTTGGGTAAGCAAGGTATATGTCTCATGAAAGTTTAATGGCAGGAGATAGTGGTAGAGGTGTAAAGATAGGAGAATATGGTGTGAGAATTATATCTTCAAATCTAATACCAGAAAATAAATTTTGGAAGATGGCAAGGTCCAGAATATACACCTAAGGAGTGTTTTGCCAGAAGGGATGGAGGTAAAGTTTGTTAGATGGTTGGCCACATGGACGCTGCCTTTCAGAGTAATGACAGGAATTGGTGGCAAAATATAATTCAGATACTGAAATACTCACTAAATATGGCATAAGAAGGGAGACCAGTTGATGACAGAGATGAAGATAAGAAGCACATGCTCCAGTTCAAAATTTTCGGGGCTCAAATGAAGAGGAACTTTTGAATGAGTATCCAAATTAAGGAGAGTGAAACTGCTGTGGGTAAACAAGAGAAAGAGGAACCTATTCCCTTGCTATAAAATACAGAGAAAATGAATAGCTTCCTTTGAGGGCTTTTCGAGCCAAGTGGTATCTTTAGAGGAGGGCTAGATTATGGTTAGGGCCAAGATGTGAGTGTAGTCAAGATGTTTTGTATTACAGAGAAGTTTCTTTGAAATAGGATGGAAGTAGTTACCGTAAAAAAAAAAAAAATAATAATAATGTAGATGTAGAATCAGCAAGCAAATGATAGCTCTGGGAGGGAGATGATATAAATTAGATGGAATGGTTTGCAAAGTGGATTATAGATCAAGGGCACTAGAAAGGCAAGGAATATAGTGCAAGACCGCAAGTACTTGAAAGTAACTAATTAGCTGCAGGGCTCCAGCTGGGGCTTTGATGGCAAGTTGTTTTGTTACTGCTGTAAACTTGGACCCAAGCATTCGAGAAGCTGATGAGCAAGAGGAGAACTGCAAAATAATATTTAGGGCTACTAGAGTGAGAAGAAACTTTGATAAAATTAAAGTTTGCCTAAGTGGAATAAATTTAAAAATAGTTTTGAGGGGAAAAAAAGAGAAAAATAGTACAACTTCTTTTTTTTATAAGCATATCATTTGTGTTACTCGTTGACTTCATAGCTTGTAAGAAGACTTTTCTGACATTTCCTTAAAGACTGACTTTTGAAAAGGTAGCCTGTTTCCTAGCTAAGGGGAGGGTAAAAAAGACTTGAAATAGCTCAGGACATTTGATCATTCGGAGAAAAGTTTCAAAAGCTGCCAAAATTTCTGGGAGCTACTTTCACAGAAAAACAGGGGAGGTATGTACCCAGGTATTTTTCTTTTCCCAGGCATATAAAAATGCTACAGGATATTTACGAAGTCAAGAGGAGTAGAAGTTTGCCTTTGAATTACCAGTACTAGCCTTCCACCTTTGAACGGGCCATCCAATGGAATGATTAAACCTTCCACCAAGTGGGTCTCTGGGAACTTCTTTTATACTTGCCAGAGGGCACCAGTGATGATACAATTTGTCCGCTGCAAGCCACCCTCGCCTTTATGCTTTTGTCGTAAATGTCAAATCAGGCTATAGGCCAATGCTTCACTGTGACAATCTTTATACTCTGTTTACAAAGACAAATGTTGGGGTGATGTATGTTCGAAGGAGTGTTAAAAGTGTGCTAACTGTGGGCTAAAGATGGTCATTAAGAAGTTTTTGCTTGGAAACCTTATCTCAGAACACAGGCTTGAAACTATTGCTTAGATATTTTATAGACCACAATGTGCTACTAAGACGATCTTCATCCACAGACATCAATTTCCTTCCTGAATGTTTGCTTCCACTGAGATAACGTGTCTATGTACTAGATATGGCTGATTGTTTGGAAATAGAGTGCAGAGTTTTTCTTCCGAGGTGCCTCTGGGATGACTCAAACCACCAGTTAGCAGCTGAGTGTGTTAACTGTTTGCACCACCCCGGGCTCCTGAACATGTGACTTGATACTGTTATATTGATATGAACCCTGTCCTTGAAGAAATTATAATAATTAATAATAATAGTAACAACCATAATACCCATGGAACAATAACTCTGTGTTAAGTGCTTTACACATATTATTTAATTGGTACAACCACCAGATAATATCATATTCATATTTTGTGAATGAGACACTGAAACTTAAAAGGTCGTACAGGGATCAGACAAAGACAAATAAGTAACTATGTCCCTATTTTACAAGTATGTGCTTTTGGTTTTTCGAAGGGGTTTAACTTTGGATCATTAATGCTCCATCACCCAGCCACCTCACCACCCTCACCCAGTATTAAACAGGAGCCCTGGAGGTCAGGGTGCTCAGGATAAGAGCATCATTCACCTGGTTTCCGTGCTTCCACTGGTAAGACTGAAGAGGACGCCTCACAAATCCCAGAGATTCTAGTCTCTCACATTGTAGACAAGCTTAAAGTCCATGAGTTCTCTCTTCCCTCCTAGAAACTTAACTGAGCTGAAAGCTAAGCACCCTTCTGCACTACCTCAGGAGGGGAACTGCTGGACATAGATGGAGTTACTTAGTTTTTATACAGCCTGAAGCTGTCAAAGGACCAGTTTGGGTACCTGTTATTAAGTTGCTGGATGGTGTAAACAGTTAATGCACTCGGCTGCTAAGCAAAAGGAAAGGTTGCAGGTTCAAGTCCACCCAGAGGTGCCTCAGAAGTGGCAATCTACTTCTGAAAAATTGGCCATTGAAAACCCTATGGAGCACAGTTCTACTCTGACACACGAGGTTGCCATTAAGTCGGAATGTACTCGATGACAACTGTTTTTTAAGTCCAATGTGTCTCTCATAATGTGTTCCCCACTTTCTTCAGTTCTGAACCACTAATGAAATTCTGAAACAGCAGGAAAAGTTTTTTTTTCCCCCATATCCTAATGTGTTTTGATTATAAAATTATTCTCTCCTTATCCTCTAAATATCCAAACATGTTTAACTTTCATTTAAGTAACTCACAAAGGCAAAAACTGGAAGAGAAAAGATAAAAGACGGATTAGAAAAATTTACATTAAGGCAAAACAAACCAAATTTAAAACTAAGCCTACCACTCTGCACAAATAAAATGTCACAGAACTGGATAAACGTCTAAAGATCAAGGATTAGGTTATATAATCTCTAAAAAGGTATTCAGATATTGTTTTAATTATCTTCAAATCCTTTCTATCTTGATTCTACAAGGTTTTCACAGAATTCTCTACAAACCAGTGAGATTAATGTACTCAGAGAGGCTAAAAAATCAAACTCTGGGTGTGATCTCCCTAGGAAACCGTTTGGAGCAAGTTAATGGTCTGTTCTGCCCTAGCTAAAGAATTTGTTTTGCAGGAAAATGCTTCACTCAGTTCAATTTCTAAAACAATTCTGATTTAAAACCTATTTGAGAACATTAACTGCTTTTGATCCTCTTAAAACTTAAAAGGAACTAGATAAGTCACATTTATTTTCTCTTTAGTAGCCAATAAGTTTATAATATTGCTATTCTGCTCTTCAAAGTGTCCCTTGAACATGACTACATTGGGCAATGGACTTCAATGAAGACTTTATGAAACTAATATCTGAATCCATATAGGATGAGATTTTGACTGCATTTTTTTTTTTTAAACTTAATGCCTCAAGGCCTGGTTCAAGACCTGCAATACAAATTTAGCTATAATGAGTGTTTATCTTGGTGTTTATTAATTCAAAGTACTCAAAATTTTAATAAGTATACTAGAGTTCCATTGCATGGAGTTCGTTTAGTTCTTGAATTAATGAACATCCGTGTAGTGCTTAACAGTTTTCTTCTTGAAAACAACTATTTTGTTATTACTCCTCCTAGGAGAAATAAAATTTTGGTCCAGGGTAACTTCTGCTTGGGAAGCCTTTAGCTTCAGAGATCTCAGGAGGGCCACAGTGAGGTCTAGAGAAGTGAGAACTGAACTGCCAGTTCTTCGAGTTCTGCTGTCATTTGATCTTTAAGGAAGAAAGGATGATAATGATTTCTGCTAGATCCAACCACGGTCACTCACATAAGTGCCCATTCCCGCACTTAAACCTTTTCATCAAGGAAAGTATTATTTTTTTCACTGCAGCTTTCTTCAAATTCTCTCTGTTCATTTGAGGGTTCCAATTACCTTGTTATTGCTGTCAGGCTGCAGTCCTCTCTTCTCTCTGGCTCATTTCTTATCTCCTATGTTTAAGGGAATGGCCCAAGTCAAGCTTCCACCATGAAGCCTCCATTGACTCTTCCAGATCATATTAAGAACACGTTATTTTGCAACTTGACCATGTGCTGATTTCTATTGTGATCTAACTTTGATTACAAATTAATGAGATTAGGATAACCAGAAGATATTATGTAGCATGAAGGACATAAAAGCTAGCCATTACAAGCATGTAGAATGAAAGAAAAAAATACCTACTTCTAAGGTAGGTCTCACCCTTATCCCCTTTTCTGAAAGCAATAACTTGGATTTGGAAAAAATATATATATATTGGGAACAGAGGGCCTTACGTTAGTCGCACTTTTAGCCTTTGCTGCTTGATATGGACATTTAAGTATAACAGCTTTCCATAATTTGACTCATTATACTTACTAGATATTTCTATTCTATTCTTACAAATCCACGATATTGTGAGAAAAGTTATTGCCTGGAAATGAGGCAGTGTTTAGAACTTTATTCCAACTCCAGGTTTTCTATAGCCATTTGGCTGCATAGTTCCCATTCCTTTCTTTTTATCTTCAAAAACTGTTGGTAAACTGCATCTTTATCCCAATCTCATTATATCTGCACTAAATTTAAATGACAAAAACTATTTTCCATAGCAATCATCTTCCCATCTCAAAATTACCTCTTTGGTAGAATGCAGTTATCTAGGGGAGCCCCTGTTAACGGTATCAGCTCAGATCAATATGCAGTCTTACATATACAGTCTTACAATGAGTATTTCCTAACATTATTAACTTCCTAAATTAAGGTAAAACAAAACCCAACAAAACCCATTGCTCATATAGTTGCTATGAGTCGATTCTGACTCATAGCAACTCTGTATGACAGAGTAGAACTGCCCCATAAGGTTCTTAAGGAGCAGCTGGTGGATTTGAACATGCCGCCCTTTTGGTTAGCAGCTGAGCTCTTAACCACTGTGCCATGAGGTCTCCACATTAAGATAGTAGCCTTTAATTTTCTGTGAAGAAAATAGTTATTGGCTTAATTTGATTAAATACAAAGAAGTAATTTTGTTTGCAGTTGTTAAAATTTTAAATGTTAGGACTCTGGCAAGATGGCGGTCTAGGCAGAAGCACCACGCCGTCCCTCCACAGCAAAGATCTGAAAAACTAAGCCAAACAGAGAATCAACAATCCTGAAACCCTAGAACATCAAATGAAGAGATAAAGAACTCAGC
>NW_004444007.1:5230178-5253888 GCF_000243295.1 Trichechus manatus latirostris
AATGTCATAAAACAGCATGTGTGTTACTGTTACATAAGAAACTATCTGTTCTGTAAGCCTTCACCTGAAGTACAATAAAATATTAAAAAAAAAAAAATTTTAAATGTTAATTCCAGTGCAGTAAAACTGTGATTGACAGGTCTGCTTAAGAGGCTATCCTATAATTCTTTTAGTAGAAAATTGCTTTAGTATAAATTCAGTATAATGCTGATCCTGGTGAAATGGCATAGATTATTCTGCAAAGACCAGAAAGACGTAATTCAGTTTTAGGGCATTATCAGTCAGATGATTTTGATTGATCAATATTGTTGTTGTTTTTAGGTACAGTCCAGTTGATTTCAATTCATAGCGACCCCATGTAACAGAGTAGAACTGCCCCGTAGGGTTTTCTTGGCTGTAATCTTTACAGAAGTAGATCACCAGGTCTTTCTCCTGCAGAGCCACCGTGTGGGTTTGAACCGCCAACCTTTTGGTTAGCAGCTGAGCGCTTAACCGTTTGCATCACCAGGGGTCCTTTGGTCAATATTAGCTCATTGGAATTAGAATCTTCGGTGCTTTGAATTTCACATGCTTGTATTTTTGTGGGGATCCCTGGTAGTGCAGTGGTTAAGAGCTCAGGCTGCTAACCAAGAAGTCAACAACAACAACATTTTTGCAGTTTTTGAGAAGTCCGATTCCTCTGAAACCATTTGCTCTAATTTTTATTTTAGATGTTTTTTGGGGAAGGGGGTGGTGGTATATTAGTTGATATGTTGATAATCTTAGAATATTATGTTCCTTCATAAAACTGCTCCCCTTTCTTGAAAAGTATGATTGACATCATCACTTTTCTTATTTCAGACAAAGAACATTTCTATTAGAGTTTTCTAAGTTTAATGTCCAGGTCTCTTAGAAAAGAAAAAGCAGAAATGGTTGTGAATCAGTTATGAGGCATTCAGCTTCATGCAACAGAGAAGTGGTTAATAGCATCTTAAACCATAAGAACCATTTTGAGTTTGTAATCCCATATGTAGGTGGTCCTGGGTTTGGCTCAAACGTGCAACAGTGTTATCAAGGATCCAGTCTCTTTTCTTTTCTTTTTTTAATGGTTCTGTCCTCAGCTGTTGCTTTTCATGTAAGCAAGCTTAAGGGTTTGTCACCTGCGGTTGCTAAGTAGTGGGGGCAGCTCAAGGTATTGAGAGAGAACTTGGCTCCTGTTTCTCTCCTTTTATCTTGAAGTAAAAGAAAAAAAAAATTATTGACCAGAGGCTCCATAGAAGACTTTTTTTTAAACGTCTCATTAGCTCAAACTTGTCACATACTGATAACTATAAATGAAGCTGCAAAAATAAGTATATGGAGTTTTCAGCATTTTGATGGAAATGGGTAATTTGAACAAGATTGGAAATGGTTATTGGGTAGCCAGCCGACACTGATGCCATATTTGAGAGAAAACAAATATATAATATGGGGGAAGAATAGCATCAGACAAGGTGACTGTGATACCATTTCCTTTAAATGCTGTCTTGACTCAGTTTTAAGGCCATGGCTGGAGGCCACTCTATTTCCCTTCTTGAGCAGCTGATTAAGTCCACTCTCCAACCACTCCCCTTATCAGGTTCTCATACTCCTGGGCCCCTAAGCACCCATTCTGATCTCCCTGGGGCCAGGTACCCAACAACTAGGGACAGCCTCTATGTCCCCTGAACCCTCATAATTATTCAAAATGTCCAATCCCCAAGAAACCCAAGAAAATTAGGTAACCCAGCCCTGCTTGCCATATATAAGCCCTCTTCTACAATTCTAACTTGTTACCTTGTCCCTGGGTGCAACCCCCTGTGTGGCCCGGTGTCATGGCGTGCTGGGCCTCCTTGTCTCTGGGACCTGTGAGTAATAAATTCTGTTTGTTTTCTAGCCTTCCTGCGTGAGTCTCATTTTATTGTGCTGCAATGACAAACCATCCAAGATACCCATAGACCCCTTCGTGTCAAACTGAACACATTTTCATCAGCATGGTGAATGACTATGAAGCAGATTTCATAAAAAAAAAAAAGAAAGAAAGAAAGAAAATTCTTATTAGATTGAATTTCTATTACAAAGAGAAAGGAGTTTATTTTCTCTAACGATTAGGCAGCTAATGCACATATAAATAATAATTTCAATATATTTTTTATTAACTTGCATTTGTAATTCCCTTTCAAATGACTTTTCATTCCAGATCTAATAATAAGAAATACAGCGAGTTTTTGGTGAATTTAAATCACTCGTAAAGAAAAGTCTGGTAATATTGATAATATACTAGTCTTACATCCAGTATCTCAATCATTATTTTCTTTCTCATGACTGTATCATACATCATGTTGTTGTTAGGTGCCGTCAAGTCAGGTCTGACTCACAGACCCAAGGCACCACAGAACGAAACACTGCCCAGTCCTGCACCATGCTCACAACCATTGCTATGCTTGAGCCCATCGTTGCAGCCACTGTGTCAATCCATCTGGTTGCAAGTCTTCCTCTCTTTCGCTGATCCTCTACATACATCATAGGTGTGGTTTTTAAAACTATTTCCCTCCCTCTTGATTTTGTTTTTCATACTTTTTTTCCTTTCTATGCAAGTATGTACTATGAAGAATCGCTTTTAATAGAACTGGTTGTTTAAGCCAGCCTTTTCTGGCTGTTTAAGCACAGCAGTAAAGTATATTGCTGATAAACTGAACAGGTCATCATCCTGGGTTTGCACTTATAACTGATTTGCAAAATAGTGGAAGGATGTATCATAATCTTCCCCTCAAATTTTGGGATGGCAGGGCAAAATGCACTATTCTGCTTTTTAAAAATTGTGATGCAGAATATTTCTTGAAACAGAGATGACCCAAGAAGAACACAGTTAGTGGATAGAATTTTACCAAGCACTATCGTTCTACCAAGCGCCATACATGTACTTTGAATTTACGTCAAATATTATTTTGCTAAGTTGTGTTTGCTGAGTTGTTTGTTTAAGAAAGAGTCTTAAACATTTTACAATTTATCAGTAGATTGGTGTCTTCGGAAAATCTTTAAAGTTGAAATGTTTAGTATTTTACCCTTGACATGAAAATATGCATTTGTCACAGTTTATGGAAGATTAGTTGAAATGACTGAACACAATTCTTTCAACTTTAAAAGTGTGAAAAATAACAGGCTTCTACTTGGGATATGAGAGTACCATTACCTACACAGAGTTCAAAAGATCATCTGTTTAATCTCCCTCACTTTGCTGACAGGAGGCTGCTTAAGTCAGACTGATGGGACCCAGCATAACATCAGGGAAGTTGAGAGGCCAGATTCACATTTTCTAATCATTTGCCTCCTATAATGTTTCTTCTGCATCGTATCCAATGCACAATCTCTAACCCAGTGGATTTTCTTTTTCTAATCATTTAGGCATGATTATAATACCACATCACTAAATCTGCATGATCTACCACCACATCCTCTCCAAAATCTTTTACTACAAAACCATAGGAAGGGGCAGACACAGAGTTTTAATTTTGGTTGCAGGCCAGTTTCTATTAATTTGACATTATGTATCTACTCATCTCCTTTCTTCTTCCCCACACCCCTCCCGTCTGCCCACCCCTGTTTTATGTGGAGATTGCAAAAGTTTTTCACTGGATAGTTTATTTATTTTTCAGGAAGAAACATTTCAAAAATAAAATAGGGACAATCCTATCCACTCCCTCCTCATCTTCCAATTTCCTTAATATTTTTCATTTTACTTGGAATGATGATTAGTTAATAAAATTGGTCACAATTAAATAAACTGGAGTGGAAACCTGATTAAAAGTTGATGTTCACATTCTATGTCCCCTCCCTTCACCCAGATAATTTAATATTTACTATAATTTGGTGTTTACTAGACACTCAAATCAGCTTCAAGTAGTAAAATCTAATTTTTTGAAACTAAACTACAAGACTTACAATATTGTCCTTCAAAAGCAGTGGAATTTGACATAAATACAGTTATAGGACAAGAGATATTCTAATCAAGAGACTCCAAACTGAATTATTTTGCCTCAAGAATGTAGTTCTTGATACCACTTGGGTTATAAAGCTAAGTTTTATAGGGATAATGCATCCTTAGTATTTATCTCATCTTATTCTTCTCTCTCTACTGATACATCCTCTTTTACAGCTCTAATCCTTTCTTCTTTCCATTCTTTCTTTTTTTTTCCTTTGTCATTTTTCTTGATCTGTTCAAAACAAACTAAGATATTGAATTAAGTCATTGAGTTTTTCTTCTCTTATTGTGCCTTCTACAAAAAAGATAACATATTGAGCTAAACACATGACTGGATTGTGTAATAAAACTCACAGAAATCAGAGATCTTACTCAGTATCAAGTTTTACTAATAATTGCAAGGATACAGGCAATCAAGAGGCTTATATGAAGCAAAGAGTACTCTGGGATATTGAGGACATCTCCCCATCCTTCCTGTGTTGAATATGTCCTTCTGGCACAGGAGAGATGAGGTCTCCAAGGGAGATTCACAGGGTTCCTCATACAATGAGAGCATTCAATTAGGAAACATCTTTATTTTAAACCCCAAAGAGTTATACAGCTTAAGTGATGTTCTCCAGGGATCCATGCCTCATGGATCCTGGTTTCTGTTTGTTATAGATAAACTTTAACCAGGATATTATGCTGAGGTCCTGACAAGGTCTCTTCCTTCTACCAAATATTATTAATCTATTTACCTGGAAGTCTAATTGAAATAGAAATTAGACCAGATCACTTGCCTTCTTTGATTTTCCTCTGCTGGTATCCTGCATGTCAGGCTAGTTTGCTTCCTCCACATACACATTCTAAATACTCATTGAATGCAATCTGTAAATAGCCAACCTATCAAATGAGTAATATATATGTTCTTTATAAGCTACAAAGGCTTAAACAGTGTTAGTAATTCATTAGCATTAATAATAAAGAGGATGGTACAGGACAGGGCAGTGATTCCTTCTGTTGTACACAGGGTTGCTATGAGTCGGAACCGATTGGACGGCCCCTAACAGCAGCAATAGTAATGTGCTTATGTTGCTTACTATTTTATTTCCACATTTATATTTTTCTTGGGCTCCTCCCCATTGTTGTTAATGAGATCAAATGAGACGTCAGTGTCTGATATAAAATTTTAAGAATATCTTAATAATCGATTTTGAGCAGCAAGCTTGGCTCTAAAGTCACAAATTGCAAGCTTAGAGAAAAGATGGCTGAAGCAGAGTCTTAGCCCATAGATAACAAGGCCCATCTCTAAGTACACATTCACTATGCTTGCTCTTTCTATGCTTCTGCTTGCTTACTTTGTGCTTTCTTGCTTTGTGATAAGTATCACAGGATACTCATTATAAATTATCAGAAGAAATGTAAGAATAAAATAAAAAATACAAACCCCACTATTAACTACTTTTATAATTCAATGTGAACTGTATTTCCTTCTAGTCTCCTAAAAAACAGACGCTTCTTTCCTCCCTCCCTCCTTCCTTCCTTCCCTTCCATCTGTCTTTTAAATACAATTTCCTCCCTCCCTCCTCCCTTCCTTCCTTCCTCTCCATAGTCAAGATCATGTTAATTAGTTTTATATCGTTTACTGTTTTTACCTTGAAAACAAACTGGCTTCACAAAAGTTCTTCCTTTTTATATTTATATTCCTAGATTCCCATTTCTCCAATGCCTATGTAATAGTGATATCATTTAAAAATGAAAATATTTACTAATTTGATATATGAAAATGGAATATCACTATTTTATTACTCACATACATTTTTAAGCATTTCAAAATATAGAGAACGATTGTTTTTAATTTTTATTTCTCTGATAACAGTAGTTCTATAATGTAGATTCCTTAGGGTATTCTCTCTATACAATCATGTCTCCTGCAAATAAGAACAGTTTTACTTCTTCCTTTACAATCTTTATGATTTTAATTTTTTTCATGCCCTACTGCATTGACTAGGACCAGAAGTATGATCTTGAAATTGTGGAAGCAGACATTGTTGCCTTAATTCCTATTCTTAGACAGAAAACTTTGAGTCCATCACCACTAAATAGGGTGCTAGTTGTAGATTTTTTCGTAGGTACCCTATTTTTTGATGTATTGTATTTTTATTACATTCAGTTCAAAATAACTTCTAAATTTTCCTTGTAACTTCTTCTTTGATCATGGATGATTTACACTTGTGTTGTTTAATTTGCAAACATTTGGACTTTTCCTAATTATCTTCTTGTTATTGATTTGTTATTTAACTCATATGTGGTGGGATCTGTTCAATTTTTAGGTTCTTGTTTTATGGCCCAACATATGGTCTATCCTGGTAAATGTATCATGAAAAAATGTAAATTCTGCCATTGGTGGATGTAGTTTTCTGTAAATATCAATTAAGTCAAAGTAGTTGTTAGTATTGTTCAATTCTATGCATTTCCTATTGTTCTACCAATTTCTGAGAAAGAGATTTTAGCGTCTCTAAGTATAATGGTGGAATTATCTATCTCTCCTTTTAATCATGTCAATGTTTGTTCTGTTTCATGTGCTTACATATTTATTATTTTTATGTCCTTATCATCAGTTAACACTTTTTAAATAATGAAATATCACTCTTTATCTCTGCTTATATATTTGTATTATCGTCTATTTTATTGATATAAATATAGCCACCCCTGCCTTTTTACGCTTATTGTTTACATATTATATTTTTTCCATGTTTTATTTTTAAGATACCTTCATATTTAAAGTTTATCTTTTGTAGGCAGCATGTAGTTAAGTCTTTTTAAAAAATCCATTCTGGCAATCTCTGCCTTTCATTTGGAATATTTAGTATGTTAATATTTAATGTAATTATACATATGACTGGGTTTTGTCTATTTCATTATTTGTTTTCAACTTACTTCTTCTGATTTTAATTTCCCTGGTTCTATGTTTTTGCCTTTTTTGGATACTCTTTTAGAATTTCATTTTAATTTTCCTAGTATATTTCAAGCTATACTTTTGTATGTGTTGTTGTTGTTGTTAGGTGATATAGAGTCAGTTCCAACTCCTAGCCACCCTATGTAAAATAGAATGAAACACTGCCCAGTTCTGCATCATCCTCACAATCATTGTTATGCTTGAGCCTATTGTTGCAGCCACTGTGTCAATACATCTCGTTGAGGGTCTTCCTCTTTTTTGATGACCCTCTACTTTACCAAGCATGTCCTTCTCCAGGGACTGATCCCTCCTGATAACATGTCCAAAGTATGTGAGACAAAGTCTTGCCAATCTTGCTTCTAAAGAGCATTCTGGTTGTACTTCCAAGACAGAATTGTTCATTCTTTTGGCAGTCCATGGTATATTCAGTATTCTTCGCCAACACCACAATTCAAAGGTATAAATTCTTCTTTGGTCTTCCCTATTCATCATCCAGTTTTTGCATGTGTATGAGGCAGTTGAAAACACCACGGCTTGGATCAGGCACACCTTAGTCTTCAAGGTGACGTCTTTGCTTTTCAACACTTTAAAGAGGTCTTTTGCAGCAGATTTGTCCAATGCAATGTGTCTTTTGATTTCTTGATTGCTGCTTCCATGTGTGTTGATTGTGGATCCAAGTAAAATGAAATCCTTGATAACTTCAATCTTTTCTCCATTTATCATGATGTTGCTTATTGGTCCAGTTGTGAAGATTTTTGTTTTCTTCATGTTGAGGTGTAATCCATACTGAAGACTGTAGTCTTTGATCTTCATCAGTAAATGCTTCAAGTCCTCTTCACTTTCAGCAAGCAAGTTTGTGCCATTTGCATAACGAAGTTTGTTAATGAGTCTTCCTCCAATCCTGATGCCCCACTCTTCTTCATATAGCCCAGCTTCTGGGATTATTTGCACAGCATACAGATTGAATAGGTATGGTGAAAGAAGACAGCCTTGACACACACCTTTTCTGACTTTAAACCACAAAGAATCCCCTTGTTCTGTTCGAACAACTGCCTCTTGATCTATGTACAGGTTCCTCATGAGCACAATTAACATTCTTCAAAATGTTATCCATAATTTGTTACGATATACACAGCTGAATGCCTTTTCATAGTCAATAAAACACAGGTAAACATCTTTCTGGTATTCACTGCTTTCAGCCAAGATCCATGTGACATCAGCAATGATATCCCTTGTTCCACGTCCTCTGCTGAATCCAGCTTGAATTTCTGTCAGTTCCCTGGACATATTGTTGCAGCCGCTTTTGAATGATCTTCAGCAAAATTTTACTAGAGTGTGATAGTAATGATATTGTTCAATAATTTCCACATTCATTTGGATCACTTTTCTTGGGAATAGGCAAAATATGGATCTCTTCCAGTCAGTTGGCCAGGTAGCTATCTTCCAAATTTCTTGGCATAGAAAATGACTAAGCACCTCCAGCATTACATCCATTTGTTGAAACATCTCAATTGGTATTCCGTCAATTCCTGGAGCCTTGTTATTTGCCAATGCCTTCACTGCAGCTTGGACTTCTTCCTTCAGTACCATCAGTTTCTGATCATATGCTACCTCCTGAAATGGTTGAACATTGACTAGTTCTTTTTGGTACAATGACTCTGTGTATTCCTTCCAACTGTTTTTGATGCTTCCTGTGTCATTTAATATCTTCCCTGTAGAATCTTTCAATATTGCAATTTGAGTCTTGACTTTTTTCTTCAGTTCTTTCAGCTTGAGAAATACTCAGCATGTCCTTCCCTTTTGGTTTTCTATCTCCAAGTCTTTGCACAAGTCATTATAATACTTTACCTTGTCTTCTCGAGCCACCCTTTGAAATCTTCTGTTCAGCTCTTTTACTTCATCATTTCTTCCTTTTGCTTTAGCTACTCGACATTCAAGAGCAAGTTTCAGGGTCTCTTCTGACATCCATTTTGGTCTTTTCTTTCTTTCTTGTCTTTTTAATGACCTCTTGCTTTCTTCTTGTATGATGCCCTTGATGTCATTCACAACTTCTCTGGTCTTCGACCATTATTGTTCAACGTGTCAAATCTATCCTTGAGATGGTCTCTAAATTCAGGTGGGATATACTAAGGATCATACTTTGGCTCTCATGGACTTGTTCTAATTTTCTTCAACTTCAGTTTGAACTTGCATATGAGCAGTTGATGGTCTGATCCACAGTAGGCCCCTGGCCTTGTTCTGACTAATGATATTGAGCTTTTCCATCGTCTGTTTCCACAGATGTAGTCGATTTGGTTCTTGTGTATCCCATCTGGTGAGGTCCACATGTATAGTCACCATTTATGTTGGTGAAAAAAGGTATTTGCAATGAAGAAGTCATTGATCTTGCAAAAATCTATCATATAATCTCAGGTGTCATTTCTATTATCAAGGCCATATTTTCCAACTACTGATCTTTTTTCTTTTTTTCCTACTTTTGCATTCCAGTCACCAGTAATTATCAATGCATCCTGATTGCATGTTCGATCAATCTCAGACTGCAGAAGTTGGTAAAAATCTTGAATTTCTTCATCATTGGCCTTGATGGTTGGTGCATAAATTTCAGTAATAGTTGTATTAACTGGTCTTCATTGTAGGCATATGGATACTATCCTATCACTGACAGCATTGTACTTTAGGATAGATCTTGAAATGTTCTTTATGATGACGAATGCAATGCCATTATTCTTCAAGTTATCACTCTCAGCAGAACAGACAGTATCGTTTTCCAATTCAAAATGGCCAATACCAGTCCATTTCAGTTCACTAATGCCTAGGATATTGATGTTTATGCGTTCCATTCCATTTCTGAAAATTTCCAATTTTCCTAGATTCATACTTCATACATTCCACATTCTGATTATTAATGGATGTTTACAGCTGTTTCTTCTCATTTTGAGTCATGCCACATCAGTAAATGAAGATCCTGAAGACTTGACTCCATTCACATCATTAAGGTCAACTATACTTTGAGGAGGCAGCTCTTCCTCAGTCGTATTTTGAGTGCCTTCCGACCTGAGGGGTTCATCTTCCGGTACTATATTAGACAATGTTCTGCTACTATTCATAAGGTTTTCACTGGGTAATTCTTTTCAGAAGTAGACCGCCCGGTCCTTCTTCCTAGTCTGTCTTAGTCTGGAAGCTCAGCTGAAACCTGTCTGCCATGGGTGACCCCACTGGTATTTGAATACCCATGGCATAGTTTCCAGCATCATAGCAACATGCAAGCCCCCACAGTACAATAAACTGGGGGAAGTGAAGTATTAGGTATACTCAACGCTGCCCGCTAAAGACGAGAAGTGCTGTCTTCACACACACTTATAAACACAGAGAGTTATTATTATTTTTAAATCTCTGCCAATCTGAGAATTAAAGGTGTCAATTCTTCTTCGGTCTTCCTTATTCATTGTTCAGCTTTCATATGCGTATGAGGCGATTGAAAACACCATGGCTTGGATCAGGCACACCTTAGTCCTCAGAGTGATGTCTTTGCTTTCATATATCACCAGATTCAAATTAGCACTATTTTCTATAGGATTTTTACATGCATGTGTTCATGAGTGAGATTGGTCTTTACCACAGGTAGTTTCCGACTAAAGTCAGGGTTCCCTCTGAGGACTCCGCGGTAAGTCAGTTTTGACATAAGTCGAATACATCATTTTTTTTTTTTTAGTTTTCATTATTATTGCCTTCTCTTATCAATATCTTTATAAATTTGGTCTTTGGGGGTTGTCTTGAGAATGACAATATCAGCAAATTATGTTCTGTAACATTGTATGTAGTATATATTACTAACAATAAGATGTACAAAAAAAAAAAAAAGGACGGTAGTAAGCGCGTTTCCTCATTACTCTAATACATAGTAAGTTGGGAAGTACTTGTATTGTTTTCTTTTAAAATCATCATCCAATGTTAGAATCAAAGTTTTTCTGGTCCTCATAAAATGAGTTTTCTATTCTCTGGAAGTTTGTGCTAGATTGTGACTTATGCCTTAACTATCCGGCATACTTTGCCAGTTAAGCCATCTAGGCCTGGAGTTTCTTTTGTTAGCATACTTTAACTAACGAATTCAACTAAAAAAAAAAAAAGATATAGGAGTATTTAGATTTTATATTTCTTCCTGTGACATTCGTGACAAGTTTTGGGTCTCCTAAATTTTTCCAAATTATGTAAATTTTTGAATTAATGGCATAAAGATATTAATGTTATCCTCTTTTTAAATTCTATTGGGTAAACAATTATTTCATATTTCTGTTTTATGATATAGGCAATTTGAGGTTTTTCTCTTTTTTATTATTTTTTGTAGGAGCTTATCAAGTTTATTAACTTTTCTGAAACCATCTTTTGGCTTTACTGAATGAATGTCTCTATGTTTGTTTTATATTTTAAACATTTCTGCTTTTTTATTGACCCCATGACTTTTTGTTTCTTTTTTCAAAGCCATTGTGTTTTTCCATGGAAAATCACTTTATGGAGCAACTACAATTTTTAAACTTCAATTAAGTGTAGTTTTGAATCTTGAAGTTCTTAAAGAAATGTGTGCTTTTGAAAAAAATAAGAGTATAGCCATCGACTTTGGCTGTGCAAATTATAAAGCTGCAAATTATATATATTGATGATCAGCTGTAACAACAAAAACCAGGTCTATTTTCTATGTATTTTTCACCCCTCAAACATCCTCCTTAGTACTCAGTGTGAAAGCATCTTTTGTTTAGAGATTGCACATCTGGAGCTTTAGTTTAAATGTTAACAGTGTAGAAAATGTTAAGAAAATAAGACAAAACAAATAAATAACAAAAAACAACTCATAACCAAGGTCATGTTTCGTCCACACAATAGACCAGGAAAATATCTATTATTCAGGGTATATGTATAGTGTTAAAGGCCAGAACTATCTGCTGCTCCCTACTATCTTTCTTGGAAAACTGCATAGGCCGTTACACAAAAGGCTCAATTTCTCCTGAGTAGTGGAATTCTGCTTTGGTTTTATTAAAATGTCAATTTTACATCAGTCCAAAGCCTGTCTCTAGAAATTAAACTAGCTGGTCATCATGCATTGTGAAGTAATCTATCCCTTGAAAATCCAATTAATTTTGAGTTAGTTTTTAATACAAATAAGACATTAAATGATCTGTAAAGAGAAAAACCACTTATCAAGGCAGCCATAAACCACCTAGTATAAGCTCAAAACACTTTTTCCTCTCTCCAAAATACTTGGGAGATAATTAAATTATTTAATTTTATTAGTGACTCTAGGCTTTTAACTCAGCTTATTGAACTAGAAAAAATTCTTATCTAAATATATGCTTGATTTTTTCCCTTGAAAGTCTACTTAGTAGAAACTCAAGAAAACCTTAAACATTCTAGAAACTGCTGTCAATGTCTTGAATATCCATGTTACAGAAAGTGCAAGATTTACAATTTAAGATTACAAGAGAATAGTATGATTAGTGATAGAAAATTCCAAAACTATTTAATTTTATAAATACCATATTAAGCTTAAGAAATATGAGAAATTTCTGTTACATCACGATGTTGCTGATTTTTATCTTTTTTTTTAACCAGCAAATTCAGCTTCAGACTATTTACTTGATGCTGATCATAATTTTCCTTCAAAATGCTTAATCCTTTAAAGAGAAACTAGTTTGCTCTGTAAACCTTCATCTAAGGTACAATAAAAAAAATTTAAAAAAGCCTTATTCTTGTGTTTTCCATTATGAATTTCAGTTGTAAGCTCTTTAAAAATAACTTCACTTTTTCAGATAGATTTATACTGTGAATCACAAAATTCATACTCTTTTTCATTGTGTGAGCAAGCAAATACATTTGTAGCCAGATCCATACACCATTGTTGGTGACAATTTATTCTCTTGTTAGTCAAAATCTTCAAATTACTCTTTAAGCAAACAACTCTTGGCAAAGAGTTTTACACTTGGCAAAATGTAAAGTGGGGTAAAGTTTTCTCTACTGTTCTGTTTAACATAAATTATATATTTACATTTCTCTTTCCCTTCTCTTTTATTTAGCATTGACCCTTAGCTTTATCTCTTCCCTACCTTAGTTCTCCACATATACTTGCTTTTATCAAGCAACACTGAGCTTCTGAATTTTTCTGTTTATCTGACTATACAAATTCTAACTTGGACTGTGTGGCATCACTTCAGAGCCCTTTTGAAGATACTGATAATCTGTACCAATGGCTGTATGAAATTTCTACCACTCAGAAGGGGTTAAATTTTTAATGCAAGTAGTAGAGAAACTTTCAGCTCATTTTAGGATATTTATCTCTCCAGTTGTTAATGCCAACAAATGACTAGTAGCACCTAAACTGAATAATGCAAGTAAAGATTTTAGATTCAGTTATTGGATCAAAAAGTGAGAAATACAGGAGTTGTATATTTTAAGGTCACGTTGTGTGCATATACATATATATAAGCATATATATGTATGTATATGAAAAAAATACACATTTATAAAATTTATGAAATATTTGTATTTATATACAACATTTATGTTTATGTTGTAAAAATGGCATAAGGGTCATGTCTGACCTCTTACTTCACTAGGGGAAAGGAAAATCAAGATCAACAGCCCAAGGCCGATTCCTATGAGGCAGAGGTCAGACATGACTCCTCTCTCTGCTGTCTTTACCAATTCTGACACCAACTTCCCTCCCATGGTACTCTCTACTTCTCTACAGGGTTTAGTAATTCACTGCAGTGGCCACAAAGAACTCACAGACCATACTCACAATTATGGGGTTTATTAGGGAAGTAACAGGCTACAAGTCAGGCTCAGGAACACTCTGGATACAGTTCTTCCTTCGGGACAGCCCTTGCCAGCCGTGCTCTCAGGCACACCACTCTCTGGCCCTCAACCTCTGCCCTACGCAGGCAAATGTTACAAAGCTCTTTTAGCTCTGCAGATCAGTGCCCAGAGACACCCTACTCTACCAGTAAGCCTCAGCCCAAAGGCGTTCCCGTGGGCTGGGAAATCCACTGCACTGTCTCCTGCTGGTCTCTCCTGCCGCTGTTTCTCTGCCAGCCACCGTTTCTCTCTCTCTCTCTCTGTCTTCTTGTTCCAGAAGCTTCTCAGCTCAGGGATCCTGGGTCCAAAGGACTTGCTCTCCTCTCCTGGCTGTTCTTCCTTGGTGGTCGTATCCTCTCTCTGCTCTAGAGTTGGCTCTCTTCTAAGGCAAAATTGACCAATCCCCTTGGTGGGCCACAATTGCCTTATTTGCACAGTTCCACTCAATCACTTGAGTGGGAGTTACAAGGCCATGGCTAGAAAGGCCACAGAAAAGTGATCCATTGCAATGAAATGTATTTAAAAAATATTTGTGTTTTCTAGTTATATTCCAAAATTAAAGCAAATACAGAAGACATAGAATTTCTGGGAGAGTTTTGAAAAATTAGTAGGCCCATATTTTATAAGATTTTATATTTTTGGGTGCCAGATAAAATTTTTACACTTACTTGATGTGAAGTATTCCACAGTGAGTCTACCGAACCAATGTGATTGTTGGAGGGCTATGAGAATCAACCATCTGTCTTACAGATGGGATCACTGAATCATTTGTACAACTTTACTTCTGAGTCTATACAAGGTCACTATCAAAAATGTACTAAGCTGAGAAAACTGAGGTGCACAGAAAAAGAAATCAGGTGATTGATCTTTGGTTATATGGTCATTTTGGTAGTTTACTCATTAATTTGAATATTTATTAACCAACCATTAAAGTGGAATGGAGAAAATAATATAGACGCAAACCCCTTTGAAAGACCTATCACGTAGCTGCACCCTAGCGGGAAGTTTGAAAAATGGTTCTTGAATTTTTGAAAAATAAATATAGACCAAAACATTTTAGCAGCTACCCTTAATTCTTTAAAATGTCTGCATCTAGATACTTTTGCATCTAGCTTACTTAAACTCTAGGCAAATTAGCATTCGATTGCAATTACCGATATTCAAGTAATTGGATATAGTGATAGTATCCAATAACAGAACTAGAATTTTAATTCTTTAATTAATATAGTCTGTTGAGTCTGCTGAGCAGCCCACACATGAGATGACTTTAGCCTACCCAGGGTCTAGCACACTATGCTGCACCTTGTGGTTCAAAACAAACACCACTGCCTGATTTCAAAGGATGGAGAAAAAGTCTTTCAACAGATTTACAAATGATCTTTGTGGCTGTACTTTGTCAATGTAGCTTGTGATGGCCTTGGTTATGTGTTACACCCCTGATTGACCTGTTGTCTTTTTGCATTAATCATGTCATGTCACGTTTGAGCATGCCAATCTTTAATAAAATGAGTTGAAAGTTAACCTGTACAAAAAAAAAAAAAATATTTAAAAACAAATACTCCCTGGAAGGCCTTAGTGATGAGACAGTAACACTTATATCCACTATTTCCCTTTTTATCAGAGGTGAGAAATTGTCTTAGTTTCTTAGTGCTGTTGTAACAGAAGTACCACGAGTGGCTTCAACAAACAGAAATTTATTTTCTCACAGTTTAGGCAGCTAGAATTCCAAACTCAGGGCACTGGCTCAAGGAGAAAGCTTTCTCTGTCTGTCAGCTCTGTGGGAAGGTCCTTGTCTCTTTTTAGCTTCTGTTCCTCACTTCCCTGGTGATCTTTACGTGCCTTGGCATCTGTCTCTCCCATCCTTGTGTGTCTTTGCTTCTGTGCCTAATCTACTTTTTTTTTATAACTCAAAAGTGATTGGCTTAAGACATACCCTACACTGATATGGCCTCATTAACATAACCAAAAAAAAAAACCCTATTCCCAAATGGGATTACCTCCACAGATATAGGGGTTAGGATTTACAACACATATTTTTTGGGGGAGATAATTCAATCCATAACAGAAAGCATGGCTTATAGACTGTTCATATATTGTTGCTCCTCATAAACATGTCAAACTGAAAAATCAAACCACTTGCTGTTGAGGCAATTCTGACTCATGGTGAGCCCATGTGTTGCAGAGTAGAACTGTGCTCCATAGGGTTTTCAATGGCTGTGAACTTTCTGAAGCAGATCACCAGGCCTTTCTTCTGAGGCACTTCTGGGTGGGTTTGAATTGCCAACCTTTTTGGTAGTAGCCTAGTGCTTAGCCATTTTCACCACCCAGGGACTCCTATACGCATATCAGCCCCACATATTTCTACAACCCTGGTTTTCCTGGGAGGCCAAAGCGGGCTCCAGAGCAACTGGAGAGTGTAAGCAGAACTAGTAGTAGTAACAGATAATCTTTACTAAGTATGCACAGTTGCCTGACTATCTCTTAGCAGATAACAGGTTGCCAACCTGTGGGCTCACCTAATTAAAGTTGTTTTTTACTTCTCTGGCTATGGAAAGTCAAAATGATCACATATCTTCTATATGTCCTAAAAATGTCTGAGTGAAAATCTACGTGGCTACAATTTACTTAGAAAAGAGGTTAATTCATTTTTGTGGTAAATAAAGCCTATCACAGCAGGAATGAGGAATGGAAACTAACATTTTTGAATATCTACTATGTTTGGATGCTAGAGTCACTGTGTTAGCATGTGTTTAACCCATATTATCTTGCCTGATAAACTCAAAGCAGGATATAAAATATGTGTGCCAATGATTTGTTCTCCTTAGAAGAGTATTTAGAGTAAGTTTAAAAAAATTCTTCAAATACGATTTGGTTAATTTGTGATTTATCATATGTAGTGTTTTTCTTTTTGGATAGAAATATTTAGCTTTTCATTGCTTGCAGTTAATGTGCATGCTTTTGTTTATAGTTTTGCTACTAATTTCTAATTCTGGAAATTAATTTAATGAACTTAATCACACTGTAGTATTGAGATAATATGGCCTGTAAATTTACCACTTTTAACAAATTACTGATATATGATTATTATAAATATCATATATCTGTTTGAGAAGATCCATTTTATGTTTGAGGGGTATACATTTTCATGTACTGTATATATACGTTCATTTGCTTCAATCTTATTAACTATGTAATTAAGATCATCTATGTTATGTTAATTGTCTGCTTAACATGTCATAGACAGGGATGTGGGAAATTTTCCTACTCTAATTGTTGCTAAGTTTGTTGCTCTGCTATTCGATGCACAAAAGTTTATATTGATATCAACATTTATACATGTATGTGGATTGAAATTTTGGATTGAAGCCAATGAAAATCTGGGTCTTTTCTATACCCTCTCCTCACTTATTGACAACGTTAGGTTTCAAAAACCAGGTCATTATATGAAATCAGCATTATGCAAAAACGGAGGATGACTGCATCAGATCACAAAATGGAAGATGACTACATCATTGCATAACTGCCAAACCACTGAAAATCATGGCCCAGCCAATTTGACATATAACCTTAACCATCAAACCCAGCATTACTCTTGCCTCACACCTCGGTGTTTATTACTGCCAGACATATGTTGTTAATGCACAGAATAGCTGGGTGGTAGATTTTTTTGCTATTGTCATAAACGTGAGATGTCGGACAGTGAGATAGTTGATAAGTGAGTAGAAGGTGTAATACAGTTACAGCTCTGAAAACGCTATGGCATGTAGTTCTGCTCTGCAACACATGGGGTTGCCATGAATCAGAATCAGCTCAGCACCAACTGATGTTTGTTTTTTTTAGTTTATAATTCTTTTAACATTAAAATTAAATTTAAATTACAATGTTAACATTGCTGACTCATTTTTACCACCAATTATCTCCTTCTTTGAACAATTCTTTCTTGAGGACTCTATCATCAACCTCCTACCTATCTCTCACTCAAATTCTCAATGCCCTTCTGTACCAAATGGCCTCATTCCATGGCCATAGCTTATAGGACAACTAGTGCCAAAGGAAGCTGTCCACAGTTGTAGGTCAATGAGATTTTATCTCTTGTGAATTTCAGCTAAAAGGTCCAGGGATTGATTTGCTCTTGGCTTGATTGATTTCCTGTGTGCTAAAGGAACAGAGAAACTTGTTATAAAGGGAGAATGAAGACTGTAGTAGACATGCAGGGAGAAGCAGGGACTAAGGACCACACACTGTAGAGAGTGCACGGGAACTGTTTGTCTTGTTCTAACAGTGTTTCAGTTCCTGGTTCCAGTCTCTCCAGAAGCTCAGGTGCTCTTCTCCCCAGTGCATTTCCTATCAAGTTTCTTGAGCATCTTGAGTAGCTTCTCTTCTTTCAACCAAATGACCATTGAGACACCCACCCTTACTTTCTTTGGTTAGCATTGGCCAAATATATCTTCTGTTCTTGTAATTTTTAACTCTTCCTCTATCTAGGAGGTTTTGTTGAATTCTAAACAATGACATTTGTTTAGAAAATTCATTATGTGGTTCTCTCTAGGAAGTGGCTTTCAATGGTCACACAAGATAATGAGTAGCAAATTTGCTTAAATATGGGGAAATTGAAAGACAGATATGGTAATAGATTTTTCCCATATCTATATGGATTTTAAAGAGAGTAAGAAGATAGCATGGACCATTAACTAACAACTGTGAAGCATTGAGCAACTCTCTCACCATTTTCTTACCTCTGTTTTCTTATCAAGGAGCACTGGTGGTACAGTAGTTAAAGTGATTAACTGTTAGCCAAAATGTTGACGGTTCAAAACCACCAACGGCTGGCTCCCCAGGAGAAAGATGTGGCAGTCTGCGTCTGTAGAGGTTTACAGCCTTGGAAACCCTATGGGGTAGCTATGAGTCGGAAACAACTCAATGGCAGTACGTTTTGGGGTTTGGGTTTTCTTCTCTGTAATAGAAGAACTGTAATAGCTGTCTAGACTGTTTCACAGTGAACTTGTAAGGATCAAATGAAATCATATATGTGAATGCAGTTTCTGAACAATAAGCACAACTATTAGGATTAACAATGCATAAGGCTATAAGCCTACAGAGTAAATTTACAAAGACTTCAGATTAAAAGGGACTATGTTCTTGAAGATCTCTAGTATTAATTCATCTGTCAGATTTGTTAAACATATCACTTTAGGTTCTATAGATAATTATGATAATTATGATTTTCAGGCAGAAGTTAGGATATGAGGTAAACCTAAAATGCTCCAGGAACCTAAGCACAATTACCTGCAATGAATGATGCCATGGATGACCAACTTTAAAGCAGAGCATATTTTTTGTGACCCCTGCCTTGTTCTAAAATCTCTAAAGTCACTCTGAAGTACCAAGGTTAGGCTATAAGCATCTGGCTGTGCTAAGCATAATTGCTAGACTATCTCGTGGGTATCTCCTGGGAAGCTGATTGGTATTATACTGTGAGGCTGGTGGGCCCCCACCTGTGGCTCTTGTATTGTCAATGTGCAGAGAAGTTCTGAAAAGTTGCCATTTCTTATTTGTAGTATCATATTTTAATGCACTACAGGTTACATAAACATCAATAATGAGCAAACTACCTCCTTATTTGAAAAGAAAAAAAATATTTGCACAAAACTACATATAAAAATATGATCCAGCGTACCGCCAAAGGAAATTAAATATCCTCTCATTTCATGGGAGGTAAAGAGCATAATGGGGGAAAATGTGAGTTCTGCAGCCACACTAAAAAGCCAACACCAAACCAGTTGCCATCGAGTTGATTCAGGCTCACGGCAACCCCATGTATGTCGGAGTGGAACTGTGTTTCACAGGGTTTTCTATGGTTGATCTGCCAGAAGTAGATTGCCAGGCTTTTCTTTCAATGTGTCTCTGGAGAGGCTCGAAACTCTAACCTTTCAGTTATCTGCTGAGTGCTTAGCCATCTACACCACCCTTTTGGGTTAAATCCTGGCTTTTGGATTAATGGACTGCATGGCCTTGCTTACATTACTTGGCCTTACTGAGTATTATTTCCCTCTTCTGTAAAATGATGGCATCAGTATCATAATGTATTTGTGAATACCTAATGCCAAACCAAACCCATTTCCGTCAAGTCGATACTGACTCATAGCGAGCCTATGGGACAGAGTAAAACTGCCCTGTAGGGTTTCCAAGGCTGTAAATCTTTTTGGAAGCAGACTGCCACGTTTTTCTCCCATGGAATGGATGGTAGGTTCGAACCTCTGACTTTCCAGTTAGCAGCTGAACATTTAACCACTATGCCACCAGGGCTCTCTCGAATATCTAATAAAACAATGTAAATAAAGCAAATACTATGGACTCAAGTATTCACTGAATATTAGCTAATGTTATGATTTGATAAAAAATAAAGTAAAACCAAAAAAAATCAAAGGAAAAGCAATGATACTGGCATGTTATTAGCACCAAATTTTTCCCTCTGTAATGCAAGGTGCAAAGTATTAGTCCTCATATCCAAATTTATTATAAAATAATTTTAATTCTAAAGTTATGCAAAAACATCAATATGATTATTTCTTTTTACACAATCACTCTTTTCTCTCTTAGGGAATATTGACACTGACATGAAGACTTTGATGGTTAAGTGGTTCTTAGCTATGACAAATGACATTTCTGTCCATGTATAATGTAGTTTAATTACACCAGAGCTATGAGCCCTTTTATGGAAATTAGTTGCTTCCTAAGCCGAGCTGCGTGAATGTTTTCCAAGGGAAACCAAAGAACAGGATGATTCTAAAGCTTTTGGGCTTAAAAAAAGTGTGCAGAGAATTTGAATTCTGATTTAAATAGGTAAGCGAGATAAATCAGTTTATTTACCTGGAATTTAGTCTGTCATTTCTATTTGAAAATGAAGAGAATTGATTTTCATGTTCCATGCATATTTATAAATGGAGATTCTTTAACAATTATTTTTACTTATTATTACTACTTAAATTTGTCCACTTTTTTTTGTAACCTTTAATTTTGAAATAATTTTACATTTACAGAGGAGTTGAAAGACAGTACTGAGAGTTCCCAGATACCTTTCACTCAGCTTCCTCTTTTGTTAACATCTTACATTACCAAGTGTTAAAACAAAAACCATATTAAGCCAATAACAGGAATTGCTTGAAGTTTATTTAATATACAATTTGAAATTGGGGTAATATTTCGACTCGGGTGTCAAAATCTTTCAAAGGTGAAAGCACATCCAAAAATTCTTATATCCCTAAAACACTGCTTCTAATCTGATCTTGGCTTTTCTGTTTCTCGAAACTGACTTCGGACAGATACTTCTACAAAAGAGCCCAATACCTAAGGCAAAACGAGCTTTACTAAGCTACTTACTAGGTTATTGCTTGACTTAAAGGAGACTTTAGAAAACCAGTTTCCTCAAGGCTCAAGGTTCAAAAGAAGATCTAAGGGCAAAGGCCTGGGTGGGTCACCACAATTCCATGAACCTCCAGAAATTTAGATTCCAGGAGAATTAAACTCCGTTCCTCACATGGTACACTTATTAAAATGAAGACATTAACGTCGGGAAAACACTATCAACTAAGCTATAGATTTTATTTGAATTTCACCAGTTTTTCCACCCATGTCTTTTGTCTTTTATTCATTCCAGGATACCATATTTCATTTAGTTTTCATGTCTCCTTAGTCTCCTCTAATCTGTGACATTATTTGATTTTATTTAGTTTAATTTATTTCCGTCTTTCCTTCTTTTTCATGACCTTGGCACTTTTGAAAAGTACTGGTCAGGTATTTTGCATAACGTCTCTCAGTTTAGGATTGTTTGACATTTTCGCATGACTAGATGGGGTTATGAAGTTTTGGAAAGAGCACCACAGATGTGAAGTGCTCTTCTTATTACATCTTATCAGGAGTATCTAATGTCAACAATGGCTTATTACTAAAGATGTTAACCTTGACCACTTGGTTAAGGTGGCATCTGCCAAGTTTCTCTGCTGTAAAGTTACTCTTTTTTTCTTTTCCATAGTGTATTTCTTAAAAGCCAGTCATTCAGTGCAGCCCACACTCAAGAGAGGTGGAGGTAATTAAGCTCCACCTTCTGGAGGGAGGAATTTAAAGAATTTGTGGGCGTATGTTAAAACCACAATAATAATCAACTTTTGTTTTTGGTGAGATGCCAACACAATAATTCATAAACATTAGGGAGGGTATGCAAATATCCTGCTTTTTCTTAAAGTTTTTCCACTAATTGTAGCATTTATCAAAGGATCTTAGTTGCAGATATTATTACCATTGTGTTCTAAAAGTAATTTTCCTTCAATCCTTGTATATTATTGTTGTGGATTGAATTATGTCACTCAAAAATGTGTGTTGGAATCCTAATTCCTATATATGTAGATGTAATCCTATTTGGAAATAGGGTTTCTTTGTATGTTATTGAAGTCCTACTACTGTAGGACCTCCGAGTGATACGTCACTGCTGAGTGATATAAGGAGCAGCAGCTTAGACACAGAGGTAAGCAAGCTGACACAGGGGGAAGATGGATACTATGTGAAGCCAACAGAGGCAGGTGAATATACAAGGCCGGAAACACCACGGATTACCGGCTACTAGAACTGAAAGAAACAAGAAGGGAACTCCCCTTAGAACCACACGCTGAATTCGAACTTCCAGCCTTCTCAACTGTGAGAAAATAAATGTCTGTTCTTTGAAGCCACCCGTTTGTGCTATTTCTGTTATAGCAGCTCTGTTACAGCAGTACTAGGAAATGAAGACCGTTGTTATTTGGAATTTCTTGGTACGGAAGATTTCCTAAATCTTCCTACTTACTTATTTACCTAATGTATATATGTATATGGAACCCTGGTGGCTCAGTGGTTAAGCCTTCGTTTGCTAACCAAAACATCGGCAATTCAAATCCATTAGCCCTTCCTTTTAAAGCCTATGGGGCAGTTCTACTCTATCCTATAGGGTGACTATGGCGGCAGCGAGTTTGGTTGATACACGTACATACATATATACACCTACTCCTCACAGTCTATCTTGTTATACTACATTTTGCGTTTACAACAATAGTAAAAAGTCTACTCTCACACTATTTTGTTCATTAACCAGGAGCCGAGGTGAGAGGGGGATGAGGAGGAGGGTAGCAGGGTTTGCTAGAGAGAGTGAGGTGATGGGCATTGAGTGATTCCTATTACCTGGGTCGGGTGGAGGAGTTGGGACTCAGTCCATGGTGAGCACAGGACGGGCAGGTGGTGTGCAGGAGATGGGGGCATTCAGGCCCTGAGGAGGTGGCAGCCAGGGCTGTAGGAGTTGGGTGGGGACCTCCAAAGTCTCTTCCAAGAGGCCTTCATGCCACCTCTGCAGCCTCTACTGGGCCCAGGTGGCTGGGCCTCACCTGCCTGCAGGCCCAGAGCTGCCTGCAGCCAGGGCTTATCTCTGCAGCCGTCGGAGTGGGAAGGTGGAGAAGCAAGGCACAAGAGTTCACGTGGATGCCTGGTTCGCGCCCAGGTAATGGTGGGCCCCTGCTGCTCTGGAGGTTCCACCACCACTACCCCAACTCCTGTGGGCTCCGTAGTGGTGGGGAAGGCCTGGTATGGAAACAGGTCCTGACTGTCAGTGATCCTCTGGGGGACACCAGAACTGAAGACGGGGCACGGCCCTGACTCTCACATAACACCAATTTTGGCATAACAGGAACCCTGGTGGTGCAGTGGTTAAAAGCTCAGCTGCTAACCAAAAGGTTGGCAGTTGGAATCCACCAGCCACTCTTTGGAAACCCTATGGGGCTGTTCTACTCTGTTCTACAGGGTTGCTATGAGTCAGAATCTACTCGAAGGCAAGTGTTGTATAACAACCTGGTCTTTGGAACCTAACCATGTGGATAATTGAGAAGTGTGTGTGTGTGTGTGTGTGTGTGTGTGTGTGTGTGTGTGTG
>NW_004444007.1:5253988-5293662 GCF_000243295.1 Trichechus manatus latirostris
GAGAGAGAGAGAGAGAGTTGCTGTCAATTCCAAGTCACGGAGACCCGTGTGTGCAGAGTAGAACTGCTCCATAGAATTTTCAAATCTGTGACCTTTCAGAAGCAGATTGCCAGGACTGTCTTCCAAGTTGCCTCTGGGTGGATTCAAACTGCCAGCATTTTTGCTAGTAGTCGAGTGTTTATCTGTGCCCATGAATGATTATTTTAGTCTTTGAGTTGCTCATCCAATACTATCATTGCTTATTTTGTTCAAATTGTTTCATGTTGGCCATTGGAAACTCAGGTTGGCTCCTGTGTCCTTTTTGGAATAATATATGCTCCAACCTCATCTTCAATTTTCCCTGCCCTTTTTCCGAGAATCAGCTATTTCTTCAAGGTCTTTCGGTTCCTTTCATTGAAAAATGGCATTAAGAGACCCATATCTGGGGACTGGGTGTAGTCATTGCTAGTCATTGCATTACCAGAGGACAGAGCTAGGAAATAAAAGCTATTCATGTGTACAGAACCAAGTATACACACATATCTGTACTTCTCTCTCTATTTGTACACATACTAAAATAATTATGAGCTCCTTCTTACATCTCTAGTTATAATCCAGCACCACAGGGTTCATGCTAGCCTTCCATTTTGCTTCTTTGTAACTTCTTTTTTTCTGACAGTAAGAACACTGTTCCCATTATCTACAACTTATTTAAATATTATCTATTTATTTACATGTATACCCTAGGATACATGTAAAGTACAGTTGGTCCTCATTATATGTGGATTCATATTGGAATTCACCTACTTGCTAACATTTATTTGTAACCTCAAATAGTGTGGCACTTTCAGGGTCATTTGTGGACAAGCACATACACGGAAATGTGAAAACCTGTACTAGTCACCCAACACATGTTCCAAGGTGAGATTGAACAAGGCTGCTTTGGTGTTCACGAATTCATTGCTCCTGCTAACTTTATGAATCTAACTAACGCAAGAATGGACTATAGTTTCAGAACTGCTAACCTGTACTCCTGTGAAAATCAAATTTGCCACCAAGAGCAGAGTGTTGATGTATACTATCTTAGTCATCTAGTGCTGCTGTAACAGAAATACCGCATGTGTACGGCTTTAACAAACAGAAATTGATTCTCTCACAGTCTAGAGGGCTAGAAGTCTGAATTCAGAGTACCAGCTCCTACGAAATGCTTTCTTTCTCTGTCAGTTCTGGGGGAAGGTCCTTGTCATCAAGCTTCCCTGGTCTAGGAGCTTCTCATCACAAGCACCCTGGGTCCAAAGGACGCACTCCACACCTGACGCTTCTTTCTTGGTGGTATGAGGTCCCAATCTCTCTGCTAGCCTCTCTCTCTTTTTATCTCTTGTAAGATAAAAGGTGATGCAGGTCACATCCCAGGAAAACTCTTCTTACTTTGGATGAGGGCTATGACATGAGTAAGGGTGTTGCATCCCACCCTAATCCTTTTTAACATAACTAATCTTGCCTCGGAGACCTGATGGCACAGTGGTTAAGAGCTTGGCTGCTAACCAAAAGGACGACCATTGGAAGCCACCAGCCACTCCTTGGAAACTCTATGGGGGCAGTTCTGTTCTGTTCTATAGGGTCGCTATGAGTTGGAATGGACTCTAAGGGAACGGGTTTTTTTGGGTTTGGTCTTGCCTCATTAACCACAAGCAGAGATTAGGATTTACAACACATAGTAAAATTACATCAGATCACAGAATGGAGGACAACCACGCAATATGGGAATCATGACCTAGCCACATCGACACATATTTTTGGGGAACACAATTCAATCCATGACGTACATTTTTTTGTGTGTGTTTTTTTTTTTTTTTTTGTCTTTAGTCTTACGGTGTCAAGTCCATACACTATCTTCCAGAGTTAACTAAGTCAGCTTCTTTTTACCTCATCCTCTTCAGTGAGGTTATGCCAAGTGTTTGTTAAACAGGTTCATTTTTCACAGTTAGAATTCCATCCTAGTATCCTCCAACAAACTTGTTAATTTTTAAAAATTGTATAAAGTTTACTCTTAGCTATATAGGTTTTTGGGTGTTGAAAAATGTGTAAAGAAATATACCCACCACCACAGTACCATATAGGACAGTTCCATCACCCTAAAATTTCCCTTGTGCAACCCTGGCAACCACTGATGTGGCTTCCCTTCCTATAGTTTTGGACAGTTTCCAGAATGTCATATAAATGGCATCATACATTATGGAGGTTTTTAGGTCTGGCTTCTTTAACTTAGAAAAATGAGTTTAAAATCAATCCACGTTTTTGCATGAATCAATAGTTCATTCTGTTTTATTGCTGAGTAGATGATTCCACTGTATGGATGTACCACAGCTTTTCATTTGTTTTTTTACCCATTCACTTGTTAAAGAATATCTTGGTTATTTCCGGTTTGAGGCAACTGTGAATAATGCTGCTTGCTATAAACATTTGTGTTTAGGTTTTTAGGTGAACATAAATTTTTAATTCACTTGGTTAAATGTGTAGGGGTGAGATTTAGGTTTGTTTAGCTCTGTAAGAAACTGTCAAACTGGTTTCCAAAGTGGCTGCATCAGTTTGTATTCCCACCAGCAATGAATGAGAGTTCTTGTTGTTCCAGATTCTTGCCAGCATTTTGTATATTGGCTTTTAACTAAGCCATAAATCATTTTTCTTTCAACTGTGGATAGTTATTTTAAAAATGACACCGCAACTCAGGTGGTATCATAATACTATTCGAAAAGATTTATTGCATAATAGGATATTACTGTTGTTAGTTTCCTTCAAGTTGATTTTTGACCCATATTGACCCCATGTGACAGAATAGAACTGCCTCATAGGATTTGCTAGGCTGTAATCTTTACAGAAGCAGATCAGCAGGACCTTCTCCCACAGATCCTCTGGGTGGGTTCAAACTGCCAATCTTTCAGTTAGTAATCAGATGCTTAACCTTTGCACCACCAGAGCTCCTTATAATAGGATATAAAGCATGGTAAATTATTAATATCTATGAAGCTGAGGGAAAGGTAGATTTCATCGTAATTTCATGTTTATATATTTAAAGCGTAAAAAGCAAAGATGTCACTTTGAGGACTGAGGTGTGTCTGACCTAAGCTATGGTATTTTTAATTGTCTTATATGCATGTGAAAGCTGGACAGTGAATAAGGAAGACCGAAGAAGAATTGAAGCCTTTGAATTGTGGTGTTGGTGAAGAATATTAAATGTACCACAGACTGCCAAAAGAACTAACAGATCTGTCTTGAAAGAAATACAGCCAGAATGCTCCTTAGAAACAAGGATGGAAAGACTACATCTCACATACTTTGGATGTGTTTTCAGGAGGGATCAGTCCCTGGAGAAGGACAGCATGCTTGGTAAAGTAGAGGGTCATCAAAAAAGAGGAAGATCCTCAAGGAGGTGGATTGACACAGTGGCTACAATAATGGGTTCAAGCATAGCAACGATTGTGAGGATGGCACAGGACCGGGCGGTGTTTCATTCTGTTGTACGTAGGGTCCCTATGAGTTAGAACCAACTTGAGGGCACCTAACAACCATAACGACAGATACTGACAAGTTGGATTAAAGAAGAGGTATAGGGAAGCATAACTATTAAGGTTCAGACATTTAGCTGTTTTAATAATAGAAATCTACCAAAGTGAAATGCTTGCAAATGAGGGCATCATGATTATCATTAAAACTATTTTATATACCTTTAATATTTGTTGCTGCCAACATAATCCATGAACATTTATTATCAAAATTTGATAATACAATAGAATTTTATCATCCATGAACCATGAGCAGGAAAGCCATTTAATTTATCATCTAAACAGCATGTTAAGAGTGAAGGGGTACTACCAATTATGACGAGTCAACAGGTGTGAGACAGGTTTTTCCCAAGGAAGCCAGGATATAAGGTCACTTTGTCTCTGAAACATATGCTCTGAGAGCTTGATGGATTTCTAAATTTGTGAATACTGCGGTAGCTTATAATTTCCCACATAATGTTCAGTGCAGTTTAAATTCCTGGGGGTTACTGAATTTGTGATGATACATAGCAACAGTTAAATGTTGATGAGCTATGAATGCTGAGATTTTGGCTGGTTCACTCAGTGACTCACTTCTGTAGACCTGGCTCACAATAATTAGATCTGCTTTATACACAATAAAATTGAACAGCATCATCTAGTCCTGAATTACACATGGTTACTATTCGTATATTCTCCTGATTCTACATAGGTTTTACATCAACAGTTCCTGACATGCAGAAGAGGCAAATGGTGTTTACGAAAACAAAAGACCACCTAAGAATGAATCTTTAGTCTGCCACTTATTATTATTGATGTGATTACTGTTTTAATTATGTATACATGTGTTCTATTGCACACAAATAAATATGATATTCTCATATCGTGAAGAAAAAATGTTTAAAACTGTATCTTTATAAAGTTATATTTGGTGGCAGAGATGGCTAAGTAGGAAAGACATGATTTTTTCTTTTTTAATCTCGTTTTCCTACTAGTAGCTGAAAACAAACGCAGTTATCTCAAACTGAGGCAACAGAGTGAAATATTTATGAGGTAGTTAGCCTGAAAGACTGGGTTAGAAAGATCCTTAGGAAGTAGTTGTTCTTTTCACTAGTTTCGCCTGGGTTGTGGAATGCCGAGTGATGGTTAAGCGTGGTGTTTGTTCTTCTAAGCGAGAAGAAATCCTCACTGAACGTGCAGGAAACAAATGAAGAAGAACGAAGTTGCCATTGAGTGGATTCCAACTCATGGAGATTCCAAGCGTGCCAGAGTAGAACTCTGCACCATAGGGTTTTCGTGGCTGTGACGTTTTGGAAGCAGATCACCAAGCCTTTCTTCTAAGGCACTCCTGGGTGGGTTCAAACAGCAAACCTTTCGGTTAGTGGGCCAGCGCTTCACCGTTAGCGCCACCCAGGACTGACAAATTAAGGATCATGAAGGAACAATCTGAAAGCTGCCTGCCTTGCTTTGGGGCCAACCTGAGCCTTCTAACTCACCTTTCTTTCAGTGATAAGCGATGGATTAAGGGAGTATTGAACTACTCCACAAAACCATTGAAAGGAGTAATTAGTATCAATGATTGCAAAGCAGTGGTTTCTGTTTTACCAGATGCCCAGGGGCCTGACTGTCCAATTTCCAGGTCATCCCGTGTTTTCAATTTGCCCTCTTTCTTATGCTGCTTGTCTTTTTAGACATTTTATCCTGAAATAATACATCAAGTGGAGAAAAAAGAAAATTGACTATTGTAGCTTTTTTTTTATTAGTACACTTAATACTCAACATTTAGTGAAAATATTTTTAACTGTTTTTAAAAGACAATAGCCTTCCTTCCCATATTCCTGAAAGACTGCATTTTTCTAGCCACATTACCCAAAAGCTCCATTCACAAAACTCTGATTCTAAGATGCCGTTTATCTTGTTAAGCTTCGGATCAGGGAGTGGTAAGCTCAAGAGATAGGTTACATCATGATCTATCATATCTGAATTCTTTCATAGAGTGTCAAGTTTAAAACTTTCATACAGAGACTTTAGCTTTTGCTCTTTTCAACAGTAAAAAGTAAACAACTATGATAGATGATTATTTATATCAATATACATGGTCCTCAAAAACTTTTCCATGAAGTTCCATTAAATACTCCCCAGATCTCTACAGCTTGATTGACTTTGTAGCTTCCATATTTCTTTTATTCATTGCAATTCCTTTTAATTTTTTTTACTTTTTTCTCTCTGATCTTCTGGAGCTCTACCTTCGGGAGGCATTGCCTTTACAATGGGAGTCATTGGGTGGTGAAAATAGTTAAGCTTTCAACTACTAGCTAAAAGGTTGGTGGTTCGAACCCACCCAGAAGCATCTTGGAAGACAGGCCTGAAAACCTGCTTCCAAAAGGTCACAGCCTTGAAAACCCTACGGAGTAACTCTGCTCTGTACACACGGTATCACCATGAGCTGGAATCAACATGAGGGCAACTAACAGCAATACTTTTACAATAAGATAAGGTAGTATAGTGCTCTGTGGTCCAGGCTGCTTAAGTTCAGATGACGATAATCATTGGACCTTCCTGGTAGGAAAATCATGACTATTAAATACACTAATTGATATAAAGTGCTTAAAATCACAATTCACATGAAATAAGCATTTAAAAACATTTATTGAGGATCCACTATTATATAGGGTATGTGACAGGCACTAGCGATACAGCTATAAAGAGAATCTAGCCTTAAGATGTGAGTTTAGAAGAGATGCCCACATTGAAGCAATTAAGTATAATAGAAGAAGATATACATTGTATTAATATCATACAGGTTACAGAGGTGGCATAAATCTGGGGAGTTCTGAAAAATCTTTCCAGAGGAGGAGTCTTTCAGCTGATCTTGAACTCTGGCTGGGTAATGGACAACAGCGACGTGGCAGCTCTGTGGCCCTTAAGAGGTAGAGCAGATGGCATCCTGGGAAGGCAGTTTCTGTGATGCTCTCTTCCTGGAGCACTCATGGAGGCTTGCCTAGGGCCTGTTCAAGAGCTATTCCAAAGATTGGGAAAGCTCAGTAAATTAAATTGTTTATGCTGGTGCAGTGGTTAAGAGCTAGGCTACTAACCAAAGACTGGTAGCTCGAATCCATCAGCCGCTCCTTGGAAACCCCACAGGGCAGTTCTACTCTGTCCTATAGGGTCGCTATGAGTTGGACGTGACTAGACAGCAACAGGATTGGTTTTTTTGGTTAGAGTAAATTTTATATCGCTTCCAAAATATCCTGACCATAAAGTGGATTATATTGTGTATTTTTTTCAGGAGACTTTTTAAGAAATCATATCGTAGGCAACAGTCCATTCCTAACCTGTTTATAAGATATACGTACACTACACCAATATTTCTTAAATGCCAATGTGTTTTCTGGATCATATTTTTAAAAATGTATTTTTGTGGCTCTGAGACTATTTGTGCATTTCCAATAATTCAGCCCTAATGAATGTAAAATATAGACAATACCTACAGATATAAGTGGACACTAATACCTATTATACATGGTGGCTGTGAAGAAACAAAATAATAATTCATGTAAAAATTAATAATTATGTAAAAAAACCTGAAAAGTACTGTGTAAGAATTCCAAACCAAAACCAAACCCATTGCTGTCAAGTTGATTCCAACTCATGGTGACCTTATTGGACAGAGTAGAACTGTCCTATAGGGTTCCAAGGTTGTAAATCTTCATGGAAGCACACTGTCACGCTTAGTCCTGTGGAGTGGCTGGTGGGTTCAAACCGCAATCTTTTGGTTAGCAGCAGAGTGCTTAACCACTGCACCACCAGGGTTCCTTTGCCTGTCAGCAGTGGTTGAAAAATCAGGCAAGTAAAAACGCATGGATCTCAATAGTCTGATCTGTAGCTGATCATGAGGATGGCATAGGACTAGGAAGTGTTTCATTTTGTTGTGCATGAGGTCTCTGTGAGTCAGGGGTCAACTCCACAAAAGTTAACAACAATGTTCTGACTCATAGCGACCCTATGTCCAACAGAACAAAACACTGTCTGGTCCTGTGCCACCCACACAATCATTGTTATGCTTGAGCCCATTGTTGCAGTCACTATGTCAATCAATCTCGTTGAGGTTCTTCCTCTTTTTCACTGACCCTCTACTTTACCAAGCATGATGTCCTTCTCCAGGGACGGGTCCCTCCTGATAACATGTCCAAAGTATGTGAGATGAAATCTTGCCATCCTTGCTGCTAAGGACCATTCTGGCTGTACTTCTTCCAAGACAGATTTGTTTGTTCTTTTGGCAGTTCATGGTATATGCAATGCTCTTCTTCAACACCATAATTCAAAGACATCAATTCTTCTTCCATTTTCCTTATTCATTGTCCATCTTTCACATGCGTATGAGGTGATTGAAAAACATCACTGATCGGGTCAGGCGCACCTTAGTCTTTAAAGTGATCTCTTTTCCTTTTAACACTTTAAAGAGGTCTTTTGCAGCAGATTTGCCTAATGCAATGTGTCGTTTGATTTCTTGACTGCTGCTTCCATGGGCATTGATTGTGGATCCAAGTAAAATGAAATCCTTGACAACTTCAATCTTTTCTCCATTTATCATGATGTTGCTTATTGGTCCAGTTGTGAGGGATTCTGTTTTCTTTACGTTGAGGTGTAATCCATACTGAACACTGTGGTCTTTGATCTTCATCAATAAGTGCTTCAAGTTCTCTTCCCTTTCAGCATGCAAGTTTGTGTCATCTGCATATCACAGGTTGTTAATGAGTCTTCCTCCAATCCCGATGCCCATTCTTCTTCATATAGTCCAGCTTCTGGACTATTTGCTCAGCATACAGATTGAATAAGTATGGTGAAAGTATACAACCCTGATGCACATCTTTTCTGATTTTTAAATCACACAGCATCCCCTTGTTCTGTTCCAAAGACTTCTTCTTGTTCTAAGTACAGGTTCATCATGAGCACAAGCAAACATTCTGGAATTCCCATTGTTTGCAATGTTATCTATAATTTATTTTGATCCACACAGTTGAATACCTTTGCATAGTCAACACAACACAGGTAAACATCTTTCTGGTATTCTCAGCTTTCAGCCATGATCCATTTGACATAAGCAATGATATCCCTTGTTCCAAGTCCTCTTCTGAATCCAGTAACAATAGGAAGGTAGAAAACCAGGCATACAGAGGACTTAAAACCTCATGTAAATTTTTTCAAAGCTCAGACAGCAAAAAAATTTCACAGTGGTTGCTTTAGAAGGTTGCTAAGTGTTGAGTCCAATGTTAAATGTTGAGCTACTGGACTCGACATAATCTTGTAACCTAAAATACAGCATTTTCTATCATCATGTAATAGCCCTGGTAGCACAGTGTGGTTAAGCATTGGACTGCTAACCAAAAGGTTGGCAGTTCAAATCCACCAGCCACTTCTTGGAAACCCTATGGGGCAATTCTACTCTATCCTATAAGGTCGCTATGAGTCTGAATCGACTCGATGGCAATGGATTGTTTGTCTGTTTTTATATTATATATTGCAGAGAGTGTGAGGGGAAATTATTTTGGGGGAAAATGCTCACTGTTCCTTTCTGATAAATGTTTGGTTTAACACTATACACAAACTCATAGAGAAAAGCATGTATCATAATAATATTTTTCCTGCTGAGAAAAGCTTACTGAGAATAAATATTATAATTTTTCATCTATCTAAAATTTGTAGCATTTGTAACTCAAAGGGAGAGGCAAGTTAAATTCTGTTTCAGCATTTTTAACTTGCATGTTAATTTGTTTCTTTCTTGTAATATCAAACATCTGTAAAAATTTCAAACATAAATGATTAATGATGCTATCAATTTTGCATATTTCTACAGAATTGTACTGAGCCCTCAGCATAGTTGAGAGATATGCTTTAAAATAAGCCGTAAGATTACAACTCAGTCAAAATATTTTAAAGAGATGACTTTCTCTCTCAAATGATTCTTATTTATAGGTGAGGTAATAGATTTTCCTATGATTTGATGGATGAGTTTTGAATAGAAGCTGATGGGAAGTTATACGATTTCTGTTCAGTCTTCTTTAAAAACACAACTGCTTAGCAATTGAATAATTTGAGTGAATTAGAGTTTATGCCTCTGATTTTACTTCTCTCTTCAGTGTGTTGTCTCTTAAGATTTTGTTAGAAACTGACTGAAGCAGGTATACCACTGTCTGTTTATTAAGGATTTTTATTTTTTGAGTATGTACTTACATTCTTAAGGCTTGAATTTGTTCTTCCATTCTTTCATCTTGAGAAATGCCAAATGTGTTCTTCCTTCTAGGTTTTCTAACTCCAGGTCTTTGCACATTTCATTATAATACTTTACTTTGTCTTCTACAGCCACCCTTTGAAATCTTCTGTTTGACTCTTTTACTTCCTCATTTCTTAGTAACCTTTTGCTTTCTTCATGTATGATGTCCATGATGTCATTCCACAACTTGTCTTGTCTTTGGTCATTAATGTTTATTGCATCAAATCTATTCTTGATATGGTTTCTAAATTCAAGTGGGATATTCTCAAGGTTGTGTTTTGGCTCTTGTAGATTTGTTCTAATTTTCTTCAGCTTCAACTTGAACTTGCAGATGAGCAGTTGATAGTCTTTTCCGTAGTCGGCATCTGGCCTTGTTCTGACCGACGATTTTGAGCTTCTCCATTGTCTCTTTCCACAGATGTAGTTGATTTGATTCCTGTGTGTTCCATCTGGCAAGACCCACGTGTATAGTCACCGTTTATGTTGTTGAAAAAAGGTATTAGGGATGAAGAAGTCATTGGTCTTGCCAAATTCTATCATACCATCTCTGGCGTCGTTTCTATCACAAAGGCCAGATTTTCCAACTACCGATCCTTCTTTGTTTCCAACTTTCACATTCCAATCACCGGTAATTATCAATGCATCTTGATTGCATGTTTGATCAATTTAAGACAGCAGATGTTGGTAAAAATCTTCAATTTTTTCATCTTTGGCATTGGTGATTGGTGTGGAAATTTGAACAATAGTAGTATTAACTCATCTTCCTTGTAAGCCTATGGATATTATCCTATCACTGACAGCACTGTTCTTCAGGATAGATCTTGAAATGTTCTTTTTGATGATGAATGCAATGCCATTCCACTTCAATTTGTCATTCCTGGCCTAGTAGACCATATGATTGTCTAATTCAAAATGGCCAATACCATCCATTTCAGCTCACTAATGCCTAGAATAACTATCTTTATGAGTTTCATTTCATTTCTGATGACTTCCAATTTTCCTAGATTTATACTTCGTATGTTCCAAATTCTGATTATTAATGGATGTTTGCAGCTGTTTCTTCTCATTTTGAGTCCTGCCATCTCAGCAAATGAAGGTCCCAAAAGCTTTAGTCCATCTATATCATTAAGGTTGACTCTACTTTGAGGAGGCATCTCTTCCCCAGTCTTACTTTGAGTGCCTTTCAACCTGAGGGGCTCATCTTCTGGTACTATATCAAACAATCTTCCGCTGCAATCCCCAAGATTTTCACTGGCCAATATTTTTAGAAGTAGACCTCCAGGTCCTTCTTCTCAGTCTGTCTTAGTCTGGACGCTCACTGAAACCTGTCCACCATCGGTGACCCTGCCGGTATTTGAAATATAGGTGGCATGGCTTCTAGCATCACAGCAACACACAAGCCACACAGTATGACAAACTGACAGACAAGTTGTTACTCTCCCTGGCAGCCATTAAATAATGTTTCTGCATGTAAACCTATTCTTGACTTTTTATAATAATGGTCTCATATGATATTTGTCTTTTTATGTTTCACTTATTTCATGTACTTTGGACATGTACATGTTATCAGGAGGGACCAGTCCCTGGAGAAGGACATCATGCTTGGTAAGTAAGAGGGTCAGGAAAAAATAAGAAACCCTCAGTGACATGGATTGACACAGTGGCTGCAACAATGAGCTCAAACATAGGAATGATTGCGAAGATGGCACAGGACCGGGCAGAGTTTCATTCTATTTTACATAAGGTGGATATGAGTGAAATCTATTCGATGGCTTCTAACAACTACAACAGCAACAGGGAGGGAAGGAAGGAGAATCACTAACTAAATAGTAGACAAGAGTTAATTCTTGTGAAGGGAAAGGCAATACACAATGTAGGGGAAGTCAGTACAAGGTGATCAAGGAAAGGGAAGACACTGAGATGTAGGCAAGAATAAAGGACAACTATGGTAAATGCTATTGCATATACAATTCTGGAACAGCAGTAATAACAAAGAATAATTTGTGAATAGATACATAAGTACATATGCTCAATAGTTGAGGGAGGTCTTATGAGAGTACACCCGTGTACATATGTAGATATGATGTTAAGTATTTCTACATACTTATTTGTAAATGCTGCACATATACTCATGTATATAATAGAGCATATAGCACAATGACAGAAATTACCTAGACACTGGGACTGGACTACTGGACTTGAAGGCTAAGGACCATAGTCTCAGGGACATCTAGGTCAATTGGCAAAACACAGTTCATAAAGACAACGTTCTACATCCTAGTCTGGTGAGTAGTGTCTAGGGTCTTAAAACCTTATGAAAGGCCATCTAAGAAGCAACTATTGATCTCTTCTGGGTTGGAACAAAAGAGAACTCAGAAAAATGGAGACTCAAAGAAGCAATTATCCCAAAGGACTAATGGCCCACACGAGTCACAGCCTCCTCTAATCTGAGACCAAAAGAACTAGATGGTGTCCAGCTACTACTACTGACCACGCTGACCAAGACCACAATAGAAGGTCCCAGTTAGAATGGGTAAAAGATGTAGAATAAAGTGCAAATTAAGAAAAAAGAAAGACAATTCAGACTAATTGTCTTTCCATGTAGGAAGAGAAACATAGGAGTTAGCGAATATTCTGATATTTTTCTCCAGTTTCTCATGAATTTTGTTATCATTACTTAGCTGTACTAATTCTGAAATAACCCTGAGACACCCACAGACATAGGGTCAGAACCAGGGCTAGGAGTAAGTAATTCATCAGGATAATTAGACCTCATAAAAGGCCTTGGCACCCAACTAGTTGGCCTCGTCTCTGGAAATGCTATATGCTCTGAAGTGTTTGGAGCTAGATTATCTCCTTAAAACAACCACATAAAATGCATGATATACATACTTTTAAGATTAAAACATAAGAATGTAGAGGGATTGTTTGTTTCTTAAGACCATTGTCATAGCATTGACTTCATCAGATTCACTTGTCTGGATCTCACAAACTACTAGTTAAAAGAGGTTCTGGAGTCAAACTCCCTGGATTCACAGTAGTGAACTATGTGATCTGAGCAAAATGCTTAAAATCTCTGTGTCTCAATTTCTTTACCTATAAAATGGGGATAATGCTCTACTTCATAAGGTTGTCACCAAAATTAATAAGCCATATGTCACTTTTAAAATAAAGACTAAGTGCTTACACTGGTAATAAGGGGTGTGAAGGCTGATTGAAGATGATGATGAATTTTATTTGTTGAAACAAATATGTTAACTTTTAAAAACTCTTACTAAATTGGATATGGTTTTCTCCTGCCTTCTTACAAATGTTTTGTGTTGTTGCTGTTGAAACCAGACAAAATAAGAGGAATAAACTGAACAATTCCTAAAACTACATGGAAAGGAAATCCTTATGTCTTTGGTATTATATTAGGGACAATTGTGAATGCTCTGTTCCCTGGGGACCACAAAGAGTTTGTGCTCGACTACTAACCTAAACGTTGGCAGTTCAAACCCAGCCAGTGGCATCACAGAAGAAAGCCCTGGCAATCTGCTTCTGTAAAGATTACAGCCAAGAAAACAGTATGGAACAGTTTTACTCTGTACACATGGGACTGACATGAGTTAGAATCGACATCATGGCAACAGGTTTGGTTTACTGGTTTGGTGAATGCCCTATAGCCCTATTATTCTATATATACATTCACATTCTCTGAGGATGATAATAATAATAAATTGAAACATTACAATTCTCTAACCTCACTCTGACCAAAGAAATGTCATATGATCACAGAAGACTACTATTAGTAGTGCAATTGTATAGTGTTTATATATATTTAGTTCCTTTTCTTTTTATCTATAAAGGACTGTCCTTAATAGTTTGCTCTTCTGTTACCATATGAGGTAGGTGGACTGCATTTTATATGTGACCATGATCTCCATTGATTCTGACAAACATAAGAGGGAAATGGTTGATTCGTGTTACAGAACTTCAATTCCTGAGAGAAATCAGGAGGTGAAATCTAAGAGAGGTTAAACCATAGAGAGGAAGTTTAAGTTCTCTTTGAAATTAAAATGTGGCGTTAGGCTTTTCAGCCTGAGGAGAACAGCTAGCATGTGTTATACTTGGGTCAAAAAAACTTTCAAAGTGGTTGCATGATTTTGTTTCAGTTTGAATTTGGAGCTTCAAGCCTGAAAGAAGATTTACTGTAATCCGAGGACCAAGAAGAATACTTCCTATAAAATCTTTCTTCTATGCATACTTACAAAGCGCGAAAACAGAATTTTCTAAAATATTTTATATCTTCTATATTAAAAGTTTCATTCTTAAACGTTTATGTAAGATGTGCTAAAATATTTGTTAATCGCCTGGAGAATTATGAAAATTGCAGGCCAGAGTACTAAGAAAAACTTTTGCATAATTCGTGAAAAATGAGTGTTATGATTTAATAATTATAGTGTGTGCTTACACTCCCATAAGGTGTATTTTTAATTATATTATGTTTTAATATCTATAATCACTAGTAATAGAAGCTGATGATATATGGTTTTCCCATTTGCATTTACACATATCTTTGTGATGCATGTGTTTACCGATAGGACAGCTATTAAAATAGATGTTGAAATAAGTTGAACTTAGGTAACAGACAGTGCTCTTGTTACAGGAGAATGGTGTTTGATGGAAAACTGTCACAAGGCACAGGTGGAGGTGATGAGTTCCACTAATATCAGTGACCAATCCGACTTACCCTCAGGACTTCCTGTTGTGGAGGGGGAACCATCTGGCCTTCATGTTCTGACAAAGGCATTCTATGGCCAAAGATTCCAACTGATCTGGGTAAAGACCAAGTAAGATCCTTTGAGAAGCAACCTTTACCATTCTCAGGAGGGGTTTTGTACCCTATTGGCTCCCAAGACTATTCCGGAGACCAGCTATGTGCCTGCCAGGCTAGTAGGTTCAAGCAGCAGGTATCAACCATCCTAGTATATTTCTCAGTGTTTAGTATGAGATCACTTGTCCATTAGTTTGTTGAATTGTGATGGCTTGCCTGTTGCTGTGATGCTGGAAGCCATGCCGCCGGTATTTCAAATACCAGTAGGGTCACTCATGGTGGACAGGTTTCAGCAGAGCTTCTGGGCTAAGACAGACTAGGAAGAAGGACGTAGTGGTCTACTTCAGAAAAAAAAAAAAAAAAAGTGACCAGTGAAAACCTTATGAATAGCATCAGAACATTGATATAGTACTGGAAGATGAGCCCCTCAGGTTGGAAGGAACTCAGATGATGACTAGGGAAGAGCTACTTCCTCAAAGTAGAGACAAAGTTAATGAGGTGGATGGAGTCAAGCTTTCAGGACTTTCATATGCTGAAGTGGCACAACTCAAAATGAGAAGAAACAGCTGCAAACATCCATTAATAATCAGAACATGGAATGTACGAAGTATGAATCAAGAAAAATTGGAAGTCATCAAAAATGAAATGGAAAGCATGAAGATCCATTATCCTAGGCATTAGTGAGCTGAAATGGACTGGTATTGGCCATTTTGAATCAGGCAATCATATGGTCTACTAGGCCGGGAATGACAAATTGAAGAGGAATGACATTACATTCATTAAAGAACATTTCAAGATCTGTCCTGAAATACAACGCTGTAATGCTGTCAGTGATAGGATAATATCCATATGCCTACAAGGAAGACCAGATAGCATGACTATTATTTAAATTTATGGACCAATCATTAATGCTAAAGTTGAAGGAATTGAAGATTTTTACTAACTTCTGCAGTCTGAAATTGATCAAACATGCAATCAAGATGTATTGATAATTATCGCTGATTGGAATGCAAAAGTTGGAAACAAAAACGAGGGATCGGTAGTTGGAAAATATGGCCTTGGTGACAGAAATGACACCAGAGATCGCATGATAGAATTTTGTAAGACCAACGATTTATTCATTGCAAATACCTTTTTTTCAACAACTTAAACAGCGACTATATACTTGGCCCTCGCTGGATGGAATACACAGGAATCAAATCAACTACATCTGTGGAAAGAGACAATGGAGAAGCTCAAAATCCTCAGACAGAACAAGGCCAGAGGCCGACTACGGAACAGACCATCAACTGCTCATCTGCAAGTTCAAGTTGAAGCTGAAGAAAATTAGAACAAGTCCAAGAGAGCCAAAATACGACCTTGAGAATATCCTACCTGGATTTAGAAACCATTTCAAGAGTAGATTTGGAGCATTGAACATTAATGACTGAAGACAAGTTGTAGAATGATATCAAGGACATCATACACGAAGAAAGAAAAGACCAAAATGGATGTCAGAAGAGGCTCTGAAACTTGCTCTTGAACGTAGAGCGGCTAAAGCGAATGGAAGAAATGATGAAGTGAAAAAGCCGAACAGAAGATTTCAAAAGGTGGTTTTAGAAGACAAAGTAAAGTGTTATAGAAAACCAAAAGGGAAGAACATACGTGGCATTTCTCAAGCTGAAAGAACTGAAGAAAAACTTCAAGCCTCGAGTTGCAATATTGAAGGATTCTATGGGAAAATACTAAACGGTGCAAGAAGCATCAAAAGAAGATGGAAGGAATACACAGAGTTACTATACATCAACATTCAACCATTTCAGTATGTAGCATATGCTCAAGAATCTTTCATATTGAAGGGAGAAGTCCAAGCTTCACTGAAGGCATTTGTGAAAAACAAATCTCCGGGAACTGATGAAATACCAATTGAGACATTTCAACAAAGCGATACAGCGCTGGAGGTGCTCACTCATCTATGTCAAGAAATTTGGAAGACAGCTACCTGACCAACTGACTGGAAGAGATCCATAGTTGTGCCCATTCCAAAGAAATGTGATCCAACAGAATGTGAAAATTATTGAACAATATCATTGATATCACACACAAGTAAAATTTTGATGAAAATAATTCAAAAGCAGTTGAAACAGTACATCAACAGGCAGCTGCCAAAATTCAAGCCAGATTCAGAAGAGGATGTGGAATGAGGGATATCATTACTGATGTCAGATGGGTATTAGCTGATAGTAGAGAATACCAGAAAGATATTTACTTGTGTTTTATTGACTATGCAAAAGTACTCGACTGTGTGGATCATAACAAATTACAGATAACATTGTGAAGAATGGGAATTCCAGAACACTTAATTGTGCTCATGAGGAACCTGTACAGAGACCAAGAAGCAGTCATTTGAACTGAGCAAGGGGATACTGTGTGGTTTAAAACTAGGAAAGGTGTCCATCAGGGTTGTACTCTTTCATCATAGTTATTTAATCTGTATAATGAGCAAATAATCCTAGAAGCTGGAATATATGGAGAAGAATGCCACCTGAGGAAGATTCATTAACAACCCGCAGTATGCAGATGACACAACCTTGCTTGTTGAAAGTGAAGAGGACTTGAAACACTGATGAAGATCAAAGACACAGCCATGAATTACACTTCAACATAAAGAAAACAAAAATCCTTATAGCTGGACTAATAAACAACATCGTCATAAATGGAGAAAAGATTGAAGTTGTCAGAGATTTCATTTTACTTAGATCCACAATCAATACCCATGGAAGCAGCAGTCAAGAACTCAGATGATGTATTACCTTGGGCAAATCTGCTGCAAAAGACCTCTTTAAAGGGTTGAAAAGCAAAGATGTCACTTTGAGGACTATGATATTCCTGACCCATCACCTCATATGCATGTGAAAGCTGGACAATAAATAAGAAAGACTAAAGAAAAACAGGTCTTTGAATTATGGTGTTGGGGAAGAATATTGAATATACCATGGACTGCCAGAAGAATGAACAAATCTGTCTTGGAAGTATAGCCAGAGTACTGCTTAGAAGCAAGGACAACAAGACTTTGTCTCACATACTTTGGACATGTTATCAGAAGGGACCAGTCCCTAAAGAAAGACATCATGCTTGGTAAAGTGGAGGATCAGTGAAAGAGAAGAAGAACCTCAAGAAGACGGATTGACACAGTGGCTGCAACAATGAGCTTAAGCACAGTGACGGTCCTGAGGGTGGCACAGGACCAGGCAGTGTTTTATTCTGTTGTTTATTGGGTCACTTAATCAGAACCAATTCAACTGTACCTAACAGCAACACTATAAAATGTAACATAACAAAGTCAATTTTCTAGGTCAGTTCCTAGGAGCCCCATCCTCTTAATAAGATCATAAAAACAGTCCTGAAAAGACTTTTTATTCATTGTATATCAAAGTTAAACCAGATTAAAATAATAATAATAATATAAACTTAATTTTATTTATTTTTTTAGTGAGAGGTAATTTTTAACAAAAAATTAAGTAAAATGTACTTTAAATGTTTCTTTTTTCGTCATTTTATAAAATAATTCTATTTTGTGTATTTTTTTAAGGATCAACAGTACAAGTATAAAGTGTATAAATAAATATTTTACATATATGATGATGTACATAGAATCCATATACATATATGATGCATATGTTTGAATTTTCCAAAGAATTTGGCAATCACTGGCGTAGATGAAATCCTCTCTACTTACAGGCTACACAAGGCCTTTGAAAAATCATGGTCCTGGGAGACGCTGCTAATCTTTCTACTTTATAAACTTAAAAACCGGCTCAGAGTGGTAAAATGAATTCCTCAAGAGTGTAAGACTTAGAAGTGATTCATGTGGAGTAAATTACTTGGTTTTAGCATAAGCTCTTAATTAACACTTGACAGAGCTACAACTGAAAAAGTCTTAGCTTCTGAATTTTATGTTTGGCCTGTGATACAGTTTCACACTAGGTCAGTGTTATGGCGTACGTAGCTAACTCTTTATCCATCTCTCTACTACTTGTCAACAACTTCACAGAAATTGTCATGTTTTATTGAAGTGTTTTGAAGGGAAGTATTTTATCTAGTAACTAATCAATAAAGGAAGGAATTCTAGCTGAGGCAAGTCCTTCATCAAAGGGATTCTGAGATCTTTCTAAATTGGGACATGTTATGGATTGAATTGTGTCCCCCCAAAATATGTGTCAACTTGGCTAGGCCATGATTCTCAGTATTGTGTGGGTGTCCACCATTTTGTGATCTGATGTAATTTTCCTATGTGTTGTAAATCTTAACTTCTATGATGTTAATGAGACAGGATTAGTGGCAGTTATGTTAATGAAGCAAGATTCAAACTACAGGATTAGGTTGTATTTTGAGTCAATCTCTTCTGAGATATAAAAGAGAGAATCAAGCAGAGAGGAGAGGGACTTGCTACCTCTAAGAAAGAAGTGCTGGGAGCGGAGCATTTCCTTTGGGCCTGGAGGCCCCGTGCTGAAAATCTCCTAAACCAGGGGAAGACTGATGATAAGGACCTTCCCCCAGAGCTGACATAGAGAGAAAGCTTTCCCCTGGAGCTGACACCCTGAATATGAACTTCTAGTCTCCTAAACTGTGAGAGAATAAACTTCTGTTTGTTAAAACCATTCACTTGTGGTATTTCTGTTATAGCAGCACTAGGTAACTAAGACAGACATATCTTCACAAATGGTCTTAAATTTAGTCTTTGACATTTTCTACAAATACACCTACTCCTCACTTAATTGACTATCTTGACATTTTCCATTTATGACAATAGTAAAAACTCTACTATCCAACTATTTTGCACATTAACGATGTACGTCTGGCATTGATGAACACCAAGGTATGAGGCAAGAGTAATGCTGGCAGTGATGGTTAAGGCTATGTGTCAACTTGGCTTGGCCATGATTCTCAGTGGTTTGGCAGTTATGTAATGATGTAATTTGGCAGCTATGTAATGATGTAGTCATCCTCCATTTTGTGATTTGATGTGGTCATCCTCCATTTTTGCATAATGTCAATTTTTGCATAACAACCTTGTCTTAGGAACCTAACTGTGTCAATAAGGGAGGAGTGAGTGTAATATACTCAGTCACAAAGATACACAACAAGGCTGAATGAAGTCACATGTGTCCCATTCATCAGCCACATTGCCTGTAAATGTATTATGAATGAATATTTTCATAAGTCTTGTGTCTTTGTCTCATATAGAACACAGATATATATATTTTTTGGTTAAAACCCATTTGTAACATTTTTCCTGGGTAAACATTTTTTAATTGTAAATACATAAGACATTCTATATTTCTGAAGCTGCAATTTGGTATTTCTTTGTATTTCAGTATACTGGAAGGTCAAAAAGTGGATGTCACAGGGCTCATGACCCTTTCTGTAGCTTCAGGGGTTACAGTCCTGCTGTTATCAGAAGGAGAGAGAGCAGAGTCAATCAGAGAAATAAAAACTCTCACAGGCCTTCTAGTAACTACAAATCAGAGATGCTTTTAATGAAATGTTAACAGAAAAAAAACCTTAACAATTTGTATATTGCTGTTTGTGGTGCATACAACAATAGTGACCTGGAAGTGCTCTCAGTGAAAGAACTCAGCAACTGAAAATAAGGTGCCCAAGATGTGTCAGGCACTGTGCTAAGTAGTATACATAAGTTATCACACCAGTACTTCAAGGTACATCTTGTTATTATCCTCATTTTATAGATGATCAATTGAAATCCCTTATCGAGGAAATGAAGCCCTGGTAGCATAGCAATTAAGAACTCAGCTGCTAACCAAAATGTCAGCAGTTTGAATCCACCAACCACTCCTTGGAAACCCTGTGGGGCAGTATTACTCTGATCTATAGGGTTGCTATGAGTAGGAATTCATTCCACAGCAACAGATTTGGTTTTTTATAGAAGAAATGCTCCTTTGAAGGAAGGATGGTGAGATTTCAGTTTGCTTACTTTGGACATGTCATCAGGAAAGACCAATCGCTAGAAAAGGACATCATGGTTGGTGTCCTAGTTATCTCGTGCTGCCATAACAGAGATACCATGAATGGGTGGCCTTGACAAACAGAAATCTATTTTCTCACAGTTTAGGAGGCTAAAGTCTGAATTCAGGGTGCTGGCTCTAGGGAAAGTTCTCTCTCCCTATCTGCTCTGGAGGAAGGTCCTTGTCTCTTCTGAGCTTCTGCTTCTGGGCAATTTTTATGTACTTGGCATCTCTCTTACCCATCTCTCCTTGCTAGCTTGCATTTTAATTTCTTTTATACCTCAAAAAGGTTAACTCAAGATATACCTTACACTAATCCTGCCTCATTAACATAACAAAGACAACCTATTCCCAAATGGGATTATAACCATAGGCATAGAGGTTAGGATTTACAACACATATTTTTGGGGGACATAATTCAATATATAATATTTTAGCCTTTGCTCTCCCCAAATTTATGTCCTTGCCACATGCCAAACGCATTCACCCCATTGTATCATCCCAAAAGTCTTAACTCCAAGCCCAAAGTCTCATCTTCTAAATCATCTAAATCAAATATGGGCAAGACTTTAGGTGTATTCCATCCTAGCACAAAATCCCTTCTCATCTGTGACCCTGTGAAATCTAGACTACAAGTTATCTGTTTTCAAAGTACAATGGTGGAACAGATACAAGGTGACATTTCCATTACAGATGGGAGAAATTGCAGAGAAAGAAGGGATAATGGGCACCCAGTAAGCCCAAAACCCTGCAGAACAATTTACATTATCTCGAAAGTTTTGAAAATAATCCTCTGCTCTCTGAGACCATCTGGCCAATGGACCTTTCCTCCAGACTCTGGATGTTGGCCATGCCATCTGGATTCTGGGTGGAGGCCCCTTGGACCTTCAGTTCTGCCTCCTAGGCTCTTTTGGATAGCAACTCTGCTCCCTCCACTTTAGGTGGTCCCATTCTCCTAGTTCATCTGAGTGGTGACGACCTTACCCCCTTGGCCCCGGAAGGCTCCATTCTTCTGCCCCTTGGGAATGGCAGCCCCGCCCCCTCAGTTCTGCGTGGTGGCCTCATACCCCTGGCACACTTTAAAAGCAGCTCCACACTCCAGAACCAAGTTGCGAAGATCCAACTTTTTGAAACCTAGGAGCCTGTGGCCCCACCCTTTGAAATCCAGAAGACCATGGCCCCACCCTTTGAAACCAAGAAGGCCTTCCTCCCCATGCTCCTTCCAACAGATTTGCTGATCTCCAAGATCTTCCAGGGATGGTCCTTTTCTTGTCTTGGAAGACAACAGATCTAGCTACTTTGGCCTGTTTGTTGCCTGTAGAATTCCAAGAGGCAGGAAGTGTTCTTTCCTTTCATTCTTTCTCTGTCCCTTTCAGTTTAAGCTAATGGGTTTTCTGTGGTGGTGGTTGGTTAGATCCATCAGTCACAGGCTTAATCTCTTAAACAAAAGATTGTGTAGCCACGTCCTTGGTAAAAATTCTAGGACATGTGACCTTAGTTTGTACAACAGAATTTTCCAAATTTTAAGTTTTGTTTTCATTTTGCACAGTTCATTTTTAAGTCCATCTTTTTCCTCTCTCATTTTACTATAAGCAGTAAGGAGAAATCACCTGGCTCCTTTAAGATCTCGCTTAGAAATCTCATCAGCTAAATATCCAAGTTCATCACTTCTACCTTCCACCAAACATTTGAACATAATTCAGACAAGTTCTATGCCACTGCATAAAAAGCATTGGCCTTCATCCATTGTCCAATCACGTGTTCATCATTTTCTTTTAAAGCCTCACCAGAAGCACATTTAACATCCACATTTCTAACAACATTCTGTTGCTGGTGCCATATGTATTCTCTAAGACGATAGAGATCTTCTCTATTGCTCTCTTCACTTCCTTCTGAGCCCTCACCAGAATTGTCTTTGACATCCATAATTCTACTAACAGTCTCTTTAATGCAATCTAGGCTTTTACTACTAGGTACCTTAAAACTCTTCCAGCCTCTACCCATTGTTCTATTCCAAAACTGCTTCTACATTTTAGGTTTCTGTTAGAGTAGCACCTCTCTCTTCTGGGTACCAAATTCTGTCTTAGTTATCTAGTGCTACTGTAAGAGAAATACCATAAATGGGTAGCTTTAACAAACAGAAATTTATTTTCTCATAGTTCAGGAGGCTTGCAGTCCAAATTCAGGGCACCAGCTCTAGGGAAATGCTTTCTCTCCCTGTCGGCTCTAGGGGAAGGGCATTCTCTCTTCTGAGCTTTTGCTCCAAGGCAGTCTTCATGTGGCTTGGTGTCTCTCTTTGCTCATCTCTGCTTGCTAGCTTTCATTTAATTTCTGTTACATATCAAAAGAGATTGACTCACGATACATCCTACACTAATTCTGCCTCATTAACATAACAAAGACAATCCATTCCCAAATGGAATTATAACCATAGGCATAGAGATTAGGATTTACAACACATATTTTGGGGGAACACAATTCAATCCATGAGAGTTGGTAAAGTAGAGGGTCAGCGAAAATAAAGGAGACCCTCAATGAGATGGATAGACATAATAGCTGCTACAATGGACTGTTAAATACCAATGATAACGAAGATGGCAGAGGATAGGGTAAGGTTTTATTCTGTTACACATAAGGTTGCTATGAGTTGGAGCTGACAGAAACTGACAACAGCAACTTCATTTTTATTTTTTCTAATGATGTTTGCTTTTTATCAAGCCAATATCTTTTTTTTTTCTTTTAATTCTAATTTTTTTTTTAATGTACTTCAGGTGAAGGCTTACAGAACAAATAGTTTTTCAGGAAACAGAAGTACACATGTTGTTTTATGACATTGGTTAACAACTCCACAACATATTAACCCTCTAACTTCTCAACATTTTTTTTTTTTTTTTGGTGAAAATACACATAGCCAAAGATGCACCGTTTCAAAAATTTCTGCATACACAGTTCATTGACATTGACTACGCTCTTCCAATTGTGCTGTTATTCTCACTTAAGATGAAGGCTTACAGAACAAAATAATTTCTCATTTAACAGTTACTGCAAATGTTCCCTATGACAATGGTTAACAATCTCACAACACATCAACAATATCCTTACTCAACCTTGGGTTCCCTATCACCAGCTTCCTTGTCCCCTTCTGCCTTCTGGCCCTTGTCCCTGGACTACTGTACCTCATTAATCTCATTTGGTTTTACGGGGCTGTCCACTCCCAGGCTGAATGGTGAACCTCGGAGGTAACTTCACCACTGAGCTAAAAGGGTGTCTGGGAGCCATACTCTCGGGGTTTCTCCAGTCTCCTTTAGGCCAATAAATCTGGTCTTTTTTGTGTGTGTTAGAATTATGCTCTACATCCTTCTCCAGCCCTGTCCAGAACCCTCTGTTGTGATCCTGGTCAGAGCAGTCATTGGTGGTAGCCGGGTACCATCTAGCTGTACTGGACTCAGTCCGGTGGAGACCTTGGTAGCTGTGGCCAATTAGTCCTTCGGGCTGATCTTTTCCTTGTATCCTGTTCTCTTCATTGTCCCTTGCTCCCGAAGGGATGAGACCAGTGGAGTATCTTAGATGGCTGCTCACAGGTCAAGCCAATAACTTTTGGAAGAATCAAAAACAATCTTAAAATAGTTGCCTTCCTAACTATGATAATATTTTAATAATCATTATTTAAAGGATAATTTATGTATAAAGATGCAATAACTCTGCTAAAGAAGTATATATTTTGTAAATGAGGAAACTACGTGCAACCATGATGTCTAGCTATCTACCAAAGTTGAGAAGTAGATGACTGATTAGGAACTATATTTTCCAGCAATCTCCCATCCCCCACATATGGTTAAAAGCAGGGTCATGTTTATGTTAATAGAAAGGAAGCATAAGTGATGTGTCTTTTGTAGTCTAATCTGGATGTACCTTCACAGTGATTTTCTTCTTCCTAATGGCCTGAATGGAGATGACCCCCAGGGTCACCTTGAAATCTAAGAATTCAAGAGCGTGGGACCACAAGATGAAAGGATGCTAGGATTCCTGAATTATGACATGGATTTTTGAATTACACAGTTTTGCACCAAACAATAGCAATCCTTTTGGACTTTACATGTGCAAGAAATAAACTTCTATCGCGGCTGAGTCATTCCTTTTTTTGGTATACTTATGTCAAGCTGCTAACATTGCCTTCACTAACACAGATATGACTTCATAATAAACAATGCTATCACAACAAAGGCAACCCTTGTGGCATAGTGGTTGAGAGCTAGGGCTGCTAACCAAAAGGTCAGCAGTTCGATCCACCAGGTGCTCCTTGGAGACCTTATGGGAAGTTCTACTCTGTCCTATAGGGTCACTATGAGTCAGAATCGACTCGACGGCAGCGGGTTTGGTTTGGTTTTTGTTATCACAGCAAAACCCAGCAGAATGTAACATTGGATTAGTGGGAAGGTGTTGATGTCATTGTTGTTAGCTGCTGTGGAGTCGACTCCTACTCATTGTGACCCTATACTACAGAATGAATCATTGCCTGGTCCTGTGTCATACCCACAATTACCAGTATGTTGGAGTCATCTCGGTGGCTAGCCTAAAGGTTGGCAGTTTGAACCCACACAGCAATACTGTGGAAGAAAAGACCTGACCGTCTGCTTCCACTAGGATTATAGCTGAGAAAACCCTATGGAGCCGTTCTACTCTGTAACATGTGGGGTTGCCACGAGTCAGCAGTGAACAACGATAACAATGATTTTGGTGAATAGGGAGAAAAAGGTCTTAGATTTTTGGACCATCTTAGTCTGGATGACTATTTTTAAGTAAGGAAACGATATCATTCGGTACTTGCAAGACCTTGGAATAAAAGGGTAAAGAGTGTTGGCTAGGGAATTTATGCTCTTCTTTATCTTTCTTGCCTTTATTGTGTAGGCAGAGAGTTTAATCAGCAAAATCTCTTCATCCTTTAGTATTTAGCCATGCTTGTCAACATTTGAATTTTAACATCAATCTTTGAATATATAAATATTTTGTTAAATATGCAAAATTGTCTTTGAAATGCCTGAGGTCTGCCCTTATTACCCAGCATTTTGAGTCAGTTTCTCTATCCTAAAACGTTCAAACTACTCTTCACTGATCCAGAGCCCCGACTGGACCCCTCTTGGGCTGTTCCATTTGAATTTCCTCTCCTTAGTTAAAGTTCTCTGTGGCTTCTTGCCTGCTCAGAATTTGTTGTTATCATGGTTGCATATTCTGAAATCAATTCATCCATCTGTGCATCCTGCAAAAGTCTCCACATATCTAAGAATTCATGGTGCTCTGCCAAATAAACAGCCATATACTTTAGGGGTCACTACCTTTTAAGAAAGGATCCCTGGTGGTACAATGGTAACATGCTCGGCTGTCAACCAAAAGGTAGGAGGTTTGCACCCACCAGGGGCTCTGCGGGAGAGAAGACTTGGCAATCTCCTCTTGTAAATATTACAGCCTAGGAAACCCTATGGGAAAATTCTACTTTATCCTGTAGGATCACTAGGAATCGAAATCGACTTGATGACATACAACAACAATCTTTTAGGGGCACAAAGTAGAAGCTTTAAATGTTTCAGTTCTTTTGTTAGCCTGGTGCATAAACACATGTTCAGGAGTTGAATTCACTGAAATTCATTTATCCTCTCAGGCCCATGCAGACCCATTCCTGGGCTACTTTTGAAGGTTGAGGGAAGAGGGAACTCAACGATAGAGATCTTTGGTACAGAAAAGAATTCTGTTTTAGAACATGAATAATATTTTGATGGCTTTTCAATTATGCACAAGTATCTTTGTCTATAGCTTTTTAAATACATTTTAGAATGAACTGCAGGCAACATGTAATAAACTGAAGAGAACGTTTCATTGGTAATAAAATGTATAGTTAATTAAAAGAGGTCTTCGCCTTGTCCACCTGAAGTCTCAGGCTGTGAAGAGGTTCAAGTTGTTTAAGAGCAGATTGGGCATTTCATCATTGCTTGTGTGGCTAGTCAGAATCACAGGAGTTCTTTTTAATTTATACAGTGCCTTTGTGATTGTGACATTATAGCTAGACAGTAATTATGTTAATTTTCTCTAATTGTGACATCATCTGCCTCTCAATAGTAAAACATTCTAACCTTTAAAATTTATAGCAATTGTTGTGAGTGTTTGCAAGCATTGGTAACAACAGCTTTGGAGAACAATGGAGACATTGTTTTCAGGGTCCTTTTCCTGTGAATTCAGTTAGAATAGAATGCTTCACTCTCTTCCTCAGAAGGATACTCTTTTAAACATTTTTATTACTTATGCAGTACATGCTCATTAAGGAAAAATAAAAAGGAAAATTGTCAACTATGCTTCTGCTAACCAAAAACATCTACGTAACATTTCGGTATGTTTTCTTTTCTGTAGGCATCTATAACAGACATTTGCCATTCTTATTAAACACCAGCAGCTGTGTTTAGGGAGTTTCCACTTTATGAGGCAGATCCTGTCTCCTAGTTTAGAAGCAGAAAATCCAATACTCATTTTCAGCTGGTTTTATAACTAAGAGCAAGAACATAGCCTAGGCTACACCCATCTGAGGCAGCCAGCCTGGATTTTGGATTGAAAGTTCATGAAGCAGAGTAGTAGAGATGCAGGAGAATCCATTCCAATGCGGTTGGAGCAGTGGTGGCACCAAAGTCCAATTTCCAGAAGCAGAAGCAACAGCAGTTTTAGCGGCAACCTCCAGTGTCTGGTTTTGGTGATGAAATTTTTGCCAGTAACAGTGATTCTCTCCAGTGGTTCTGGTGGCGGTGTGGCTTCCTGAAAGGGTCTAGGATATGATTTGTGTATTTCCAGTGACCATATGGCCCCAGACCTTTCTTCCAGCTCTCAAAGAGTTTGTGAGTTACCTAATATGTTTCATAAAATTTGTTTTAAGATCGCCTGATATTGTTGCAGCGGCAATGGTTGTCGGGGCGGCGGAGACAATAACCAATGCCACGACTCTTACAGAGAAGTGGGGCCAGGAGGGTCACTCTGAGGAGTCGAACCCCGACTTCAGTCCCAGGAGTTTATTTTATAGTCGATACAGCAAGCAGTGAAGCAAATAACAGAACAATGGGCTTTGGGTGAGTAACAATGAGCTTCGGGCAAGGGAGAAGGAATTCAGGTAAACAAGCCAATCGGCAACAGGACAATAGGTTTGGGAAAACACGTGGTGCCTAATCTCTTTCTCATTGCTGACAAGTCTCCAACATGTCATATACAGCATAGAGGCCTGTGGAGGCTGCAGTTGTCAATAGCGCAGCCATGTTTAAATGGCATATATCCCCACATCTCCCCCCTTTTGTTTAGTTAATGGAATAAGAATCAAGAGGGTTTCCACTGGTCCAACAAATGCCCATTAGGATAAAGTAAAATTTGGCTATCAGGGCCTGGCTGATGTGTAGAGAATTTTTGTGAGTCCTTGTGAGCCCAGCTTCAGCTGGGGCACACTCCATATGTTTAAGGAGGAGAAGTAGCATAGCTATGAGTAACACCTGGACTTAGTTGCCTAAATGGCCACCATAGCAGGCTCTTTAAACTCACAGTGCTGGTTTTCCACCAGATACCATCTGGTTCTTCACCAGGTTACTGAGTTAGAGCGAGGCTGTCATCAATCGCAGTGCCGGAGTGAGCGGACTCAGCGTGCCCTTTAGGTGTGTATGACAATAGAGGACGACCTTATAAAGATATAATAATCCTTTGCACTAACCATTTCCTGGCTGCTGGACCAATGGGTTTCCTCCGACTCTCATTTTGTAAGTTACACACTATATTTTAACATTCCTTAAGATTATTATTCTTAAAGGCTCAAAGATTTATAAAGGCTCAAAGATTCATTAACAATCAAACAAACAATGATTTGCATAAATTCACTATCAATTGAAAAGGAATTATCTAAATTAGAAATCTATCTATACAGAAGCATCTAATCTAGAAGAAGCAGAAAATATAAAGGAATTTACACATAACAAATTTTCATTGGGGACTTACTGATTAACAAATTACTGATTAACAAGATAATATAAGATGACTGTTGAGAATTGATTGTCACGAGGGAAACCATAGCTAGAAACAGGTTTTCAGGTGTAAGTGGGGCAGCTGTAGTTGAGAGGATATGCTCAGCATTGGAGGAGAGGGCTTTCAGACTTCCCCATGTTACCGGTATTGCAGATTTCCGTTGTTCAGTGTCCATCCCCGGGGGAAGGGGTGATTTCGGGTCGGATGGCCGCACTTCAGTGTTCATCCCCGGGGGAAGGGGTGCCAGTGTCAGTTGTAGCTCTGGAGTCGGGTCAGATGGCGGCCACCGAAGGGGTGATGGCAGCGGTTCAGAGAAGGGAAGGGGCGGAGGAGCAGGGCAGAGTGTGCTGGCGAGCGGGGGAGCCTCAGCGCTGGGCGCGTCCGGGACCCCTAGTCGCGGCTGGAGCACAGAGCCCGCTCTCGCCTGCCCAGAGCCTCCAGGCAGGGCTGTCCCAGGCGGCGACACCCCAGGCGACCAAGCCGGCAAGCCCGGGCAGCGGCAACCAGGGACTGGGCTCGGAGCGCCGCGGGAGGGATGGTGGTGGTGGTTCCCATTGGAAGGGTGGTGGCTGTCGCTGGGTCATGATATGGTTTTACTAATCTGGCGGGAATCCAAAGTGGACCTGTGGGAGACAAAACAGCCGCATACCCTCACTCCCAGGTTAGTAATTCTAAGGTCCATGCCAGACAGAGGGATTTTGAGGATCTTTATAGAGGACCTGTGGGTGAGGTTGGGTGTCAGGGGGGATAAAGTGTCATTCTGCAGTGGTACGACCATCTTTAGCAACCGATAAAAAGTTAAAAGTAAAGAGAGCTTTGGCAAGTCTTTCATTCTGGTCAAATAGTCTAGACCCATCATCTCCCCCCTTTTGTTTATTTAAGAGCTGTTTGAGAGTATGATGGGCACGTTCAATTATGGCTTGACCTTGATTATAAGGAATGCCAGTGGTATGAAGAATATTCCAAGTGGCACAAAATTGTTGAAATTTAGCAGAAGTATATGTAGGACCATTATCAGTTTTAAGGGCTTGGGGACATCCCATAGTTGCAATGGTTTGGGTGAAATGATGACAGGCATGAGTAGAACATTCTCCAGAAAGGGCTGTAGCATAGAGAAACCCAGACTATATTAGCCCAATGAAAGCCTTTACCACAACGGGGACACTTTTGGGCTGGAAGTTTAGTGTTGGCATTTTTGTTTTTTTATCTGTGACAGTCTTTCTTAAAATGTCCAGGTTTACCGCACCCAAAACAGGTGGCAGTGGATGGATGGAGAGCTGCCACTAATACTTGTGCCTTATGAGTTTCTGTGCCAACATTTTGACATGCTCTAATCATTTCAGCTAGATTAAGAGTCTGTGCCTTTAAGAGAGCTAAAACAGCCCGACAGTCAGCATTAGCATTTTCATAAGCAAGCTGGAGACAAAGAACTTCAGCGGCTTGTTGATTGTCTACCTGTCGGGAAATGGCAGATTCAATTAAAAGTAGAAGTTGGGTAAGAGCTTCTTCTGACACCTTAAGCTTAGAGGCCTTTAACAATCCCAACAACTGGGTTTTGTGTTGACGCTGCTCAGGAGAAAGAGAATTCCCCATAGCGAGGGAGAAACGGAAAATGAAAAAAGAGAATGAGAGACAATAAAGACTCCTGGCCTGAAGCCTGAAATCCCTTGAGAGCACTCGGGAAAGCCCCGCCGCCCTTGGGCTGTAAACCCAGCCTGAATCGAGAGCGTTCAGAAAAGCTCCGCGGAAAGCCCTGCGGCTCTCGGGCTATAAACCCAGCCTGAAACGGACGTCCGATACTCACCACCTGAAGGGATTGAGTGCGAGGGCGTCTACAGTCTCCTCACACGGGGCACCATCTGTTGCCGCCCCTCACACGGGGCACCATCTGTCACAGCGGTAACGGTTGTCAGGGAGGCAGAGACAATAACCAATGCCACAACTCTTACAGAGAAGTGGGGCCAGGAGGGTCACTCTGAGGAGTCAAACCCCGACTTCAGTCCCAGGAGTTTATTTATAGTCAATGCAGCAAGCAGTGAAGCAAATAACAGAACAATGGGCTTTGGATGAGTAATAATGAGTTTCAGGCAAGGGAGAAGGAATTCAGGTAAACAAGCCAATCAGTAACGAGACAATAGGTTTGGGAAAACTAGTCGTGACAAGTCTCAACATTTTGGGGACAAGTCTCAACATGCTGTGCAGCATAGAGGCCTGTGGGAGCTGCAGTTGTCAATAGTGCAGCCATGTTTAAATGGCATATATCCCCACATGATATTATGAGTTCAATTATGTCCTTCATAAAAGATACGTTCAAATCCTGACCCAGTACCTGTGAATGTGATTTTATTTGGAAATAAGGTCTTTGCAGCTATAATTAGTTAACATGAGATCATACTGGAGTAGGGTGGGTCATACTCCAATATGACTTGTGTCCTTATAACAAGAGGAGAAGGGACACAGAGATAGAAAGACGCAGACCCAGACACACAAGGAAGAACTGAAGAATGCCTGAGGTTACTAGAAACGGAATGAGAAAGAAATAATCTCCCCCTAAAGCCTTCAGAGAGAGTATGGCCCTCTCAAATTTGGCCCGTAGAGGGTTTAGCAACAGTATGGCTCTGAATTTGGCCTTCTAGCTTCCAGAACTGTGAGAGAATTAATCCAACTACTTCAGAGTAATTTGTTACAGCAGCTCTAGGAAACTAATACACTTGAGTTAGTTTTCATTGCTTGTAACTAAAAATAGTGCATCGTGGATTATTTTTAATTTTATGGTTGGACTCATATTTCAATATACTTCTGAGTCCAGTGTAAATCTGGTTTGTGGGCTAGAATTTTCTGGAGGAATTTCTTGTGTTCAATTTCAGAGTTACATCCATAATAATGTTGCTGAGTGAAAATCCCAGGTTTTGCTCGGCATGACTTGTTACAGCCAATAAACTAGAGGCCAAGGTGGGAGATCAGAAAGATGCCTTTATTTTGTTGTACAAAGAAAGGAGCAATCGGGACTGTTGCCTCCAAGACTGTTCACAGGCAGCTTGGGGAGGTGGGCTTTTACAGAGAGCAGACAAAGGAAGTGCAAATCCATCATGAATGTTCAGGATTGACCTTCAAGTAGGCTCTTGGAGCTCAGGGATGACTATGCATTTTCTCTAGATAAAGGTTCGCTTCCCCAGGATGGAGGAAGAGGTTGGTTTTCTTTCATTAGGATTTTAAGTCTCGATCCAGAGGTGGGTTGAGGCCATCTATGGCCCATTTTGTGGTATCTTGTCTAGGACGATTTTAGAAGAATGTGCGGCTTATTCTGCTTGGTGTAGAAGGATAAGCCAGAGCAGGTGTCTCTTAGAAGCATTGGGCTCTGAGGCTGCTTGACTCAATAAGGGCAAACATTAATAATGAAATCTGTTGTATTTGTAAGAAGCCCAGAGGTTAAGCCCTTGTCTGCTAACTGAAAGTTTGGGGTTTGAACTTACCAGCTGCTCTGCAGGAAAAAAGATGTGGCCATCTGCTTTTGCAAAGATTACAGCCTTGGAAACTCTATGGAGTGCTTATACTCTGTCCTATAGGGTCACTTTGAGTTGGTATAGACTTGACAGCAATGGGTTTTTTGGGTCATTTGCATTTGTAAAGAGAAGAACCAATTCTTCCACTTTTTTAAAGTTTCATCTTAAGATCTGTTCAACTATTTTATTGCTGATTTTATGATTTTTTTCCCTCAAGATTCTTTTTGAGATAGGTTGTTGATATCCAGATTAAACTTTTGCTCCATGAAATCCTTATTCTTTTATTTTAATAGTTGTATTGATATATAATTTCCACTTGTTTAAAGTATACAATTCAATGGTTTTTAGTGTATTTACAGAGTTGGGCAGCCATCACAATAATCTAATTTTATGACATTCTCATCATCCCAAAGCCCACTAGCAGTCACTTTCCTTTCCCTATTTTCCTCCTCTCCTCCAGCGTAAGGCAACTGCTAATCTTTCTTTTGCTACAGATTTGCCTATTCTAAGTATTTAATATAAATGGAATCATACAATACATAGTCTTTTGTGACTGGCTTTTTTCAGTAGCATAGTAGTTTTGAAGTTCATCCACACTGTGGCATGAATTAGTATTTCAGTTCTTTTGTAGATTGCCAAATAATATTCTACAGTAAGGAAATATCACATTTTGTTTATGTTTTCATCAATTAAAGAGCATTTGAATTGGTTCTACTTTTGGGCTATTATGAAAAATGCTGCTATGAATATCTGTGCACAAATTGTGTGTGGATGTATGTTTTCATTTCCCTTGGGTAGATACCTAGAAGTGAAATTACTAAGTCTTACAGTAACTTTATGTTTAACATTTTGAGGAACTGCCAAACTGTTTACCACAGTGGCTGCAACATTTTACATTCCTCAAGCAATATATGAGGGTTTTACTTTATCTACATTCATGCTAACACGGGTCATTTTCTGCTTTTTGTAGCATTCTAGTGGACGTCAGTGATATCTCATTGTGGTTTTGATTTCCATTTTCATAATAGTTAATTATGTTGAGTACCTTTTCATGTGGTTATTGGCCATTCCTCTACCTTTTTTTTTTTTCAGAGAGAAATCTATTCAAATGATTTATCTGTTTTCTAAATACGAGATAAGATCATCTGCAGATAGAGATAACTTTACTTCTTTGTCTCATATCTGGCATCTTTTATTTCTTTTTCTTGCTTAATTGCTCTAGTTAGACTCTCCAGTACAATGCTACACAGACGTGGAGGAAATCATCCAGTCTTTCACTATTAAGTATGGCATTGGCAGTATTTTTTTCGTAAGTACATTTTAATCAATTTGAGAGAATTCCTTCTATTTCTAGTTTGTTGCTTGTTTTTATCATAAAATGATCTTGGATTTTGTCAAGCATTTTTTATGCATCTATTGATGTGATCATGTAGTTTTTGTCCTTGATTTTATTAATATGGTATAAACCTGTGGATCTGTTTCTGTAAAGATTACAGCCTAGGAAACCCTATGGGGCAGTTCTACTATGTCATATAGGGTCACTATGAGTCAAAGTCACACAACAACCACGACATATTACATCAACTGAATTTTAAATATTAAACTAACGTTGAATTCCTGAGATAAATCCCACCTGGTCATGGAGTATAATCAGTTTTGTATGTTACTGGATTTGGTTTGCTAGTGTTTTGTTGAGGATTTTTACACCTATATTCATAAGAGACATTGGTTGGTAGTTTCCTTTCTTTGTGATGCCTTTGTCTTTTTTTTTTTTTTTTTTTGGTATCAGGGTAATTAATTAATTAGTCTCATAGATTGGATTGTAAATTGTCCACTCCTCATATATGTTTTTGGAAGAGTTTGTAAAGCATTAGTGTTAATTTTTGTTGAAAATTTGGTAGAATTCACCTGTGAATCCATCTGAGCCAGAGTTTTTCTTTCTAAGAAGTTTTAAAATTACTAATTCAGACCCCTTACTTTTTATAGATCTATTCAGGTTTTCTATTTTTTCTTGAGTTAACTTCATTAATTTGCATCCATTAAATTTGTATTTTATTATCCAGACTTGCTGGAGTTAATAAAGCTCTTTAAAAGAGTTAAAGAGGCTTGGATAATTCCACCTCCATGCCCCCTTTGCATGAAATTCCTATCACTTTTTGACCTCGTTGGTATACACATTTCTGCCTGCACATTTACTTCTCACTCAGAAGTTGTAGTTCCTTTATTAAAGAGACTTTTGAACAGACTAGTTTAAATCCTTGAGCATTCTGTACCTTCTGTTCTTACATAACCTGATGATATGTCAAAATATATGAAAGGTGCTTTGTTTTATTTATTCATTTATTTTTACCTTTCTTTATCTGCCTGCCTGTCTCTTTCTAGCTTTGATCTCTTATAAAAACTCCTATCTTCTCTCTGTCTAGTAGAGCATATCTCACTGAGACTACGCTACTGGTATATAATCCTTTTTATGAAACCAAATCAATTCTATAAATTAACTTTGTCAGAATATTTTTTTTAACATCTCTAGGAATTTATCAATTTCATCTAAATTATTTAATTTGTTGGTGTATAGTTTTTCATAGTATTCTCTTATTAAAAAAAAAAAAAACGAGACAAACGCATTGCCGTCCAGTTGATTCCAACTCATAATGACCCTATATCACAGAGTAGAACTGCCCTATAGGGTTTCCAAGGAGAGGCTGGTGGATTCGAACTGTCAACCTTTTGGTTAGCAGATGAGCTCTTAACCACTCCACCACCAGGGCTCCACCCTTATATTTCTGTAAGGCTGGTAGTGACATCCTCTTTTATTCTTTTTTTTGTTTTAATTGTGCTTTAGGTGAAAGTTTACAGCTCAATTTAGTTTCTCTTACAAAAATTTATACACACATTGTTATGTGACCCTACTTGCTATCCTATAATGTGACTGTACATTCCTCCTTTCCACTCCGAATTTCCTGTGTCTATTCAACCAGCTCCTATCCCTGTCTGCCTTCTCATCTTGCCTCTGAACAGGAGCTGCAACTAAGAAGCACACTCTTCACAAGTACCATTTTATGTCTTATAGTCCAGTCTATTCTTTGTCTGAAGAGTTGGCTTCGGGAATGGTTTCTGTTCTGGGTTAACAGAGAATCCAGGGCCATGTCTTCTGGAGTTCCTCCAGTCTCAGACCATTAAGTCTGGTCTTTTTACTAGAATTTGAGTTCTGCACCCCACTTTTCTCCTGCTCCGTCAGGGACTCTCTGTTGTGTTCCCTGCCAGGCAGTCATTGGTAGTAGTCAGGCACCATCTAGTTCTTCTGGTCTCAGGCTAAGGGAATCTCTGGTTTATGTGGCCCCTTTTGTCTCATGGGCTAATAGTTTCCTTGTGTCTTTGGTATTCTTTATTCTCCTTTGCTTCAGGTGGGTTGGGACCAGTTGAGGCATCTTAAATGGTGCTTGCTAGCTTTTAAGACCCCAGCACCACTCACCAAATTAGGATGCAGAACATTTTCTTTATAAACTTTGTTATGCCAATTGACCTACATGTCCCGTGAAACCATGCTCCCCAGACCCCCACCCCTGCCACACTATCCCTTGAAGTATTTGGTTGTGTTCAGGAAACTTCTTAGCTTTTGGTTTAGTCCAGTGGTGCTGACCTCGCCTGTATTGTGTGTTGTCCTTCCCTTCACCTAAGATAACTCTTGCTTACTATCTAGTTAGTGAATTCCTCTCTCCCTCCTTCCCCACCTCATAACCATCAAAGAATGTTTTCTTCTGTGTTTAAACCTTTTCTTGAGTTCTTATAATAGTGGTCTTATGCAATATTTGTCCTTTCGTGACCGACTAATTTCACTCAGCATAATGCCTTCCAGATTCATCCATGTTATGTTTCCTGGATCCGTTGTTGTTATTTATCATTGCGTAGTATTCCATTGTGTGAATATACCATAATTTGTTTATCCATTCATCCATTGATGGGCACCTAGGTTGTTTCCATCTTTTTGCTATTGTGAACAGTGCTGCAATGAACATGGGTGGGTGTTCATGTGACAGCTCTTATTTCTCTAGGATATGTATCTTATTTCTCTAGTAATGGGATTGCTGGATCCTATGGTACTTCTATTTCTAGCTTTTTAAGGGAGAGCCAAATCAATTTCCAAAGTGGTTGTGCCATTTTACATTCCCTCCAGCAGTGTTTAAGTGTTCTAATCTCTCCACAATCTCTCCAACATTTATTATTTTGTGTTTTTTGGATTAATGCTAGCCTTGTTGGGGTGAGATGGTATGTCATTGTAGTTCTGATTTGCATTTCTCTAATGGTTAATGATTGGGAGCATTCCGTCATGTATCTGTTAGCCATCTGAAAGTCTTCTTTGGCAAACTGCCTGTTCATATCCTTTGTCCATTTTTTAATGGGGTTATGTGTCTTTATGTTGCTAAGGTTTTGCAGCATCTTATAGATTTTAGATATTAGACCCTTATGGGATATGTTGTAGAGAAATTTTTTTTCCCAGTCTGTAGGTTGTCTTTTCTCTTTTGGTGAAGTCATTCGATGAGCATAAGTGTTTAATTTTTAGGAGCTCCCAGTTATCTAGTTTCTCTTCTGGTGTTTTTGCATTGTTACTTATGATTTGTATTCTGTTTATGCCATGTATTAGGGCTCCTAGCATTGTCTCTATTTTTTCTTCCAGGATCTTTATCGTTTTTGATTTTATATTTAAGTCTTTGATCCATTTTGAGTTGGTTTTTGTGCATGGTGTAAAGTATGGGTCTTGCTTCAGTTTTTGCAGATGGATATCCAGTAATGCCAGCATCTTTTTTTAAAGAGACTGTCTCTTCCCCATTTAATGGACTTTGGGCCTTTGTCAAATATCAGATGCTATTAGGTGGATGAATTTATGTCTGGATTCTCAATTTTGTTCCATTGGTCTATGTATCTGTGTTGTACCAGTACCAGGCTGTTTTGACTACCATGATGGTATAATAGTTTCTAAAATCAAGTAGTGTAAGGCCTCCCACTTTGTTCTTCTTCTTCAGTAATGCTTTACTTATCCGGGGCCTCTTCCCTTTCTATATGAAGTCGGTGATTTGTTTCTCCATGTCATTAAAAAATGCTGGTGGAATTTGGATAGGGATCGCGTTGTATCTGTAGATTGCTTTGGGTAGAATTGACATTTTCACTATGTTGAATCTTCCTATACATGAGCAAGTTATGCTTTTCCACCTATGTAGATCTCTTTTGGTTTCTTGCAGTCGTGTCTTGTAGTTTTCATTGTATAAGTCTTTTACGTCTCTGGTTATATTTATTCCTAAGTATTTTATCTTCTTGGGAGCTATTGCAAACTGTGTTGATTTGGTGGTTTCCTCTTCAAAGTTTTCTTTGTTGGTGGAGAGGAATCCAACTGATTTTTCTATGTTTATCTTATATCCTGATACTTTGCTGAAATCTTCTATTATTTCCAGTAGTTGTCTTGTGGATTCTTTGGGGTTTTCTCTGTATAAGATCATATCATCTGCAAACTTTTACTTCTTCATTACCAATTTGGATGCAATTTATTTCTTTTTCCAGCCTACCTGCTCTGGCTAGGACCTCAGGCACAATGTTGAATAAGAGTGGTGGTAAAGGGCATACTTGTCTGGTTCCCTTTCTCAAGGGGAAAGCTCTCAGACTCTCTCTGCTTAGGATGATGTTGGCTATTGGCTTTGTATAAATGACCTTAATTATGTTGAGGAATTTCCCTTCTATTCCTATTTTGCTGAGAGTTTTTATCATGAATGGGTGTTGGACTTTGTCAAATGCCTTTTATGCATCTATTGACAAAATCATATGGTTCTTGTCTTTTGTTTTATTTATGGGATGGATTATATAGACTGTTTTTCCAATGTTGAACCATCCCTGCATATCTGGCATGAATCCCACTTGGTCATGGTAAATTATTTTTTTAATATATTGTTGAATTCTATTGGCTAGAATTTTGTTGAAGATTCTGCATCTATGTTCATGAGGGATATTGGTCTGTAATGTTCTTTTTTTTTGTGGTGTCTTTACCTGGTTTTGGTATCAGTGTTATGCTGGCTTCATAGAATGAGTTTGGGAGTATTCCATCCTTCTCTATGCTCTGAAATAATTTTAGTAGTAGTGGTGTCAACTCTTCTCTGAAAGTTTGGTAGAATTCTCCAGTGAAACAGTCAGGGCCAGGGCTTTTTTTTGTTGGGAGTTTTTAAATTACCTTTTCAATCTCTTCTTTTCTTACAGTTTTCTCTACTTGTTCTACCTCTGTCTGTGTTAATTTAGGTAGGTAGTCAGTTTCTAGAAATTTGTCTGTTTCTTCTAGGTTTTCAAATTTGTTGGAGTACAATTTTTTGTAGTATTCTGTTACGATTCTTTTAATTTCAGTTGGGTCTCTTGTGATATCGTCCGTCCCATTTCTCATTTGGGTTGTTTTCTTCCTCTCCTGTTTTTCTTTTGTCAGTTTGACCAGTGGTTTACTGATTTTGTTGATCTTTTCAAAGAACCTACTTTTGGTTTTTTAAAAGTCTTTCAATTGTTTTTCTGTTCTCTATTTCAGTTAATTCTACTCTAATTTTTATTATTTCCCTTCTTCTGGTGTCTGAGTGCTTCTTTTGCTGTTCTCTTTCTACCAGTTTGAGTTGTAGAGTTAATGTTTTGATTTTGGCCCTTTCTTCTTTTTGGTTGTGTGCATTTCTTGCTATAAATTGAACTCTGAACACTGGTTTTACTGCATCCTAAAGGTTCTGATAGGATGTGTTTTCATTCTCGTTTGAGTCTATGAATTTCGTCATTCTGTCCTTAATTTCTTCTATAACCCAGTAGCTTTTGAGCAGGATGTTGTTCAGTTTTCATGAGTTTGATTTTTTTTCCTTGCTTTTACTGTGGTTGATTTCTACTTTTATGGCTTTATGGTCCGAAAAGATGCTTTGTAATATTTCAAGGTTTTGGATTCTGTTAAGGCTTGCTTTGTTACCTAATATGTGATCTATTCTGAAGAATGTTCCATGTGCATTGGAAAAGAAAATAAACTTGGTTTTTGTTGGGTGGAGAGTTCTGTATATATCTATGAGTTTGAATTGGTTGATTATGGCATTTAGATCTTCCGTGTCTTTATTGAGCTTCTTTCTGGATGTTCTTTCCTTCACCGAAAGTGGTGTGTTGAAGTCTCCTAGTATTATTGTGGAGCTATTTCTCTTTTCAATGCTGTTAGAGTTTATTTTATGTATTTTGGAGCCCTGTCATTGGGTGTGTAAATATTTATTATGGTTATGTCTTCCTGGTGTATTGACCCTTTAATCATTATATGGTGTCCTTCCTTATCTTTGTGGTGCATTTTGCTTTAAAGTCTATTTTGTCAGAGATTAATATCACCACTCCTGCTCTTTTTTATTCTTTTTTTAATTGCACTTCAGGTGAGGGCTTACAGAACAAATAGTTTCTCATGAAACAGTAGTACACATATAGTTTTATGACATTGGTTAACAACCCCACAACATGTCAATCCTCTCCCTTCTCAACCTT
>NW_004444007.1:5299434-5312841 GCF_000243295.1 Trichechus manatus latirostris
TCCTGCATTATTTTCCTGAATTCTTCCAATTTTTTGTCTGTATTTTCCATGAATTTGTCTATTTTTTCCTCATTTTTGTCTGCTTTTTGCTTCAGCTGTTGGAGAATTTTGAGTATTAGAGATTTGAATTCCCTATCAGGTAGTTCTAGTGCCTTTTATTCCTCTGGAAAGTCAGCTGTTGTTTTATTTTGGACGCCTACTTGAACCATCCTGTCTTGTTTTTGTAAATGTTTTGATATTGTCTGCTGTCTTCAGGGCATTCAGTAGTTATTTTTCTCATTTATTAATTGTAGATTTGTTTGTTTTGTCCTTTTTTTAAATTTGGCTATGTCTGAGCAGGCAGGCTGTGTGTTCTTTGTTGTTTTCTCCTCTGTGGGCACAATACGTTTCGCGTCCTTCTCCAATTGGCAGTTTCAGTCACTCAGATTTGGTACGGCAGAGCAGGTCTAGCTGAGGAGGAGTTACTGGGACAGGTTGTTTGTGGCACTTACTACAGCCACCATGGCGGGTCGGTAATCAGTGCAGGGCAGCTTCTGGTAGGCTGTGCCTGTGCTGCTTGGTGGTGTGATGTCAAGCACACGGTGCAGGTAGGCAGGATGTAGTGGGGAGATTGTTACGTGTGGAGCTAAGATGGTTATGGGAGAGAGGAGAGAGGAACAGGAGCCAAAAACATACAAACATACAAAAAAATGCTAGGGGAGCTTGCTGTTGGAGTGGAGGGATGACAGACTATGAAATGGAGAAATAAAAGAGGGGAAGAGGAAGAAAAAAAGAAAAGAAAAGAATGAATAAATAAGAATCAGAAAGGGAAAAGAACAGCAAAGTTCCCAGGGATCCCACCGGTGTGGCTATGAGGTCTGGAGAAGTTGTTCTGAGGTGTTGCAGTACGGCCTGGCTAGAAGGTGTAGAGGTATACAATGCCAGGTATTTAGGGAACAGAAAGAGAAGGAAGATATAGAGAGACGAGAAACTGAGTAATGAAGAAGGAAAACGTGGGAAACGAAAACAAAACAAATAAAAAAAAAAAGAGAGCAAGGAAAGCCCCCAAAAGAACAAGAGAAAAAAAAAAAAACAACGCAAAAAGAAATGCCCTCAGTGATCCCTCTGCACATCTGTGCAAGTTGACTGGGTAGGTTCCAAGCCACGCAGCACCGCCTGGCCATAACGGGCTCCCAACTCAAGAAAAGGAAAAGAAAACAAACAAAAACTTCAAAACAAACAAATGAGCAAAAGCCCCTGGATCCCACCAGCGTGGCAGCCCAGACTGAGAAGCAGCTCCACACTTGAACGGAGCTCCACAGCCCCTCAGGAAGAAGAAAAGATGGTGCACCGAGCCAGGTATTTGAGCAAAAGGAGGGGGAGGTGGTGAGAGGTAAGGAATAAATCAAAAGAAGCAGAAAAAAAGCAACGCCAGCTGCCAACAAATGGCACTCAGAGAGCCAGCTAGTGCGGGCTGGTGGAATCCAAGCAACCGGTGCTTCCCAGACAAGAGACTGTGTCCGCGGGAAGCAGAGGAAGCCGAGTGTGGGTGAAGAAGGGTACGGGGTGGGAAAGCGTATATCACAAATTACCGGATCTCCGCAGCCCCTCAGGAAGATGCAAAGATGGCGAATGGAGCCAGGTATCTGATCGAAGGGGGTGGGGAGGTGGTGAGAGTTAAGGAAGAAATCAAAAGAAACGGAAAAAGAGCAACACCAGCAGCCAACAAATGGCACTCAGAGAGCCGGCCCATTCCGATGGGTGGAATCCAAGCAGCCAGTGCTTCCCAGACAAGAGATTGTGGCCGTGGGAAGCAGAAGAGGCCGAGTGGGGGTGAAGAAAGGTGGTAGGTGGTTAAGCATATGTCGCAAATTACTGGTTGTTTTGTCTCTAGCTGGAAGCTCCGTGAAGCTGCTTTCTCGTACCCGCTGTTTACTGGTCTCCGATAGGAGTTCAAGATGGTGGATCTGCACTGCGTTAGCTGATAGGGGACCTCTGCATGAATCTCTCCTTGCTGTCCATTCTCTGTCAGTTTTCTCACTCCATTTGGTGCTTGGCTTAGTTCCTTATCTCTTCATTTGATGTTTTAGGGTTTTAGGATTGTTTTCTCCGTTCGGCTTAGTTTTTAGGATCTTTGCTGTGGAAGGGACCTCGTGGTGCTTCTGCCTAGAGTGCCATTTTTCCGGTTGTCTCCTGCTCTTTTTTGGTTTTTGTTTGCTTGATCTATTTTTTCCCATCTTTTGACATTTAGTTTGTTTGTGTCTTTAAGTCTAAGGTGTGTGTCTTGTAGGCAGCATATAGACAGATCATGTTTTTTTTTAATCCATTCTGCCACTCTGTCTCTTTACTGGTGCGTTTAGTTCATTTACATTCAGCTTAATTTTTGATGGTTATGAGTTTACTGCTTTCATTTTGATGTATTTTTTGTGCGTGTGTGTTGTTGACAGTTTCTTTGTTCCACTCAATTTTCCGTGCTGAGTTGTTTTTCTTTATGTCTTTTCTTTTCATCTTTTTCACTGTTGGTTTTGTGTTTGCTCAGTCTTTATATTTTTCTAGTTTTTTACTTTGACTTGTAGGATTGTTAGTGTCCTCTGTGGTTACCTTAATATTTATCAGTATTTTTCTAAATTTAAACCAATCTTTTTTTTCTTTATGTTGCCTTGACTTCCTCTCTGTATGAAAGATCTATGATTATGTTATTTACTCCCTCTTTTTGTTTTACTGTTGTCATCTTTTACATGTTGACATCTCTGTTTCCCTATTTTCAATGTTTTAGCTCTGATTTATTTTTGTAACTTCCCTATCTAGGTTTATATCTGTTGTTCTGTCCTGTGTTCTAGTCTTGGGTTGTTATCTGATGTTATTGATTTTGTAACTGGAGGACTTCCTATAGTATTTCTTATAATTTTGGTTTGGATTTTACAAATTCCCTAAATTTGTGTTTATTTGGAAATGCCCTAATTTTGCCATCATATTTTGCAGACAGTTTTGCTGGATAAATAATTCTTGCCTGGCTTTTTTTTTTTTCCTTCAAGGCTTTATATATGTCATCCCACTGACTTCTTGCTTGCATGGTTTCTGCTGCATAGCCTGAGCTTAGTCTTATTGACTCTCCTTTGTAGATGACTTTTTGTTTATCCCTAGCCTCTCTTAAAATTCCCTCTTTATCTCTGGTTTTGGCAAGTTTGATTATAATATGTCTTGGTAACTTTCTTGGCTCTACCTTATGTCGGGTTTGATGAGCTTCTTGGATAGATACTTTCTCATCTTTCAGGATATCAGGGAAGTTTTCTGCCAACAAATCTTCAACAATTCTTTTTGAATTTTCTATTATCCTCCCCTGTTCTGGTACTGTAATCACTCTTGATAGAGTCCCACGTAATTCTTAGGGTTTCTTCATTTTTTTAAATTCTTCTGTCTGATTTTTCCTCACATAAGTTGTTGTCAAGTGCTTTATCTGCAATCTCACTAATTCTGACTTCCTTTGCCTCAATTCTGCTCCTATGACTTTCTATTGAGTTGTCTAATTCTGAAATTTTATTGTTAATCTTTTGGAATTATGTTTTCTGTCTCTCTATGAATTCTTGCAGCCTGTTAAATTTGTCATTATGCTCTTGTATAACCTTCTTAAGTTCCTCTATTTCTTTTTCTTTGTGTTCCTTGGATTGTTCTGCATTTTGAATTATCTCCTTCTTGATACCTTGAAGAGTACTGTGTATTAATCTTTTGAATTCTACCTCGAATTCTATCAAGAAGTTCTCTTCCTCCGGAAGATTTCTTGATCTTTGTTTTGGTGGCTTCCTGAAGCTATCGTGGTCTGCTTCTTTATGTGATTTTGTATTGACTATTGTCTCTGAGCCAACAATAAGTTATTATATTTATTTATTTCATGTTTGCTTACTGTGTCCTAGCATCTTGTTTTGTTTTGTTTTGATATGCCCAAATAGGTTGGTCATGTGAGCTAGTTTGATTATTGATGTCTTTGAAGCTCTCACGTCCTGTCTCCAGGTGGATAGAACTGTTACTAGAGATGCAAGCCCAGAAGTCCTTTACTTTTCTTGTGTGGATTCAGCTCTGGTGTCCAGGTCTTTGGCCACTGAGTGGTGCAGGCTGTCACCTATAGTCCTAGATGGGCAGGGGTGATTGGAGTAGGAACATGTATCTGGCCACAGTAGGGGGTCACGCGATAATCAAGGCAGGGGGCTGACTGCTGCCTCTGAGTTTCTGGGTGGAAGGTATGTCCCTGTTCCCCGGAGCATGTAGGTAAGTGGATTTTTCAACCAGATTATCGGCACCCAGTGCTGTTGGCTGTAAGGACTGGGAGTCACAACTTATTCTTGGACCCCTGTCATGGGTGGCTTGGTAGAGTGGGTGGAGCCACCAACCCTCAGGCCCCTGACGTAGGTAGGTGAGGACCCTGCTGAATGAATGGGCAAGGCGATGTCAAATGTCATGAATCTGCCACTCCCTCTGATAGCTGATGCAGACGAAAATAAGCTTCAGGTATATACCCTGTTGTACTGTGGTGATGAGGGCCTATGCTGTTGAAATGGGCCCACACAGGTCTATGCAGGGGTGAAAGGCATTCCAAGTCCATAGACCCCTTATGCCTCTGCCTACGCGAAAGGGCTATGCCTGCTCTGAGATCCTGGCTTAGGGGAGCTGGCAGATAATTTTTTTCCTGTTTGTTTATTTGTTTCCTCTCCAAAGCTCGGAGAATGGCTCAGGGCATGTGATGGGTCTTACTTCTGGCCCAGGGGGCTCAGCAATCTCTGAAGCCAGACTGGGACCTGGAACAGAGTGGGGAGGGGGCAGGTAAATGGGAGAAAGGCACTTCCCAAAAGGAAGTTTTTTTTTTTTTTTTTTTTTGATCCCTGCAGTAGGTTAGACTTATTTTTCACTGATTGAGTGCTGCTTCTCCCTGGTTTTGGAAGCTTGAGCAGACTCTCTGCCACTCAGTGTCTCCCAATGTGAAAAACACATCCCGAGCACCACTGCTTGCCTCACACCTCCTGTGCTAGCCGATCCTGCCTGCAGGGTGCCAGGGCAGGCCAGATCAAGTCTGGCAACTCCTCACTGCTTCTGAACCATCTCTCCCTCCCCTTGCCACTCAGTCGTATTCCTCAACTTTGTCTCTGATGTCCAGGGCCCCTGGATTGTCACTTATAATTGAGTCACTTGTTTTTTCAGGTCTTTGTCGTAAGAGGGACCACAGAAAGTGTCTGACTACTCTGCCATCTTGGCCTCACCTCTCCTCTTTTATTCTTAATTTTTTGAGTCTTTTCTCTCTTTTTCTTGGTCAGTCTAGCTAAATGCTTGTTAATTTTCTTGATATTTCTAAAGAATCAGTTTTTAGTTTCACTGATATCGTGTGTGCTTTTCTCTTTTGTATGTATATTTTTCTATTTTTTTTTGTTGTTATTGAGAATATATACAGCAGAAAATACACCAATTCAACAATTTCTACATGCAAATTCAGTGACATTGATTACATTTTTCAAATTCTGCAATCATTCTCAATCTCCTTTTCTGAATTGTTCCTTCCCCATTAACATAAACTCACTGCCTCCTAAATTTCCTATCTAATCTTTCCAGTTGCTGTTGTCAATTTGATTCCATATGGATAGTTCTTAAAAGAGCACAGTGCTCAAGGCAGACACTGTTTACTAAATAAGCTAAACTATTGTTTGGTTTAAAGAAGACTTCAGGGGATATTTTTGGTTTAATGTTTAAAGATTATCTCAGGAAAATAATTTCAGGGGTTCATCTAGTCTCCATGACTCCAGAAAGTCTCTATTCTGTGAGAATTTGGACTTCTGGTCTGTATTTTCCAATTTTGATCAGGATTCTTCTATAGGATCTTTGATCAAAACATTCACTAATGGTAGCTGGGCACCATCCCATTCTTCTGGTCTCATGGCAAAAGTTATTCATGGAGGCAATTAGCCACACATTCCATTTCTTCCTCCTATTCCTGAATCCTTCTTGTTCTGTTGCTCCAAGCAAATAGAGACCAATTTTTGTACCTTGGATGGCTATTTGCAAGCATGTTTTTTAAGGGTACAGTTTGCATAACTGTTTACTGTATTTTTTACGCAAATAATGCGCCGACATAAATAACACACATAGTGCACATAGGAAACTAACACACGAGGGATTGTTCAGTTTGCAAAAACCATATAACATGTGCATTTGTTGTTGTTACGTGCCATTGAGTCTGTTCTGACTCATAGTGACCCTATGTGTTACAGAATGAAACACTGCTCAGTCCTGCGCCATGCTCACAATTGTTGTCACGCTTGAGCCCATTGTTGCAGCCACTGTGTCAATCCGTCTCATTGAGGGTCTTCCTTTTTTTCACTGACCCTCTACTTTACCAAGCGTGATGTCCTTCTCCAGGGACTGATCCCTCCTGACAACATATCCAAAGTAAGTAAGACGTAGTCTCGCCATCCTTGCCTCTAGGGAGCATTCTGGCTGTACTTCTTCCATGACAGATTTGTTTGCTCTTTTGGTTGTCCATGGTATATTCAATATTCTTTGTTAACACCACAATTCAAAGGCATCAATTCTTCTTTGGTCTTCCTTATTCATTATCCAGCTTTTGCATGCATATGCAATTGAAAATACCATGGTTTGGGTCAGGCGCACCTCAGTCTTCAAGGTAACATCTTTGCTTTTCAACACTTTAAAGAGGTTTTTTGCAGGAGATTTGCCCAGTGCAATACGTCTTTTGATTTCTTGACTGTTGCTTCCATGGTGTTGATCATGGATCCAAGTAAAATGAAGTCCTTGACAACTTCAATCTTTTCTCTGTTTATCATGATGTTGCTTATTGGTCCAGTTGTGAGGATTATTTGCATAAAAATACAGTAAAGTAACTGATGTCAATAAGTTGTACATGTGTAAAATGTTGAATTGGCAAAAGTTGTGTGATAGATATACTTACAACAACAACAAAAAAGCAGCTGCTGAGATTGTTCATGTACAACCAAAAACCTCATAGGATTTTGTTTCTTGGTTTAGAGGTTTATGGTCATGGTTTCATGGGACATCACAGTTAATCGGCCTAATATCGTGTTTAGTGCTTCTGTTCTACCTCCTAGTCTACTGCATAGAGCCTGGGTTCTTAAAAGCTTGTAAATTGCCATCCAAGGTAAATATTTAGTCTCTTTTATATTTTATTGATTTTTACTCTGATAGTTATTGTTTCTTTTCTTAGGCTTACTTTGCTTTCAATTTGCTCAGTTTCTTTTCTAGTTTCTTAAGGTGGAGACCTGGTGGTGCAGTAGTTAAAGCACTTGGCTGCTAACCAAAAGTTCAGCAGTTTGAACCCACCAGCCAGTCTATGGGAGGCAATGTGGCAGTCTGCTTCCATAAAGATTTATGGCCTTGGAAACCCTATGGGGTCATTATGAGTCAGAATCGACTGGACAGCCGTGGGTTTATTTATTTATTTATTTTTAAGGTTTTAATTTAAGGTGGAAGGTAGGTAATTGATTTGTAATCTTTCTTATTTTTTAATATAGATTTTTGCAGCTATAAATTTCCCTCTAACACTGCTTTATCTGCATCACATATTTTTTAAAAAATTTTTATCCAACTTAATATATTTTTAAATTTCATTTGTGATTTATTCTTTGTTACTCTGGCTATGTAGTAGTGTATTTTAGTTCTACATCTTTCTGAATTCCCAAATACTTTCTGATGCTGTTTTAAAATTGAAATCCCTTGTGGTTGAAAGTCATAGTTTTTATAATTTCAATCTTTCTAAGGCTACCGAGGCTTATTTTATGGCCTAGCATAAGGTCTGTCTCGTAGAATTCTCCATGTGCACATGAGAAGAATGTGTATTCTGCTATTGTTGGGTTTAGTGTTCTATAGATATTTATTAGGTCTAGTTTTTGAATAGTGTTGTTCAGGTCTTCTATATCTTTGTTGATCTCTTGTCTAGTTATTCTATCCATTATTGAAAGTGGAGTATTGAATTTTCCACTTATTATTGTTGAACTGTTTATTTCTCCATTCAGTTCTGTCAGTTATGCTTTAGGTAACTGTCTTATTCCTGTTACTCTGATGTTAGGTACAAATATGTTTATAATGGTTATATCTTCACTAGATGTTCCACAGTTTTACATTATTTCTTTCTTTTTCTGTAGTTACAAGTTTGTCCTAAAGTCTATTTTGTCTGATTTTAGTTTGGCTACTTAAGCTCTTTTATGATGCTGTTTACATAACAAATCTTGTACCATCCTTTATTTTTCAACCTATTTGTATCTTCAATTGAAATTGTTGAACATTGTTTTTGTTTTAAACTCTGTATGACAATCTCTGCCTTATGATTGGATCATATAATATATTCACATTTAATGTTATTATTGATGCTATTGGATTTACAAATGTCATTTTCTTTTTTGTTTTCTGTATGACCAAGGTGTGCGTGACCCAAGCCACGGAATTTTCAATTGACTCATATGCATGTGAAAGCTGAACAACGAAAAAGGAACATTGAAGAAGAATTGATGCATTGGAATTGTGGTGTTGGCAAAGAGTACTGAATATACCATGAAGTGCCAGCAGACCGAACAAGTCTGTCTTGGAGGAAGTACAGCCAGGATGCTCCTTAGAAGCGAGGATGGCAAAACTTCATCTTGCTTACTTTAGACACATCATCAGGAGAGACCAATAACTGGAGAAAGACATCATGCTTGGTAAAGTAGACAGTCAGTGAAAAAGAGGAAGACACTTAAGATGGATTGACACAGTGGCTGCAACAGTGGGCTCAAACATAGCAGTAATTGTGAGGATGACTCAGGACCTGTCAATTTTCATTCTGTTATGCATAAGTCAGATCTGACTTGACCGCATCTAACAACAACAACAACTCTATGCCAGTAAATTAGACAACTTAGATTAAATTGAAAAATTCCTAGAATGAAACAAATTACCGAAACTGACTCATGGCTTAGTTCTATATCAGTAAAGAAGCCAGTGAAGATTTATCCATGGATCCCAGTAAGCACAGGACAGAACAACAGAAAAACTGAGAAGGGCTATATCATGAAGGTTTTTTTTAGGTCATTGTAAGGGTTTTGGCTTTCATTCTGAATGAAATGGGAAGCTTTAGAGTGTTTTGAGCAGAGGAATGACATGATGTGTTGTGGTTTTAAAAGAACCACTCTGATTGCTTCATTGAAATAGATTATAGGGAGAGCATGTGATGGAGGCTAAAGCTGTAATCCAGGCAGTAGATGAAGGCAGTCTGGATCAGGGCTGTAGCAGTTTATGTAATGTGTAGGGTAAGATATTGGATATATTTTGAAGATATTAGAAAATTTACTAAGGAGTCCTGGCAGTGCAAATGGTTGAGTGCTAAGCTGTTAACCCAAAGTTTGCTGGTTCAAACCCACTCAGCCGCTCTGTGGGAGAAAGACCTGGCGTTCTGCTCCCAGAATAATTATAGTCTGGAAACCCTATGGGAAAGTTCTACTTTGTCATATGGGGTGGCTGTGAGTCAAAATCGACTCAACAGCTCCCAGCAATGTAAGATGTACTGATGCTTTGGTAAAGATGTCCTGCTTCTTTATCTCTTCCCTGCTGTGAAGTGGTGAGGTAGGGCTTGGTTTGTGCCCGAGTGGAGTTGATAGATTGGATTAGAGAATATGCCCTTGTGACCGGTGGAAACGGAGAGGCAGTGCAGGTCATTGCTGCCACCCAACATGGGAGTGCCTCTGGGAATTCTTCCAAGACGGGAAAGGAGGCACCAAGAGTGCAGTCAGTGGAGGGCTGAGGAAACCTCTGAAAAGAAATATTTCTGCTTTACATTCTTCAGTACCTTCTAAATTTTAATACTTTTATTCCTTCACCTAAAATCACTCCATTTAATTACACCTTTCCCAAGCAGTGAGTTCAGTTTCACATGTTCAAAAACCATTCCTTCCCTTGACTGGCAATGCATAACCCTTCATGTCCTTACTCGGGGCCCGGGGATAGGCAGAACATGCACAATGCAGAGGTTCTCCTGGGGGCTCTCAAAAACAGCCTGGAACTAACCTATTGCCACTGAGTTGATTCTGACTGAAGTTGGCCCTCTGTGTGTCAGAGTAGAACTGTGCTCCATAGGATTTTCGATGGCTGACATTTTGGATGTAGATTGACAGGCTTTCCTTCTGAGCTCCTCTGGGTGAACTTGAATCTCCAGACTTTCGGTAGGCAGCCTAGCGTGTTAACTGTTTGCACCACCTAGGGACTATGTGTTTCTGTTGTTAGTTGCCACAGAGTCCATTCTGACTCATGGTGACCCCATGTGTGTAGAAAAGAACTGCTCCATAGTTTTCAAGGCCTGACTTCTGTGGTGCCCCTGACAGGGCTTGAACTGCCAACTTTTTGGCTAGTAGTTGAGCACTTAACTGTGTGCACCACATACCAGTTGCCTTCAAGTTGATTCTGATTCATAGCGACCCTATAGGACAGAGTAGAACTGCCCCATAGGGTTTCCTATGCTGTAATCTTTACGGAAGCAGACTGCCACGTCTTTCTCCAAAAGACTGGCTGGTGGGTTTGAACCACTGACCTTTTATTTAGCAGCTGAGTGCTTTAACTACCACATAACAGCTCCTCAAAGAGCTTTGGATGGAGGCAGAACGATCCAAGTAAGAAAGAATTTCCCTAATACTCTCCTCTATTCATACAGTAATACTAATAATATGTTTGAACATTTGTTTTCTGCTCAGCTCTGCCCTTTTCGTTCATTAGCTCATTTAGTCCTGAGCTAATTAGCTCAGCTCTCTGAGAAATAATTTTCTCTATTTTATTGATGAGTTATGTGAGGCTAAGAGCGGTGAGTCATTTGCCCAACATTTCATAATAGCAGTTGATGGAGCTTGGATGTAAACTCAGCTCTATCTGTTGGTGTAACCCTGATGCCATAGCTTTGAAATACTAGGTTATATACTCAACTGTGTGTACTTTTGGCTCTACATACCATTTCATCTGAACTGGCTCTCTATACAGAATATTTTTTCGACAACTTGATAGCTTTATTCCACATAGGCTGCATTTTCTGAGACAAGGTAACTTAAGAGACCTAGACATTTTAATACGGTTTTGAAGGAGGGTTAGGTGAGTGTCTTTGTTAAAGCTCGAACCCTCTATAACATTATATTTTTCTAGCAAGTAGGAAAATATTGTTGTTGTTTAGTGCCGTCGAGTCGGTTCTGACTCATAGTGACCCTGTGTACGACAGAACGCAACACTGCCCAGGCCGGCGCCATCCTCATAATTGTTGCTATGTTTGAACCCATTGTTGCAGCCACTGCGTCAATCCATCTTGCGGAGGAAAATATTAGGGATGCTTTTACTTTTAATGTAATTTTTAATGTTTTTAAAGAAAGAAGGGAAAATTAAATTTGCCCGTATAACCACATATGCAAAGAGTGCTAATTTATTAAACACATTCACTATAATTAACACAACTTTATTGATTTGGTGAGACTTTATTCACTAGCTATAAACGTTTTATACATTTATCTCTTATGTACACAGATTTTTCCACCAAGAAATGTTAATGACTTTGTACAGCACTAATGAGCTTGATTTTTCATTCGCGCTGGCCCTTAAGGCAATTGTTAGAATTTTTTTTATTTTACATGACCAGTGTTATGCTTGATTTGTTTAAGTTTTGGTACACTAGAAATTGTTCCTGTTAATTAAAAGTTTAAGAAAGTGTGATTCCCCTGCCTTTGTATTTGATACAATAATTTACCAGAAACTAAAATCAGATTTTCTGAGGAAATTCTGGGTAACAATTGAATTCAAAGTCTGAGCTGACCAGCATTGATTTTTCACATTTATTTTGTATTTCTGGAATTTGGTCCTAAGCTTCTTGAAATTCTTCTCTGTGCTTTGTAAGAATGAAGAAGGTCACTTTGAAGTTCGTCAGATCTCTGTTAATAGGAGATTGGCAGGATGTGGAAAAGAATAGGAACTGGGCTGCTGGGTCATAAATGTCACCATCATGAAGTTGGGAGACTGAATAATGCAGCAGCATTCTGAGCTTGCTGAAAAATAAAAAGATGTTAGAGTAGATTCTACAATACTCATGTTTGCTTTAATTTTTTCCCCAGTGTACATAATTTCAAAAGCATTTTGTCAGATGCAAAATAATAGAAATACAATGTGTAATTTTTAATTTTTTTCTTTTAATAAGAGAATACTTAAAATGATGCAAGGCTTTTTGATTCTTTCAGACTTTTCTTAAAATATTTTGGATTTTTATGGTGCTGATATAAATTCAAAATAACCTACAATGTTTAAACCATCTGTCTGGTTTTCTGAGCAAATGTTTGCCTTCAAACAATGAAAAAGATTTACAATGAACTTTAACATCAAAGAGGATAGAGTGAATTTTGGAGGCAAATTCTTCCAAACCCAGGTAAATATGAAAACATTGTCACAGCTTTATTTGACATGACTCCCACTGAAACTGACTCCATGTATGTTATTCTATAGTTCCCAGTGTTAAAATTTGGACAAAAGGGTTAAAATTTTATCTCTTTCCCATCGTACTCATCTATTTTATTACTATTATTATTTTAAATTTTAAGTTTGAACTTAAAAAGAATTTTGCTTTATAAGCCTTGGTTGTAGAGCCATGAATATTAAATGAATGATCTCAATTTTCTGATACTATATGGACCTCAGGTTATTTCTGTCAGCTTAGAAATGATGGTGCTCAGTAAGCAAAACAACAACAAATCTACTCAAAACAAAACAAAACGGATTAATGCAATATTTTTCGTTACAAATGTCTCAGAAAATTCTACTAAATTTCTCTAACATATATGACAGTCTGAAGTTATTTTTCAATGCATTTTGGTAGTTGTTGACTACATTACATTTGAAGGCCAAACTTCACATTTAATTCTACAGCTGAATATGGTCTCATGTGTCTAGAACATTAATTAATGCAAGGCCCATAATCCTTTATAAATTTAAGAAGAAAACAGTACCTGCTTATAAATATTAGGCTTTTTCTTGAAACATTTATATTGTACGATTAGCATTTACATTTTTTAGGAACGAACACATAAAAACATTGTTATATTACAATGATTAAATATTAAATAATACATTTTCTTATCTAAATCATGCACACAAGCTTCATAGTCTTTACTGAGCTGTTTGTGACAACACTGTAATGCCCGCTTACTATTTCAGCGTTCAGTTTTGAACTTAACTTATTGAAGTTATTACAGTCATTAAAATGATTATGTGTCTGTGCACTTGTGTGTACGTGCGCATGCACACTTGAGAGTGTATTAATTGTTTTATCAGAAGAAATTTGAGTCATACACATATGGTAGGGTGTATAGACTTTTAACATTTTGTAACAATTGCATATTTCTGGTTTTTGTCTCCAGAAGGTGC
>NW_004444007.1:5312941-5339854 GCF_000243295.1 Trichechus manatus latirostris
TAAAATTAAAAAAAAAGATTCTTTTTATTATTGATAGAGGCAAAACAATCAAGTAAAGTGATAGAAGTAATTGTTTTAGATGGATAGCTTTGAAACTATAACTGAATATTTTAAAGGAGAAGTTTCTATGCATATATGCACCTTCTTATAAGGCTTCTGCTTCCTTGCGCAGAACTGACAGTATTCCTAATTCAAGGAAAGATGATTTATAAGCACTGAGGTCTGGAAGATAAATGCCACACTTATAAGTGTAGCTTGTTTTATGTCTCTCAGAAATGTGCCTGTATATTATTTCTTATAGTAAAACAGGTGCTTCTTTAGAATTATTCGTTCATTTTTTTCTGCAGAAACCTTTCAATTATCTAAGGAGATGAAAAGAAAACACTCTATGGAAGGGGGCATGTTCACTCACCTTTGCCTGGTACGCGTTTGCATTTACCCACACGATTGATTGTCCAGCCTTCTCTAAAAGATGACTTACCTTTCCACATCTTGCCTGATTTCCCTATATGTATATTAGTAATTTTCAATCACATTTCCTTTTGTCGCACTTAAAACTCCTTTTCAAAGAATTTGGATTTGGAGATATGGTCTAAATTTTTCTCCTAGTCCTTACTCCATTTTTAATCCAGGCAGGGGATAGTTAATCAACATTAAAGTTGATAAGGTCAATCTCCACCTTAATTTTTTTCCTTAGGTTACAGAGGAGAAACACACCTTCCTTTGGAGCTGGAAGATACTCCTATTTACTTTCCTCACCATGAATTACGATCTTTAGTTCTTGTCTAAAGATTGACAGCTAGTTTCAAAGATAAGTGGGGCTATTCTGGTCTTCATTAAAAGGCATCTTTAGTGTTTTATAATGCACCTTTTTTTTTTCAATATTTGTGAAAAATAAAAGAAGGAGAATCATAAGAATTTTCTTTGACCTTTTAAAGTCCCAACTTTGACAATTTCTTACCTTGCCATTTTAAAACATGCATTGGTTCAAATGTAAATGATTTTTTTTTTCTTCTGAAATCACTTTCTCAGAGAAATAATAAAAAGAGTGACATGCACACCTGCCTAGTAATTTGACTAGATTTTCCTTTTTAGGTAAATTTCATGGAGAGAAATTTTAAATCTTTAGAAAGTTTCATTCTGCAAAGTGAATTTTCTTGAACAAAGTTTTTCATAGAATTCCTACTTTTTGATGTTGAACTTCCATCACTCTAGTGGGAAAATGAGTGACTAAACTTTTTGCTGTTTTATAGTTGCAGATGAATAAGTTCCATTTTATATAGACTTTATTTCTATTCACTCACAATATTATATTTTAAAGCTTTAAAGAGTTTTTGAAAAACTGCCTATCAATTTAATAACAGAAATGTACACTGAAAATTTTTAAAGAGGAAAAATTGGACATAAGATATTTTTCAGTTGGTTGCACATAGTAATTTACAGTTTTCAATGAATATATTTAAATCTCATTTTTTTGGTGGGGGCAAGTGTTTTAATAGTGTTTTTGTTACATTCATATGCCACCTTTCTCAACTGAAGCATAGCTACCTAGAGATTGCCCCTCTGTTGGCAGAGGATATGTAGGACAGGACCAATGGACAGAAGAATGGGGGTCTATGCTGGCACTATGATGCTCTCACACTACTCTTCACAGCAGGAAATGGATTTAGGAATATTCATCCACAGAAGTATGGGGCGAGCTTATGAAACTTGAAGTGGTGGAGGCAGATTTGGAATTCCTGTGGGAGCAGCCATTGGAATTTGGATCTCTTGGCGCCACTCTCTTCTTCCGACTGGATTTGGAATTGTCTGCATCGCTGGGGTCAAACACCACTGTCATGGACTCCATTCTGGTCACGGTGCACATGCTGCTTTGCCGAGTCGGGTGAAACCTGGTGGTCTTGAGTTCCAGCTCATCGTAGCTAGAAACTTCGATAAAAGGACACCAACGAAACGCTCTCTTGAAGCCAGCTCGAAATCTGAGAAGCGGGCCACAAGGAGAAAAAGACATGTTTTCAAGTGGAAATTTCCTTCAGCTGCCATAGAAAACCTCACTTAAGGTGGTTGGGCCACCTCAGGCTTTAAATTTGATTTTCTAATCAAACTCTTAGAATTTATGCCACAATATGTGTATCAGTCTTCTAAGTTTTTCTTGCTTGAATTGACTCTTAATTTCCCATCACAAGTCACGGAATAGTAAAAGCAAGCATCAGGTAATCAACATGCCAAAGAAACAGTGCACATTTCTGCAGTGATTTTATACATTTACATAAGTATAATTGAATTAGGCTTGCTGGTTAAGGCACTTAAAAAAACAACTTCTTTCAAAATAGCTTCTTTCACAAATAATTACACATTTATAAATTAAAGTCTCATTTAATGTTAGAACTAACTGCTAATCTTGATGGTTTATATCTAATCACGTATGAAAGTGCAAAGTCCTCGGCATTGTAAACCATTAAATGAAGCTGATTAAAAACAAATGTACTGCTTGTGGGGTGTTTCAAATTGAGATATGGCTTATGAGGTTAATGAAAAAGATTAAGGGTTGATTAAGTATTTAACAAACTTAAGGCACAGAGTAGCAGAAGCCCAACTGGGAAGAGAGTTTAGGGCTCAGCTCACTCAGTTACTCAGAAGAAGTTACATTTCTACTTGTGCACAAACTATAATTCGTTTCATTAAAAGAATTACCATCCCTGTGAGGTTTAACCCTACCCTTTCATGTACTGACCATACAGCAATATGTTTTTATCTGGAAAACACTTTTTACCTTTTTAATACTCTCAAATTTGGCTTTATATATGCCTACATTTTTTTTTTAAAACTTACATAAAACCCATTTCAAAGATCAATTATTTTCTGCTTTGAATTTTTTTTTTTTTTTTTTGATACTATGTGTTTTCATTAATGCAAGCATGCTGAGTCACGGAGTGTGTTTAAATTTTTGGTTGGTAATACAGATTTTGAGAAATATTATCTGGTACTACATGATTAATCGCAGAATTTTTAAGGTTTTCAAACTCATACTTAGCAGTCACCTGCCTTTACCATCAGACCTTGGCTGGTGATGTTTTTTGTCGTATATTCCATTAAGTTACATGGGGAACCCCTGGTTTTCCAAATATGAGACAAAAAAACAAAATCAAACCCACCAGGGGTCCCTAACTATCACACAGGAAACCACAAATATGCTTACGAGGCTTATCTATGGGTACAAAAGCCAAAAGAGACAGAATTTTTACCCAGTCACACTTCCTGATTACAATACCTTATTTGCAAGCCTCATACCCCAGCTATATTGCTTCAGCTAACATTTCTTTCACTTTTCACCATTACACAAGTCCCCAGTGGAGGGCAGCCAATACTTTCAGTGGTACAAATATCCTACCAAAGAACCTGAAAGCTGGAAAAAGTGGGTGGTACACCGTATATACCACGGATCATGAAAGAGTAACCACCTTTCTCTTGACAACCCCAATTTCTTCAAAATACTTCTCTACGGAAGCTGCATCCTCTCTTACTCACCCAATGTCATTGTGCAGGGAGGAGGGTTGGAATTTCTCTTATGCTTACTATAGCTTCCTACCACTCCCATAGCAACATCTTCTATTTGGAAACTATTTACAAAGTATCCTTTTTTAATTGCATCCACTCACTTATGCCATCATCTTTCCATCTTGTACAAATTCTCTATGCATATCTAGGACATGCCTTCATTTCTTTGAGGACTTGAGCACCTTTCTACCTTACCTCCTTTAATCATGAGTATATTTCTTTCTTTTTTTGGTGAGTATATTTCTGAAGAGTTTGCGGGGAACATTTAGTTCATATAAAAATTGTCCCATTGGAACCTTTAAGAACGTTGTTTTGAGGATGTAGTTATTAAAGTGGGATATTTCCTAATTAGCGGGTGTCTACAATCCATCAAACTCTGTGCTTCTTTTAGTTCATTTAAAATTTCCCTTCCTTTTGTATTTTCAATTTGTACCAAGACACTGGAACAACATTATATGCTTCTACATGAAGGCAGGGGTGGCAAGATACTTGTATTTGGTAATTTTGTTTTTACCTCTTATTCAGACAGCAGTAGATGATGGGGTTGTACATAGTTGAGCTCATTGCCAGCCAGAAACTGGCCAGGTAGACCTGCTGGATGTATTTCCACCTATTCAGTTGTTGATAGATTGCAGTGAGGATGAAGTAAATATGATAGGGCAGCCAACAGATGGCAAATGTCACCACTACAATAATCATCATTTTTACAACCTAGAAGGAAAGAAAGAAAGAGGTAATTCTTGGAAAATTTAAAAGTCATTAAATACGAAAGATCCAATAGCTTCCCATACATCATATTTTTCTACCAGTAGAGTTAAATACATAGCATGCCAAAGGGATAGTCAACATATTAAAAATTAGTGAGCTGATATAAGGACAACTGCCTATGGTAAGTCTCAAGAAAGCATGCTTGTATCACCATTTCGTCTCTATCCAGCCTTGGTGAGTGGATGGCACTAACCCAATTGTAAGCAAATATATTTTACCCGGCCTGAAGAAAATCAGTGTTTACAAAAACCCAGGGAACCTGGTAAAGAGTGAAGCAGGATCTAGGATTTGGCTGACACACCCTGCACTATACAGTGGGGATGGGGGGGCATCATATCTAGGGAAATAGACTTTTGAGGCACTATAGAGATATATTCGGCTGTAAGGGCTGGGCTGAGCTAGTTGCTCAATATGTATTATAGCCTGACTATAAGTTAAGACTATTCAAAATTCTTTAATATCATGCTTACAAGGTAAGTTTCTGAATATTACTTCAATTTCTCCTATAATCTGATAGTTGGGAAAGGTTTCCCTGGATAGTGATTATGTATATTCACATTAGTCTGAGGAAATATCACTAACTTTAAATTTGTAAATAGGCAATTGGCTTATACAACTGGTTTACACATCAATCTTGAGTTTGGTAAGAATGGGTCATTTCCTTTGACACTACGATTTTGAACCATAATATCCAGGGAGGCCCTAGCCAAAGTAGCATGTCAGCTTCTCTGTCTCCTTCACCAGGTTTTAAACCCTTAAAAAAGCGGGAGAATGTCTTAATTATCTGAATATTCCTAGCTTCTAACACAGTCCCTGATATATAAATGGATATAGAACGAATGAATGATGAATGACAATCTGTAATTTATAACAGGAGGTTGAATGAGAGGACGTTTTGTGTGTCTGTAAATGAAATAAAATTTGTTCTATTCTCTGTGTCTATAAGACAGAGTCAAAGTTGCTGAACACTGAGCAGTGTGGCTTTGTGTTAAAAAGGGAAATAAAATAACATTCTATACCTCATTTAATATTTCTCATCATTTCTCATCTGTCTACTAAATTTATTCAATCCTCCTATGGCAATTTGAAAACAGTAAAAGTTGAACAAAATTATGTTGAACAAAATTATTTTGATGCTTACCTGCTGTTGGATTGGAACATAAATCAGAGAAAATCCTGACATAAATGGACTATGAGGCTCTTAGAACTACAAAAATACATTATTTATGTACTGAACTTGTCATTTGACCATAAATTGGAGGTTCAGATGAAAGTTGGCAAGGTTAAGAGTCATGAGAGACATGATTCTAGAAATAGACAAAGCATGAAATGGATCAATGTGGAAGGCAACGCTTCCCTAGGGGCCTAATCACTGTACCATCCAGGTGACTAGTATTGAGCTCATGGAAAATTGACCATCAGAGCTGAAAATCCAGGTCAATAGCTCACAGAATGTCATCTTTGGCCACACCATGTAAAATCTTTTGATTTTCTCTTGGTGTTCTTCAAACTGTATTCTTTTTCCAAAGAACTACATTCAAATTTCTACAAGTATCTCTCAAATTTCTTATTCATATATTTGTGGGATACAGATAAGATCATATATTATTATAATTTACATTTATGCAATATATTACACATTTAATAACTTATTGTCTTCAATTACACATTAAGAAACTGAGGCAAGGACCAAAAGATTTGAACACTCTGATTTATGAAACTAAATTATGGTCTTTACAACACAGACTCCTGAACTAGTTCTTCTTGTTTTTTATTTGTTTCCATTAATAATATTAAGTGAATGTCTACTGGATCTAGAAAACAGTTATGGGAAAAATAATGAATAAAGGGCCAATTCCTTACTCTGAAGAAACTTAAAATGAAAAAAAAAAGGAAAATGCAAAAATTTTATAAAAATTCATATAAGTTTAGTAAGTATAAACATGTTGTCTTAGTTATCTAATGCTGCTATCACAGAAATACCACAAGTGGGTGGCTTTAACAAATTTATTTTCTCACAGTTTAGGAGGCTAGAAGTCTGAACTCAGGGTATCAGCTCTAGGGGAAGGCTTTTTCTCTCTGTAGGCTCTGGAGGAGGTCCTTGCCTCTTTTAGCTTCTGTTCCCAGGCAGTCTTCATGTGGCTTGGTATCTTTCTCCCTCCATCTCTGCTTTTTGCTTGCTTATTTAATTTCTTTTTATATCTCAAAAGAGATGTACTCAAAATACACGCTACACTAATCCTGCCTCACTGACATAACAAAGACAACCCATTCCCAAATGGGATTATAACCACAGGCACAGAGGTTAGGATTTAAGATACATATTTTGGGGGAGAAAACAAATCAATCCATAACACATGTGCAAATAAAATTGAAAATAATATTTATAAGAATGTACTAGTTTATTGTAAGCAAGTGTTATTCAGTAAATATTGCTGACTAGAGGCTCAGGCAATATTAGACTGAATGAAATGGAGTCTATGGACATTATCGTTCTTGAATCTGGGAACTTCATACCATTCTTTGAACATGGCAGGCAAGCTCCTGCCCTAGATTATTTGTCCTGGCTCTTCCCTCTGCCTAGAAGACTCTTCCCCCCAGTAATTCCCCTTGGCTAACCCTCTCATCTCCTTCAAGCCTTTGCACAATTATCACCTTTTCTGTGAATCCTATTCTGACCAACCTATTTAAAATTGCAATCTGCCACTCCAGCACTCCCCAAATCTTAGCTTGCACGTTATTTTCTGTTTATTTGTTATGTTTGTTTTTTACTTTGTTTCTCCTCATGCTAAAATATAAAAGAGCAAGGATGTTCTGCTTGTTTTGTTCACTGATGTATTCACTGAAGTATCCCAGTCACCTACCATAGGCTTCAAACATAATAGTGCTCAATTTTTAAAAGAATAAATGAAAGTGAAAACAAAAAGAAACTAAAAGACATATAGTTGGGTAAGAAATGTCTATGGTTTTAGTAAGTCATTAATTACTGATATTGTTTGTGTTCCAAGTTAAAATGTGCATGTGTATATAAAAAAAGCCTGACATTTACTGCTATTCCCCTTTTCAAGGCAAACAAGTTAAGGTGAAGGGCATCAGTGCACAAACAACATAACCAAATATTGTTTTGGGTGCATGAAAACATTACATTTCATTTGGAATGAATGTTAAGAACAAGAAAATATCTATGATTATGTAGACATAGTAAAGGCTACTATGTCAAATATGCTGTTGTTGTTAGGTGAGTTTTGACTCATAGTGGCCTGACATACAGAGGAACGAAACACTTCCTGGTCCTGTGCCATCCTCACAATCATTGTTATGCTTGAGGCCATTGCTGCAGTCACTGTGTCGATCGATCTTGCTGAGGGTCTTCCTCTTTTTCGCTGACACTCTACTTTACCAAGCATGATGTCCTTCTCCAGGGACTGATTTCTCCTAATAACATGTCTAAAGTATGTGAGACAAAGTCTCGCCATCCTTGCTTCTAAGCAGCATTCTGGCTGTACTTCTTCCATGATTCGTTCATTCTTTTGGCAGCCCATGGTATCAGTATTCTTTGCCAACACCATAATTCAAAGGTGTAAATTCTTCAGTCTTCCTTATTCGTTGTCCAGCTTTCTCATGCATATGAGGCAATTGAAAATACCATGGCTTGGTTCAGGTGCACCTTAGTCTGTAAAGAAACATCTTTGCTTTTTAACACCTTAAAGAGATCTTTTGCTGCTGACTTGCCCAGTGCAATGCATCCTTTGATTTCTTGACTGCTGCTTCCAGGGGCATTGACTGTGGATCCAAGTACAATGAAATCCTTGACAACTTCAATCTTTTCTCCGTTTATAATGATGTTTCTTATTTGTCTAGTTGTGAAGATTGTTTTCTTTATGTTGAGGTGTAATCAATACTGAAGGCTGTAGTCTTTGATCTTCATCAGTAAATGCTTCAAGTCCTCTTCACTTTCAGCAAGTAAGGTTGTGTCATCTGCATATCGCAGGTTGTTAATGAGTCTTCCACCAATCCTGATGCCACATTCTTCTTCATATAGTCCAGCTTCTTGGAATATTTGATCAGCATCCAGATTAAATAAGTATGGTGAAAGAATACAACCCTGACGCACACCTTTCCTGACTTTAAACCACGCAGTATTCTCTTGTTCTGTTGGAATGACTGCCTCTTGATCTATGTACAGGTTCCTCATGAGCACAATTAAGTGTTCTGGAATTCGCATTCTTTGCAATGGTATTCGTAATTTGTTATAATCCACAGAGTTGAATGCCTTTGCATAGTCAATAAAACACAGGTAAACATCTTTACGATATTCTCCGCTTTCAGCCAGGACCCATCTGACATCAGCAATGATATCCCTGGTTCCACACCTTCTTCTGAATCTGGCTTGAATGTGTGACAGTTCCCTGTTGATGTACTGCTGCAACTGCTTTTGAATGATCCTCAGCAAAATTCTACTTGTGTGTGACATTAATGATATTGTTTTATAATTTCCCCATTCGGTTGGAAGAAAAAATTCAAGCCTCAAGTTGCAATAGTGAAGCATTCTATGGTTAAAATACTGAATGATGCAGGAAGCATTAAAAGAAGATGGAAGGAATACACAGAATCACTGTACCAAAAAGAATTGGTCGACGTTCAATCATTTCGGGAGGTAGCGTATGACCAAGAACCAATGATACTGAAGGAAAAAGTCCAAGCTGCACTGAAGACATTGGTGAAAAACAAGGCTTCAGGAATTGACAGTACGCCGATTAAGATGTTTTAACAGTGCAGCACTGGAAGTACTCACTTGTCTATGCCAAGAAGTTTGGAAGACAGCTACCTGGCCAACCCACTGGAAGAGATCCATATTTGCGCCTATTCCAAAGAAAAGTGATCCAACCAAATGGGGAAATTATTGAACAAAATGTTAAGTATAATGCCAGCAAATTTATATAAAACTTGTTTGACTGATCACAGACTCTCTATGCATGGAATTGTTTTCTGACAATATTTGAGGACCTACAAAAGTTCTGATATAACTTTCAACCATCAACATGGAAGAAGTCCAGAAAAATTTGAGGAAAAAAAATGTGATAATGGAGCAAAAGTTTCAGGTAACCCTTAACTCTCACATATAGGGTCTTTAGAATATGATGCAAAACATTTAGAAACTTATTTGAAGACTTTTAGGAAAATTGGTTCTTTATTTCAGTGACACAACTGCTATAATATATTCTATATTTATTTCTATAAAATATCCTTTAACTGTTAGCTTAGCTCTTCATTCACAAAACCTTGTAGCTATTTGAGATGTCAAGGTCTCAGGACCCAAGTTTTAGTGTAAATGCGAATGTAGGCTCTTGGATGGAAAAAATTGGCTTGCATTATGAAATGCTGAAATCATGACACTGTAATCATAAAATGCTAAGGAAAAGGGCACTTCATAGCACTATTCCTGAGCAATGACTGACATTCAAATGCTGTGAGCATTTCCCACTGTGTCATCATGTCTGGACAATGGCACTAGCACAGACAGGCTATGAATGCTAAGCAGGAAAGGTAATCAGTTGGTAGACTTCCTGAAACTCTTGAGAAGTTTTAGGCAAGATAGAAGTCTGGGGCAGAGGCATTCAAGTCTTTCAACATGTCTTAACAAATTTGATTGTAACTTGTGTAAAGGTTGATTGATGTTGAGCATTCCATGAAGCTGAATGACATATACTGCTTCTGAGGCAATGGGGGTTATTTTCCATGGCGACACATACAGTTGTGGCCACCCACTGTCTATGGTACAGGAACTTAACAGGAAGAGGCAGAACGAAGGTGGGGATAAGTGCTGTAGCTCTGACAAAGTTACAGCACCTGTTTTTAGTAGTTAAGAATCTACTTCCACCAATAGCCAAATCATGACAGTTGGGATGTATGATTGCCCACCAACATTTTCCACCTCTCAGATTGATTGGAGAACTGCTTTTCCACTGATAGTGCATGCTGCTCCAAGGCTCAGGCCTTTATGACTGTTTGAAACTGAAGAAATGGGTGTGTGCTGCAAATTACTGTTTTCACAGGGTGTTACATGAGGTGTCTGAATTTTGCTAGGAAAAAAGAACATTGAGAATTTTTATTTGTGACACTTATGTCCCAGTGGAGTCAGGGGTAGAATTAGTGGGACGAAATATGCCCCACTGGACTCTAAGGATAGGCTTGTGAGGGGGGCAAGAAAAAAAAATCCATACTACTTACCAAAAATTCAGACACACTCAATGATTCATCATGCTTCCATGCTTCCATGCTTCCATTAATAAAAACACAAAAAATTCAAAGCAGAAAATAATGGGGTCTTGAGGAGAATTTATATGCAGAATTGAATTGCATGTCTTATTTTAGCATGGATAAGTTTTGGGAATATTTTCTTCATGGATCAAAAGGAAAAATAATCTTTGCTGTTTGTATTTTGTACAGGTTAGCCTGGAATTCCTGCAGCTATTCTGATCTATCATATTAAATTAGTATAAATTAGTATAGGATGAATGCATAAAAGAAAAAAAAAATCAGTGTAGGAAATTAAATAAAATGCTGCCAACCAGGAAAAAAAATTTAGGTATCATATTCTTCAGGGCAGGATTTATTCTTTTTAAATGTCTGAACTGAAAACTGTCAACTCTGCATGACAGGAAACTTCTTGCTTTGTTTATAACCTCCTCGGCACTTGATATTTTGAGGGACCATTCCATTGACTAAAACCTACCCTTCCACTTTTCAGTTCATGAGCACACCGCCACCATGCAGGATGCAGGCTGTTACAGATTGAATTCTGTCCCCGCAAGAGAAGTGTGGAAGTCTGAACCCCTGTACCTGTAAATATGACCATGTTTTGAAACAGAGTTATTTGTTATACTGGAGAAGCCATACCAGAGTTGGGTGGGTCCTAAACCTAACCACCTCTGAATGATGTCTTACAAAAAGAGCAGAATAGATACAGAGACACACACACAGGGGGAAGACAGATGTCACGTGAGGACCCATCTACAAGCAAAGAACGCCAAAGACTGCCGGCAGTCACCAGAAACTAGGACAGCGGCCCACAGAAGGAATTGATGTGGCTGAGACCCTAATTTGGACTGTGAGAAAATAAATTTCTGTTCTTTAAAGCCAAAAAACGCTTGTAGTATTTTTTGTAACAGCAACACTGTGTAACCATGAGGCAATATGCTGGTTCAACTTTATAGGTCTGTCACCCCCACTAAGTTGGTAGTTTGCAAGCAACATCAGCCTATCCTGAACGCTGTATTGTACCATATCTTGAGTTTGGCAGCCAGCTACTTGTCATAGGCCAAATATACCAAGCCATCTATTACGTGAGGAGTAGAAAATTGTTGTCAATAGATAGATAATTATTCCAGAATTCAATGCATCTGTCAGCACTACTATACTTGTTCTTGGACTTACTGAATGCCTGATACACTCTCCTGGCATTTCACACAACATTGACAAGAACTGACTAAGAAATCCCACTTCTTAGTAAAAGAAATGAGGCAATGACCTGGTGTTCATGGGATTTACTTCTCTTATCATGTGCGCTAACGTTCATCTTGATTTGCATCCTGACATGCACAACAATGAAATTTTGCAAACCTACCTATGGTTGGAGTATACTTTGAAGGCTGTGGTAAATGCCCAGAATCAGTGACAAGTGTATCAAGCCACAATATATGGATTCAAGAACAAATGGAGAGGGTTGGGGTGGTAGCCTCTCATTCTTACACTTATGAACCACTTTCCAAATCTTTGTTTCTTATCCTCAATAACTCTTGGAGCAATGTCTGGAGGTAGGGCAAAGGCTTCAGGTGAGAACATTTCCTTGCTTCCATGGACTACTCCCCATGTGGAAGGTTGTAGTTGGAGGTAGATCAGAGTGGGGAATCTCTAGAACACAGGGCCCAGGGAAGTGGCTCCTCTTGCCCAGGTCACTGGGGGATACTGCAGTAAGTTGGTGGTTAAATTTGCCACTCAGTTAATTGTTGCCAAATAGTGAGACAAGGCTTGAGAGAATTAGAGGAGGAAGGCGCATGGTCTGGAGAGTGTGGACTCCGAGAAGAATGTCCCTTTTGGAGTGATTTGGATGTTTTTTTTTCAAATTGAGGAGGGCATGAATGCATTCGTGGATGAATATAGAGTAGCTGGATCACCTTAAACAGGTATCTTTAGAATTGTAGAAATTTAAGTCAGGTGGGTTGGGCAGGCATGGGTAGAATATAATAAAAACCTTATGCATGAGTCTCTTTCCTGAAAATTACGTTTTATTCTCATCCTCCAACATCATCATCAGAATGTGCTAATGAATTATACAACATGACCTTGCTAACATCTGTCCATAGTTGCTAGGAGTAGAGATGAATAATTGACTCACGATGAATCAATCAGTTTTCACTCTCCTGGGAATTTGGGATGTATAGATTGAATCATTTAGCTATGGTGATATGAACTGAGAGATTACGTCAACATAAAGGCTGAGGAGGCTACTTTGGTGGCTATGATGAATGCTGTGTAAATTTATGACGGAATAGAGAACCAAAGGTAGGCTTCAGAGGAAGAAGGAAAAAAAATTAGGAAAAGGGGAAAGAGTTCCAGAGTTGAGCGATCACAAGGCTCCAGGGAAAGTGAGAAGGAGAGTGTTACTATGAAGTGGAGTGCTGGGTGTTGCAAACAGTTAACTGTTCAGCAGCAAACCAAAAGGAGGGAGGCTAGAGTTGAACCAGAGGTGCCTCGAGAGAAAGGTCTAGTGATCTACTTCTGAAAAAAATTAGCCACTGAAAACCCCGTGAAGCACAGTTCTACTCTGATACACATGGGGTGGCCATAAGTGGGAGTCAACTTGACAGCAACTGGTTTACTGTGAGGTCTGGCTTACATTTTGCAATTACATTTCATGAGATTCTTCTGTATCCTTATGATGCACCTTCTCATTATTTGAGCTAATTTATTGCTTTCTCTGGTCTTCTGTAATGTGTGTGTGTGTGTGTGTGTGTGTGTGTGTGTGTATGTAGTATTATCTGAGAATATTCATTTCTTCTATGGAGGACAAGGAAAACAAATGGGATGGATGAAACTCAACAGAAAGGCTCAGTATATGTAATAATTAGAACTACATGAAACACATTAATGACAGAGAATAAATAGAAGATATGTATGCTGATCATAATTTAAACGTATGAAAAATAGAGAATAGAAAAGATTAACTCATAAGTTACCAATCATTTTCTTCTAGATTGACAGCTATGTCATCCCTAAGTCAGACAGCCTCTGGTGACACCATCATGTTCCCATTCCTAACCCACCTATACTCTGTCTAAAAACACAGATAAAATTCATGTTCAGCAGGCTATCTGGTGAAATACAGCTCTGGCCAGGCACACATGTCACTGAATATCTCCAATATGGCAATTGTGTGTTCACTCCAGGCACTTTCTATCTGCTGACCCATGTTGCTTACCTTGAGCTATGGTCCTCATAGTCCCACCATCAGCAGGGAAGCCAATATGGCAGAGTGAAAGAGAAGACTTGCAAGTCTTTTAGGATTCAGGGAGTATAGTTCTTCCATCCCACTTATACCTTTTAAGTGTGTTAACCTCCTCCATCTGGTTCCCCTTGCTTCTTGCTATATATTTTACATTGATTTAATAAATTGTGTGAGTCAAGCATCTTGATTTGTTTTGTGTGCCTTTCTGTTCCATGACCTCTCAGATATCTTGCTTGGTAACGTACTTGGAGGCTACAACCACTGCATCAAGATAATTTGCCACACAACTTCCTTGCAGTCAAATAATCCCTGACTAGAAAATGCACCACAGATTTAGCAGGCTCTCCAGATTTATTGTTGTTATTGTTAGCTGCCATCGAGTCGGTTCTGATTCATAATGACCCTATGTACAGCAGAACAAAATGCTGTCTGGTCCTGCGTTATCCTCACAATCATTGCTATCTTTGAGCCCATTGTTGCAGCCACTGTGTCACTCCATCTCGTTGAGAGTTTTCCTCTCTTCACTGACCCTCTACTTTACCAAGCAAGATGTCCTTCTCCAGGGACTGGTCCCTCCTGATAACATGTCCAAAGTACATGAGGCAAAGTCTCGCCATCCTCACTTCTAAGGAGCATTCTGGCTGTACTTCTTCCCAGACAGATTTGTTTGTTCTTCTAGCAGTCCATGGTACGTTCAATATTCTTTATCAGTACCATAATTCGAAGGCGTCAATTCTTCTTTGGTCTTCCTTATTCATTGTCCAGCTTTCACATGCATAGGAGGCGATTGAAAATACCATGGCTTGGGTCAGGCGCACCTTAGTTCTCAAAGTGACATCTTTGCTTTTCAGCACCGTAAAGAGGTCTTTTGCAGCAGATTTGCCCAATGTAATATATCGTTTGATTTCTTTACGGCTGCTTCCATGGGCGTTGATTATATATCCAAGTAAAATGAAATCCTTTACAACTTCAATATTTTCTCCATTTATCACAGTGTTGCTTAATGGTCTTTGTGAGGATTTTTGTTTTATGTTGAGGTGTAATCCATACTGAAGGCTGTAGCCTTTGATCTTCAGCAGTACGTGCTTTAAGTCCTCTTTGCTTTCAGCAACCAAAGTTGTGCGCTCTAGATTTATTAGCAGACTTGAAATTATTTTAAGATAAGCCAAGATAAGTTCCATAAGAATTTACAGGCCTATTTATTTCTAGCCACACATTAACAAATTAAAATAGTAATCTCAAGAGTTAGTTATGGGAAAAAAAAAAAAAAAAACTTTCAATGAAAAGCAACAAAATTTAAAGCACTATTTTACCAGCTATTTATGTCAGCTTTTGCTGCTTTACTATCAAAGCCTGTGCTTGAGAATTTCAGCCCCAAGTGAGCAGTAAGAACTTAGTAGTACCTGTGAAAAAAGTGCAGAGTTGTTCAGAAGATGAGTTGAATTTTGACAGGATTTTCAGACTTAGGTGAGCATTTAGGCATACGATGTTTATGTCGTCCAAGAAATTGGGCACCGTTGCTAAATCTAACATGTGCATTCAATAAACGATAGCCTAGCGGAATGCCTGTATGAAATGATGTCAAGTCCAAACAAGTAGTTTATGTATATCTGTATTCAAATAAGGGAAAAAAAATGTGTGTGTGTGTGTGTTTTGTGTGTTGTATTTATACTCTGCTTCTTCTTTACATTTCATTGGTCATGCTTTATTTTTAATGTAATTTTACATTTCCTTTGGATACGTGGTCTTTAAAAACCTTCATTGTGAGGTTTTCAGGCTTGCAATGATCTAAAGCCAAAGAAAGGGGTGCAGCTACTAAAAGGTGATTTGATGCCTTTAAGTACTTTCTTAGAAAAGAAAAAAGTACTTTTTCTAAAGTACTTAAAAAAGAAAGTACTTTAAGGCAATGGGAATAAAAACTGGTGTATTGATCATGGTTAGACATAAAAACTTATAGAGGCTTAAGGACACCCCTTTCTCTGAGACTTAAGGAAGATGGAAATGATGGGAAAAATAAAAAAAGTTTGAGATGCTGAGGACAGTATGGATTTAGGCTTCATTTCAGTAAAGTAGGAGGCAAAATACTGTGCAGAGTCCCAGTGAAAATGGAGATCTCCAGAGCAGTTTGGATTGCCTGCAAAATTGCTTTCTTGTATGCGAAAGGACTAAGAATGTATTCTAAATAATCTCCCTTTTCTTCAGTTAAGCCTGTCTTAGGATATATAGGTGTCTGGGTGGTGCAAATGGTTTGCGCTTGTCTACTAACCTAAAGATTGATAATTTGAACCCACCCAGGAGCATCATGGAAGAAAGTCCTAGCAATCTGCTTCGATAACAATTACAGCCAAAAAAAAAAAAAAAAATCCTATGGAGCAGTTCTGCTTTGTAACACATGTGGTTGCCATGAGTCGAAATTGACTTGATAGCAATGGGTTTAGGTATACAAGGCCTTCCTCACAAGCACTGTTTTCCATGTGAATTGCCTTGTAACAGAAAGAATGACAAGCACACAAAGTTTGCTTGCTGAGTGAAGTGACAGATTCTTCTTGGTTGTTACATGGCTCAAAAATCCAATTTAATCTGTCACTTGAGCTTAGACTGAAGAGTGGACACTTTGATTAAAAGAAAATCTTTCTTTGTTACCATATTTAGGTAGCACTACTGAAGGAGCAGAGCTGGTATGCTTTATTTATTTTAGAGGAAGAAAGTTAAGATAGAAAATAGCTATAAACACCTTCTCTGGTTTACGGAAACAACAGTAGATTTATTTACCAGTATTTCTAGCATCTAAATGATTAAGACCTATGTCAACAAGAATTTCTTTTTTTAAAAGAAGTTATTTTTAAATTATTTTTTAAAAATAAATTCTCATGTACTATGAAGGGTTGCTTAAGTTTTGCTTTGAAAAAATATTTTTATAGTGTATATATTCTTACTGAGGAGCCGTGGTGGCACAGTGGTTAAAGTGCTCGAATAGATCAGAGGTTAACTCACCAGCCACTCTTCAGGAGAAAGATGTGGCAGTCTGCTTCCATAAAGATCACAGCCTTGAAAACTCTATGGGGCAGTTCTACACTGTCTTACAGTGTCGCTGTGAGTCAGAATCGACTTGACGGCAATGCGTTTTGTTTATATTCTTATTATGATACACTTAGAATTTCGTATGAGTCAGAATCCACTTGGTGGCAACTGTTTTTTTTTTTTTTTCCTGTGACATGAGAAAGAATGGGGCCACTTCAAGTTTTTGAGGCTCTTGTTATATTAGAAAAGGAAGAAACGTCCAAATATGATTATAAAAATGTGTTCTATTTTAAAGGTTTGCTGTGGCTAGGTGCCGTTGAGTCGATCCAGACTCATAGTGACCCCATGTGACAGTGTAGAACTGCCCCATAGGGTTTTCTTGGCTGTAATCGTTACAGAAGCAGATTGCCAGGTCTTTCTCCTGCAGAGCCACTGGGTGAGTTTGAACTGCCAACCTTTTGGTTAGCAGCCGAGTGCTTAACCATTGTGCCACTAGGGCTCGTTATTTTACATGTTTACATCTAGCAAATTCACACAAAAATGTAATGAAAGTATGTTATTCACAACATATGGACAAAATATATAAAATATGAATTCATAGTGGACTACAGTAAGGTAGGCTGGCAATGGAACTGAGTTTGCAAAGTTCTAATCAATGTCTTCTGCCGTTACCTACAGAGATGAGCTGCGTGGTTACATTGTAATTGGACAACAGAGACCACATTCCTGTCTCAGTTTTTCAAATTTCTCTTTCACAGACTCTAGAAGCAGCGTTTTCAAATTGTCATCCTGTGCTTTACTCAAGGACTTTCTCCTCCTACCTTTCAAAACTCAGAATTTCCTTTTACTTCCCCTTACTACCATTCCTGTGGCCAATTTCTTCCGTTACAGATTCAAACATGAATATGGACAGATTTATACAAACTAAAAAATATTAAATAAGGACTCAGTACTTCAAACATTTTTTGTGCCTATTTCTTACAACCTACTCCTTCACTCTTTATTAAGTACAGTGCTTTTAAGGACAAATGGATGAGAACTCTAAATCCTTGAAAATCTCATGTATTCATTACCCCTGGAAGTAATAAAGCAGATCTGCTGAAATGCTAAAAGGAAGAGTCTGTAGTTACTGTTAGGGGCTCATATCCTCTGAGGTTCATGGAAGGGAAGAGAGTTAAGAGGATTTCTGCCTCAAGGACCTCTTCTAGGGAAGAGTATGTAAAAGAGGAAAGAGCTGCAATCAACTGCCAAACAGCTGGCAACAAGGCACAGGGTCGTTTCATCCCTCTCTGTTCTAGGAGTTTCAACAAGAGCTCTGAATCTCGAGAGTGTGCCCCGTCAGGTGGAGAAGGCTAGGCTGACATCATCTGCCAGACCAACAGATTGTATGCATTGCTGTATGTTGACAGAACTTGTCCTCTCAAGAACACAGAGTTAGTAATATACTGTGCTCTGACATGTTGAGCCAGCCAGTGTCTTAAAATGCTTTCACTATTGGCTTTTTATCTTAAAGGTGTACATACTTCAAGGGGCCCTAGTGGTGCAGTGATTAAGTGCTCAGTTGCGAACCGACGGGTCAGCTGTTTGAATTCATCAGCTGCTCTGTGGGAGAAAGATGTGGCAGTCTGCTTCCATAAAGATAATAGCCTTGGCATAACATGGCATAATATAGTTTGTAAAGAAAATGTTTTATATCCTACTTTGGTGAGTGGCATCTGGGGTCTTAAAAGCTTGTGAGTGGCCACTAAAATACTCTGCTGGTCCCATCCCGTCTGAAGCAAGGAAGAATGAAGAAAACGAAAGACACAAAGGAAAGATTACTCCAAAGGACAAATGGACCACAACTACCACAGCCTCCACCAGACTAAGTCCAGCACAACCAGATGGTGCCTGGCTACCACCACCGACTGCTCTGACAGGGATCACAACAGAGGGTCCTAGACAGAGCTGGATAAAAATGTAGAACAAAATTCAAACTCAAAAAAAAAAAAAGATCAGACTTACTGGTCTGACAGAGACTGGAGAAATCTCGAGAGTATGGTCCTTGGACACCCTTTTAACTCAGTACTGAAGTCACTCCGAGGTTCACCCTTCAGGCAAAGATTAGACAGACCCATAAAACAAAATGAGACTAAATGGGCACACCAGCCCAGGGACAAGGATGAAAAGGCAGGAGAGGACAGAAAAGCTGGTAAGGTGGAACCCAAGGTTGAGAAGGAGAGAGTGTTGACATGTCGTGGGGTTGGCAACGGACGTCATAAAACAACATGTGTATTAATTGTTTAATGAGAAACTAATTTGCTCTGTAAACCTTCATCTAAAGCACAATAAAAAAACAAAATTACAGCCTTGGAAACCGTATGAGTCAGAATCAACTCTATAGCAGTGGGTAGGTGGGTACTTCATTCATTCTTCAAAAAAACATATATCTCGAATATTTAAGATTTCACTTTTCTGTATTGAATCTAGTAGAAAATAAGATCAACCACTGAAAATTAATATATTTCTCTACAGTATCTGACAAACTAAGAAAGCATGGTATATAAATAATGTTGTTCTCCTTATTTTTAGTTATCTCGAAATAAATCTATGTGATTTGCTCATGTTACTTCTCTGCCTGGAATGCCCAGATCCCATTTCTTTTCCTATAAAATACTCTATCCATCCTTTGAGAGGGTACCTCAAGTAAACCTCTCTGAGTAGCTTTCTTTCATTTCTTCAGGCAGGTTATATACTTCCTAATTAGAGTTAGCACACCATAGTAATGTTTTATAACACAGATACGTGTTATAGTCAAGCAGGTTTCTGTTTCTCTCAGTTAACATCAGGGCACATGCATATTTATCTTTGTGTCCCCAGAACTTAGCTTAGTTTTCAACATTCAGTAAATGCCTGTTGACTGCAGGTGTCTGATTTGCCCACTCATTTTTTGAGCGCTTTAATTTAGGAAATATTATTTATCTTTGTATTAGCAGTGTTTATTAGTGTTTAGCTCTATCATGCACACAATAGGAATCCAAACATATTATTTAAATGAATAAAACAAAAATAATTTTAAATATTTTACACCAATATAAAATTGCCATTATTGTCTCTGACATTTGTGTTTAGTAGATGTTTGCAAAGAATAGCTGTTTGAGCCATGCAATGGCATAGCCGTAAGAAAGTACAATTCTTTTTTTTTTTTTATTGTACTTTAGATGAAGGTTTACAGAACAAACAGTTTCTCATTAAACAGTCAGTACACATATTGTTTTATAACATTGGTTAACAATCCCAGGACACGTCAACACCCTCCCTTCTCGACCTTGGAGGACCTTGTTTTTTGGTAAATATATACATAGCCAAAGTTACACCATTTCAAAAGTTTCTACGTGTACAATTCAGTGACATCAATTACATTCTTAAGGTTGTGCTGCTATTCTCACTATCCTTTTCCAAATTATTCCATCACCATTATCTTTAACTCACTGCCCCCTAGGCTTCCCATCAAACCTTTTGAGTTGCTGTTGTCAATTTGATCTCACATACACAATTCTATTTTTTTTTTTAACCTTAGATGAAGCTTTACAGAACAAATAGTTTCTCATTAAACAGTTAGTACACATATTGCCTTAAGACAATGGTTAACAACCCCATGACATGTCAACACTGTCCCTTCTCAACCTTGGGTTCCCTATCACCAGCTAAGAAAGTACAATTCTTTTTGCTTACTTAATCTATTGTACATATAGATTACAATTGCTTTACAATAACGCCATTTTAAAAAGAAATTCATGCCCTAGGCTCAAGGGATACAATGTTGAATTAAAAGAAAAAAAGTATTATCTACTTTCATGACATCCTGTTAAAGAGATACCAGTTGTCATTGAGTTCATTCCAAATCATGGCAACCCTATGCGTGTCAGAGAAGAACTGTGCTCATAGAGTTTTCAGTGGCTGATTTTTCAGAACTAGAGTGTAGGGGCTTTTTTCTGAGGTATCTCTAGGTGGACTCAAACCTCTAACCTTTTGGTTAGTAGCCAAGCATGTTAACAATTTGTGTGACCCAGGGACTTCATTAAAGAGAGTCATTAAAAAATGAAACCACAAAAACATACGTAATTACAAACTGTGATAAGTTCTATAGAGAAAAATACCCCTATGTAGATTTGTGGAGCTGAAGAGAAGTTCTCTTTAGAAAGCAATGTTTAAGCTGAGACCTAGAGGATGTATAGGCAGAAGAATGAAGGGACCATCATTCCGGGACCTAATAATAGCACGAGTGAAGGCTGAGGAGTGGGAGAAAGTTTGCCGTGTTCAGGCAACTGAGAGGCAGTGTCATTGGAATATAATGCACGTGTGGTAAAGTTGTACAGAATTAGGTTGACAGAGTAAGTGGTAGCAAAAATATGTTGGACCTTGTAGATTAATTTCAGGGTTTTTAACTTCTTTAATTTTCTTCTTAAATGCATTGGGAAACCACTTAAATTTGTAAGCAGATTGAATGAGATGATTTACATTTTTTTAAAAAAAATCATCTTGGCTGCTGTGTGAAGAATGAATCTGAAAGGAAACAGTGTGTGTATGGGGAGACTAATTGGGAGAAGAATATTGTAGTGGACCTGATGATCAGTGATGGTATCTTGGGGAATTATTGCAGTGAAGATGGACAGAAGTAGAGAGATGTGTAATTATTTTTAGGGAGGTGAATCCTCAGGGATTAGTGATGTATCAAATGGGGGTGAGAAGCAGAGGAAAGTTTCAAGAATATCTCTTTTTCTTTGTTTTTTGAAATTTTTTTTTTATTGTACTTCAGGTGAAGGTTTACAGAACAAATAGTTTCTCATTAAACAGTCAGTACACATATTGTTTTATGATATTGGTTAACAACCCCACGACACGTCAACCCTATCCCTCTCAATGGTTTTTTTTTTTTTTTTTGGTGAAAATATACATAGCCAAAGATACACCGTTTCAAAAATTTCTACACGCACAGTTCAGTGACTTCAATTACGTTCTTCCAATTGTGCTGCTATTCTCACTTTAGATGAAGGCTTACAGAACAAAATAGTTTCTCATTAAACAGTTAGTACACATGTTGCCCTATGACAACGGTTAACAACCACACAACACATCAACACTATCCTTACTCAACCTTGGGTTCCCTATCACCAGCTTTCCTGTCCTCTTTTGCCTTCTAGTCCTTGTCCCTAGACTGCTGTGCCTCATTAGTCCCATTTTGTTATACGGGGCCGGAATATCTCTTTTTCTGATTTGACTATTTGGGAGAACAGAAATGCCACTGATTGGTATTTGGAAAACTGTAGGAAGAGCCAATTTTCATGCAAGAGGTAGGGATTAAAGTCAGACTTCAGTTTTGTGTATTAAAATTTTGGGAAATACTTGAGAAATAACTAAAGATGTTAAGTAGGCAGTTGATTATACAAACTTAGAGCTCAGAGAGGAAGTATTGACCTGGAACAAACATTGCAGAGTCAGTGATCTACAGTTAATATTTGATGTCATGTGAATGAATGAAATTACTCAGAGAATGAAGAGTGAAAAGTAGTCTAGACCAAGCCCTGAGTAACAGATATTTTGAGGTCAGATAGAAGCAAAGAGTTGAAAAAGATATGAGAAATGCACAGTGAGAGACTTGGCAAGGAAACTACTAGAATGTGATGTCAGGAAAGTCAAGAGAAGAGGGTTTTCTTCTTTTAAGAGGGACGTTTGCCAATCCTGTAGTATGATGCCCAAAGTTTTACTAGGATAAGAAATTACAGTTTACATGGAGACTAGTGGTGAACTGAACAAGAGCAGTTTTGTGATCATTTCTATAGAGAAAAATAATTGTGGAGGCAAAAAGACAAATTGGAGATGGTTAAAGTGTGAATAGGATGTGGAGATGTTATATGAATTTCACCTCAATAAAAAAGTAGAGGAGACTAAGGATTCTGGAGATAAAGGTAAATAATTTATTTTGTACTGTAAATTTTTGGCTATTCAAGTAAATGTATCCATATCTCTAACCTAGACCTCTCTCCTAAACTTCTGTTATCTCTTCTCTTTTGATCTTTAGGTGTTTTGCAGACTTGTTTTGTGTTTTGATAGACTTCTTCATTTCTCCACAGTTACTGTCCTCAGTTTCAACAACTGGAATTTTTAATTTAAAAATCACATTTTTAGTCTCAGTATTTCATTTTCATGCCATAATGTAAATGATCTTATCACTTGTGCTCTAGTTCCTGAAGTACAGCTTACTTTAGGCTCATAGTTATTTGTTTTCCCTCTAACACTTGGGTTTCCTAAGGTTTGCTGTTATTTTCTTTTTCCAACAGCAGGCTCTGTTCAACCATTCCTATCAGGATAAGCTGAAAGTGATTCTCTGCAGGGCTGCAAATCTGCAAGTTATAGAAAGCAAAGCCATTTCCTTTCCTGTTGGACAGCGTGTGTCTTCACTGGAAGGCAGAAAGACAGTCTGCTCCACGTGTACCTATTGGAAGCATTAGCCCTTTCACAGTCTTAGGAAAATAAGGTTGATGAGCAAAATCTTGTGCCTTTTTCCTTCACTGCAGTGCTCTCACTCCTCACACATTTCTCTGAAATCTGCCCACTTTTTCTATCACAGCTGTTTTATCATGTAGGAAAAATAGGTAGTGGCAAATGAGATGGCAGGGTTTCAGAAGAACTCTATCAGGCTACTATCTTTCCCCAGATAGATATATCCATCTGATGTTTCAAAGATATCTCAAAGTTTTATGTACAGGTAGTCCCTGACTTATGACGGGGTTCTGTTCCAATGACTACTCTGCCCTAAGGTGGTCTGATGTAAGTCAAATGTCTAACTTTTTTTTTTTTTAGTTTTCATTATTATTCCCTTTTATTATCAGTATCTTTATAAATAGGATCTTTATTTGTCTTTTGGGGCTGGAATGTTATATCTGAGAATGATAGCATCAGCAAATTACATGCTGCAACATTGTATGTAGTATATATCACTAATGGTAAAAAGTACAAAAAAAAGTCATAAGTTCGATTCGTTATAACTCGAATATGTTGTACGTTTAAGTCGGAGTCTATCTGTATATAAGGAGCCCTGGTGATACAATGGTTAACAGCTTGGCTGCTGACTAAAAGGTTGGCAGTTCGAAGCCACCAGCCACTCCTTGGAAACCCTATAGGGCAGTTCTACTGTGTCCTATAGGGTCGCTATGAGTCGGAATCAACTTGGAGGCAATGAGTATATGTATATAAAAAGCTCCCTCCCCTCTCTATACAAAAAAATAAGTTCTTTCCGTTCACTTCCCCATCTCAGTAAGTGGACTAGTGGCCCCTCTATCCATCCAGTTGCTGAAGCCAGTCACTTAGAAGTCATGCTTGTTTTTTGACTTTTCCCATTTTTACGGCTGCCTGCCTCTGCTCATGCAACTCTTTGCAAGTTCTGTCAGCTAAGTCACCAAAATATGACTTAAAACTTTTCATATCTTATCATCTCTATTGCTATAATCTCTGAGAAAACATCTTTATCTTTCTCCTGGACTAACTGCAATAGCCACCTAATTGGATTCTGCTTCCAAGCAGCAGCCAGAGTGGTGATTTAAAAAACACATTAAATTGATTACCTGCTACTTAAAATAGTCTTGTCCTAGTAGTAGCAGAACTTAAAAAAGGTTACTCAAGAGCATAATGACAAATTTAATAGGCTGCAAGAATTCATAGAGAGAGAGCAATCAGAAATTCAGAAGACTAACAGTAAAACTTCAGAATTAGACAACTCAATAGAAAGTCATAGGAGCAGAATTGAGGCAGTAGAAGTCACAATTAGTGAGACTGAAGATAAAGCACTTGACACCAACTTATTTGAGGGGAAATCAGAAAAAAGAATTTTAAAAAATGAAGAAACTCTAAGAGTTATGTGGGACTGTATCAAGAGATATAACCTACGAGTGATTGGAGTACCAGAACAGGGAGGGATAACAGAAAATACAGACAAAATTGTTGAAGATTTATTGACAGAAAACTTCCCTGATATCATGAAAGATGAGAAGATATCTATCCAAGATGCTCATCGAACCCCACATAAGGTAGATCCCAATAGAAAGTCACCAAGACATATTATAATCAAGCTTGCCAAAACCAAAGATAAAGAGAGAATTTTAAGAGCAGCTAGGGATAAAGGAAAAGTCATCTACAAAGGAAAGTCAATAAGAATAAGCTTGGACTACTCAGCAGAAACCATGCAGGCAAGAAGGCAATGGGATGACATATATAAAGCCATGAAGAAAAAAAATTGCCAGCCAAGTATCATATATCCAGCAAAACGGTCTCTCAAATATGATGGCAAAATTAGGGCATTTCCTGATAAACAGAAGTTTAGAGAATTTGCAAAAGCTAAACCAAAATTACAAGAAATACTAAAGGGAGTCCTCCGGTTAGAAAATCAATAACAACACAAGACTAGAACACAGGACCAAGCAACCAGATATAGACTCAGATAGGGAAGTTACAAAAATAAACCAAAGCTAAAACACTGAATAAGAAAACAGATATCAATATGTAAAACACGACAACATTAAAACAAAAAAGAGGGACTAATAAATGTAGACATAGATTTTTCATATGGACAGGAAGTAAAGGCAATATAAAGAAATAAAAGACTGGTATAAACTTAGAAAAATAGGGGTAAATATTAAGGTAACCACAAAGGAAACTAACAATCCTACACATCAAAATAAAAAACAAGAAAAATATAAAGGCTCAGCAAATACAAAATCAACAACAATAAAAAATATGAAAAGAAAATACATAAAGAAAAATGACTTAGCACAGAAAATTAAATGGAACAAAGAAACAGCAACACACAAAAAAAGACATCAAAATGACAGCACTAAACTCATACCTATCAATAATTACGCTGAATGTAAAGAGACTAAATGCACCAAAAAAGATACAGAGAGTGGCAGATTGGATTAAAAAAAACATGATCCATCTATATGCTGCCTACAAGAGACACACCTTAGAGTTAAAGACACAAACAAACTAAAACTCAAAAGATGGAAAAAGATACATCAAGCAAACAACATTCAAAAAAGAGCAGGAGTGGCAATACTAATCTCTGACAAAATAGACTTTAAAGTAAAATCCACCACAAAAGATAAGGAAGGACACTATATAATGATTAAAGGATCAGTACACCAGGAGGACATAACTATAATAAATATTTACGCATCCAATGATAGGGCTCCAAAATACATAAAACAAACTCTAACAGCATTGGAAAGAGAGAGAGACAGCTCCATAACAATAGTAGGAGACTTCAACACTTCACTATCAGTGAAGGACAGAACATCCAGAAAGAAGCTCCATAAAGACACAGAAGATCTAAATGATACAATCAACCAACTTGATGTCATGGACATATACTGAACACTCCACCCAACAGCAGCCAAGTATACTTTCTTTTCCAATGCACATGGAACCTTCTCCAGAATAGACCACATACTAGGCCATAAAGCAAGCCTTAAAAGAATCCAAAGCATCGAAATATTACAAAGCATCTTTTCTGACCATAAAGCCATAAAAGCAGAAATCAATAACAGAAATAACAAGGGGAAAAAAAAAAAAAAAAAAACACAAGGAAACTGAACAACACCTTGCCCAAAAACTACTGGGTTATAGAAGAAATTAAGGATGGAATAAAGAAATTCATAGAATCAAATTAGAATTTAAACACATCCTACCAGAACAGCAAAAGCAGTGCTCAGAGGTCAGTTTATAGCAATAAATGCACACATCCAAAAAGAAGAAAGGGCTAAAATCAAAACATTAACCCAACAACTGGAACAAGTAGAAGGAAAGCAGCAAAAGAAATCCTCAGGTGCCAAAAGAAAGGAAATAATAAGAATTAGAGCAGAATTAAATGAAATAGAGAATAGAAAAACGATTGAAGGAGTTAACAAGACCAAAAGCTGGTTCTTTGAAAAGATCAACAAAATCGATAAACCATTGGCCAAACTGACAAAAGAAAAACAGGAGAGGAAGCAAATAACCTGTATAAGAAATGAGATGGGTGATAT
>NW_004444007.1:5340272-5349635 GCF_000243295.1 Trichechus manatus latirostris
AAACTACAAGACACTACCACAAGAAACCAAAAGAGACCTGCATAAGTGGAAAAACATACCTTGCTCATGGATAGGAAGACTCAACATTGTGAAAAATGTCAATTCTACCCAAAGCGATCTACAGATACAAACCAATCCCAATCCAAATTCCAATGGCATTTTTTAATGAGATGGAGAAACAAATCATGAATTTCACATGGAAAAGGAAGAGGCCCCGGTTAAGTAAAGCAGTACTGAAGAAGAAGAACAAAGTGGGAGGCTTCACACTACTTGATTTTAGAACCTATTATACAGCCATGGTAGTCAAAACAGCCTGGTACTGGTACAACAACAGATACATAGACCAGTGGAACAGAATTGAGAATCCAGACATAAATTCATCCACCTAATAGCAGCTGATATTTGACAAAGGCCCAAAGTCCATTAACTGGGGAAAAGACAGTCTCTTTAACAAATGGTGCTGGCATAACTGGATAGTCATCAGCAAAAAAATGAAACAAGACCCATACCTCACACCATGCACAAAAACAAACTCAAAGTGGATCAAAGAACTAAATATAAAATCAAAAACGATAAGGATCGTGGAAGAAAAAATAGGGACAATGCTAGGAGCCCTAATACATGGCATAAACCGAATACGAACCATAAGTAACAGTGCACAAACACCAGAAGAGAAACTAGGTAACTGGCTGGTCCTAGAAATCAAACACTTATGCTCATCAAAAGACTCCACCAAAAGAGTCAAAGGACAACCTATAGACTGGGAAAAAAAATTTAGCTAAGACAAATCCGATCGGTGTCTAGTCTCTAAAGTCTACAAGATACTGCAAAATCTCAACAACAAAAGGACAAACTACCCAATTAAAAAATTGGCAAAGGATATGAACAGGCACTTGGCCAAAGTAGACATTCAGGCAGCTAGAAGACATGTGAGGAAATGTTCATGATCGTTAGCCATTAGAGAAATGCAAATCAAAACTACAATGAGATACTATCTCACCCAAGCAAGGCTAGCATTAATCCAAAAAACACAAAATAATAAATGTTGGAGAGGTTGTGGCAAGACTGGAACACTTATAGATTGTTGGTGGGAATGTAAAATGGTAGAGCCACTATGGAAATCGATTTGGCACTCTGTTAAAAAGCTGGAAATAGAAGTACCATATGATCCAGCAATCCTACTCCTTGGAATATATCCTAGAGAATTAAGAGCCGTGACACGAATAGATATATGCACACCCATGTTCACTGCAGCATTGTTCGCAATAGCAAAAAGATGGAAACAACCTATGTGTCCATCAACAGATGAATGGATAAACAAATTATGGTATATTCACACAGTAGAATACTATGCAATGATAAAGAACAATGATGTATCCATGAAACATCTCATAACATGGAGGAATCCGGAAGATATTATGCTGACTTAACTTAGTCGCAAACGGAAAATTTTGTATAAGACCACTATTACAAAAATGCAAGAAAATGTTTAAACACAGAAGACAACATTTTTTGATGGTTACGAGGGTGAGGAGGGAGAGAGAGGTGTATTCACTAACTAGAAAGTAGACAAGAATTATCTTAGGTGAAGGGAAGGACAGCACACACTACAGGGGAAGTCAGCACAACTAGACTAAACTAAAGCTAAGAAACTTCCCAAATACAACCAATCATGTCAAGGGACAGAGTAGCAGGGGCAGGGGTCTGGGGAGCATGCTTTCAGGGGACATCTAGGTCAATTAGCATAACAAGTTTTTTAAGAAAATGTTCTGCATCCCACTTTGGTGAGTGGCATCTGCGGTCTTAAAAGCTAGCCAGTGGCCATCTAAGATGCATCAGTTTGTCCCAACCCATCTGGAATAAAGGAGAATGAAGAACACCATGGACACAAGGACAATGTTAGCCCAAGAGACAGAAAGGGCCACATAAACCAGAGACTTCATCAGCCTGAGACCAGAAGAACTAGATGGTGCCCGGCTACCACCAATGACCACCCTGACAGAGAACATAACAGAAAGTCCCTGATGGAGCAGGAGAAAAGTGGGGTGCAGAACTCAAATTCTAGTAAAAAGATCATATGTAATGGTTTAATTGAGACTAGAGGTACCCTGAAACACCTGGCCCTCAGGCTCTCTGTTAGCCCAAAACTAAAACCATTCCTGAGGCCAACTCTTCAGACAAAGATTAGACTGGACTATGGGACAGAAAATGATACTCATGAAGAGTGTGCGTCTTAGCTCAAGTAGATACGTGAGGTGAGATAAGAAGGCAGAGAGGGTCAGGAGCTGGTTGAATGGACATGGGAAATCTGGAGTGGAAAGGAGGAGTGTGCTGTCACAGTATAGGGAGAACAAGTAGGGTCACAACAACAATGTATGTATAAATTTTTGTATGAGAGTCTAACTTGAATTGTAAATTTCCACTTAAAGCACAGCAATGAAAGAAAAACAGTCTTGTCTTCATTGTATATGGAATAAAATCAAATTTTATGACCATTACTCAAAGCCTCTGTTGTAGTTGGCTTCTCCTGTCTTATTCTTTAATCTCACCATTACATATCTCTGTGCTTCAGTACCCAGGCTTCTTTCTGCTTCTTAACCACATTAATCCCTTTCCTGTTCCAGGCATTACTCACATTGTCTTTCCTGCCTGGAATGCTCTTCTCTCAGCCCTTTTTGTGCCCTAACCAGTTGCTGTCCTCTTTGCATAAATAAGGTTTTGTTGTTGTTGCTGAGTTAATTCTGAATTACGGTGACCCCATGTGTGAAGAGTAAAACTGTGCTCCATAGCATTTTCACTGGCTGATTTTTCAGAAGTAGCTTGCCAGGCCTTTCTTCCCAGGAGTCTCTGGGTGGACTTGAACCTCCAGCCTTTAGTTTGGCAGCCAATTGTGTTAACTGTTTGTACATGAATAGACTAGTTACGGATAATCCAACATGGGATGATTGGCATTCTCATAAATCTCTGAGGCTGTGATGTCTTGGATAAAAAAACACCTTTAACCTCACACAGACTGCTGAGAGAGCATTATGTTTCTCTTTAGAGTCTTACTAAGTTGTAAAACTAATTAATAACGTGAATAATTTTGGATTGCAAAAAATAGTCTACAGTCTTAGTCATATTTTTATGTCCCAGATAATCCAGTTATAATAATTCTTTACATAGAAAAAGTGTTTATTATTTGCAGTGTTGTGATAGAAGAATGGGTTAAGAGCCAAGGGATATGGATTCTAGTCCCAGTTCTGCTAATAATTCTGTGTGATCTTATGCAAGTCATTTAATCTCCATAAGCCTCAGCTTCTTCCTATGTAAAATGAGGCTAATTTCATAAGGTTGTGGTGAAGGTCATTTGGAAAAATGCTTGTAAAACACCAGGAGACTTTCCCTTTGAGCTGTTACTTATCTATTGATATTTACTGGAAAGTAATGCTTTTTTTCCCCCTCTGATATTAGTTTTAATATTTATGTTAACACATCATAATTAATTGTTTAGCCTGAAATATCTAATTCTCAAATTGGGAGAGATACAAAATAACACAACTTGTTTAGGGAGCTGCTGAAAGTTCTTTTCCTGGTATTTTAAGGTACAGGTTTTATTAACAATTCTATTTAGTGTTAAGGCAAATAATTTAAATGGATCATCAAATGGTTCATCAGTTGTGCGTATGTGCGTGCTCACATACGAGTGTGTGTATATGTGCTTAAAGGATAAGCCAACCTTGGAGTCTTCATTGCACTGTACTGCAATGTCAATAGCACTAGACTCAAAGACTTTGATTTAAATGTAGGCCCTTCCAGTAAATAGCTAAGTGATCATAAGAAAATTACTTAATCTCTCTGAACATCAATAGCCTTATAAAGAAGAGATAAGAACACTCATCACTTAGGGGACTGTGAGGACTAAATGGGATATGCGCGCCAGGCTCATAAAAGATATTTGAGACATACTAATACATTCATTTTTATTTTATTCCGAGGATCGCAGTAATTTATAAGCGTATTTTAAATTATTGTACTATGTCCCAAGTTGATTATGAATGTGCTTTTATATATAGGAAATGGAAGGCCACAGTGGTGGTAGACTGGATTTTGTGCTGGAGAGTCCAATACTTCTGTCAAAGTTTGTGACTGTAGGTGTGAAGGCAGTAGTAGTTAAAAAATCGGTTCTTCTCTTGGCCTTAGTTCCTGATATCTGTGTAAGTGTGTGTGTGTGTGTTAGAGAGAGACAGACAGATAGACAGACAGACATATATGGAGGAAGATGACATCAGATATGCATCTGCATATCTGCATATTTGCCACTGCATCTTAAAAAATGACGCGCCTAATTATTTTCTAGTTACAATGGCTTCACCACTTCTCTAGTATATCTCCATAAACTAACAAGTGTTCATAGAAAATCTTTCCTATTGGAAAAAAACCATTATGATTACTAGATGAAAAAAACAATAAATATTGTGTTCCTGATATTTGTCTCAGCTTTACCATGGGAAAATTAGCAAAGTGAAACTTACTTAAGTCATAAAAAATTAAGCACTAACAAGACACAGACTTTAATGGCCATTTTATTGTTAACTATAATATGTTGAGCATAAAATTAATTCAAGGCATAAAATCTCCTTATATGGTCCTATTAGTATTTAAGGTTCTCATTTTGTACTAGTTTGTGAAGTTCACCTAAGGAAAGAAGAAAATAGACTGTTTATATATCTCCTCCTTTAGATGGATGAATATCTCCTGCGAAAGAGTAATATCCTCCCCTCTAGAAATTCCACAAATATATTTTAAAACATCAAATTAACTCTTCCCATAATATGGCAGAAGAACTGAGAATATTCCAGGATATTCACTTTTATGGATTTACATAGTCTAGTAATGTCTAGGAAACTCCTAGACAGGAAACCAGAGAATACTAAGCTGTAAGTGAGACATTAGTACAAGCACAAAGGATAAGCCAAAGCAAAAGGGCAGGGCATATTAGAAAGATGTTTCCAACATAAGTAATTTGGGGGTTCTGGCTCCCAGCTACAGAGATTAGCTGGTACTGGACCAAAATTCTTGCAAGAACAACTACAAACTCTGGAAAAGTATAAACAACTACAAGGCTGAAAATGGAGGTAATTCAAACTGAATGAGACTCACATTTATATAAACATATACTAAATCCTTGGCTCACCCTGAACTGCACATGTACAGGGTAAGACTATGAATAACCCAGGAGAAACATAGTAACTGAAAGGCTGAAAGAGCAAAGAGACTTCATCAGCTATCCCTTACATAGGAGATACAGATTAGAATTTGACTCACACTAAACTGGAGGGCCTTGGTAAACAACTTGGGCTTTTCTAGAAAGTCTATACATTAGGAGTAAATACTATGCCCTAGTGTCATGGATTGAATTGTGTTCCACCAAAATATGTGTCAACTTGGTTAGGCCATGATTCCCAGTATTGTGTGGTTGTCCTCCATTTTGTGATTGATGTAATTTTTCTATGTGCTGTAGATCCTTATCTACGCCTGCAGTTAATGAGGTAAGATTAATGTTAAAGAGGATCAGGGTGGAATGTAACACCCTTACCCTAGTCACATCCCTGATCCAATGTAAAGGGAGTTTCCCTGGGGTGTGGCCTGCATCACCTTTTATCTTACAAGAGATACAAGGAAAGGGAAGCAAGCAGACAGTTGGGGACCTCACACCACCAAGAAAGTAATGCCAGAAGAGCACGTCCTTTGGGCCCGAGGTCTCTGTGCTGAGAAGCTCCTCAGCCAGGGAAAGACTGATGACAAGGATCTTCCTCCAGAGCCAACAGAGAGAGAAAGACTTCCCCTGGAGGTGATGCCTTGAATTTGGACTTGTAGCCTACTAGACCATGAGAGAATAAATTTCTCTTTGTTAAAGCCATCCACTTGTGGTATTTCTGTTATAGCAGCACTAGATAACTAAGACACCCAGAGTTGGGAAATGAATCATAAAACTAAGGACAAAACGAAAATAGATTTACTCTTACAAAGTATAAAACCAAACCTCCACAAATTCCAGATGATCTACCAGTAATTTAACTCTTGCTAAGAGAAAGCTCAACAGTTTTTCAGAGGGATATAATAGCATCCAGAGTCTATCATATCATATATACCCTCATATCATCCACAATGTAAAGCCTGAATGTACAGTATATAACAGAATATCCTGATGATATTAACATAATATTAGATTATGAATCTGGGGGAGATAGATCAAGGTGAGAATATGGAGGTCTGATATGTGTTTACAGGTCACACAAACTATTAAAGCATTTTAAGGAGAGTATTAATACATTCAGATTGTAGGGAGATCACTCTGAAAGGAGTGTAGCATGGATTTCATTTGAGTAGGATAGAAAGGCAAAAAGATAAGTATTAGTAGGCTAACATATTAAGTCAGGCAAGGAAATATGTAGACCTAAGCAACAGTAGAACAAGGGTTTAGGAAAGAAATAATTTATTTGAGTGCTTTTAGAGATAAATTGAAAGTCCTTGTCATTGACTGGAGGTAGATTAAGGAAAGAGAGACGTTGTAAATTAGCCATTGATTGGAGGTAGATTAAGTAAAGAGTGAAGTTATAAAATATTTCAGGATTTTTGTCTGGACTACTTTATATATAACGCAACAGCCTATGAAATAGGAAGAATTTCAGAGACAAAAATGGTTGTTTAGCTTTGACCAACTGATATTTAGATTTATATTACATATAGGGAAGTCCCTCCATGGCATAAATGGTTAAGTACTCAACTACTAGCCTAAAGGTTGTTGGTTTGAACCCAGTGAGAGGCACCTAGGAAGACAGGCCTGGCAATCTGCTTTCCAAAGTTCACTGCCTTGAAAACCCTATGAAGCACAGTTTACTCTGACACATATCGAGTTACCATGAGTTGGGATTGACTTTCTGGGAACTAACAACAGCAACAACAACAATTACATATAGCTGTGGGGTGAAAGACGTTTAAAAGAATTTTATTCTGATGCTCAGGGCCTGGACCTCAGAATAGAAGTCTATGTATGGCCATAATATAAATGCAGATTTAGGAGTCATTTGAAACAATAACCACAACAATGGATTGAAACATACCATCGATCATGAAGATGGCGCAAGACCTGGCAACTTTGCATTCTGTTGTACATAACGTTGACACGAGTTGGAGCTGACTCCGTGGCAACTAACAACAAGATGCCCTGCGAGTAGATGCAATTATTCAAATAAGACTCTATGTGAAAATTATAAAAATATGAAGAATGGGACCCTGGGTTAAAGTGTAGTGTTTAAGTGTTAGAGGAAGAAAAGCAAGCAAAGGAGACTGAAAAAGAATGGCCTGAGGAGACAGGAGGCAAAAACGATGGAAGGGGAGAACTTCTCAAGTGAGGAATGATCAAATGGTGACTATTGCTTCAATCTGGTCAAGGACTGAATGTAGCCAATGAATTTAGCAACAAAGAAATCAAAGGCAACCTTAGCAAGGGTAGTTTCAGCAGAATGGTATGTTGGAAGCCACAATGCATTAACTAGAGGAGTAAAATATTGGTGAGTATGAGTAGAAGTAAATGTAAACAACTCAACATGGAAGAGATGTGAGTATGTTTATATTTTGAGGGTACCATAGTGAAAGGAAAGAGGTTATAGCTCAGAATAGTGATGATTTAACTGATGGAAGTCAACTCTTGAGTAGGAAGTGCCAAGGATCCAGAATACAGGTAATATGTGAACTATGAATGTCAGGAGACAGAGACCAGAAGAAGATGGCAGAAACTTGAAGAGACTTGAGACAGTAAGCTTACTCAGCAATCTACGTTCACTTGAACTCCCAAATCTTACTTTGGAATGAACCCAAAAGCAATGCTGGGAATTGTTCAGGTACTGCAGAAGACCTGCATTGCTGTGGAGCTGTGAAGTCAGTAGCAAGGAATAAGCCAACCTAGAAGAGATGAGGAACCACACTTGCAAAAATAAAATTACATGCATGTTAAAGTTTTAATCAAAATAAAATGGATGGCAAAATTATAGATGGAATGTTGCGATGTCACTTGTTGGATCTACTTGTCTTGAAAATGGAGTATGCTTAAAATTGTCTTAGAAAAAAGATTTAAAATGAACACGCGTATGTTTTCTCCCTGCACTGAAAATTAACATAAATAAAACTGTAAGTCTTTTCCACTTAACTAATATAACGTGGTACTTTAATTGGATAAAAAAATGATTTCCTGCCAATCTATAATCCATTTAGAGAGATGAGAATTTGTTCTATGCTATTAAATCACTTAAAGAGACAGGCTCCATGACTTTCCTGTAAAACTTTAAAAATATCTTAACTACCTCATGTGCAGGAAAATCCTTCTTTTTGCTTATCTTATGGCAAAGTTTCTTTTTAATTTGTCATTGCAGGAGTTAATTGAACCACCATTTTATGCCTTATGTATATTAAAGAATGTGGATTATTAAAGTGATATCAAAAGACTGAATACTTAAGAGGCTGAGCAGACCCTCTTCCATGTGTTCTTTAGGCACACAGATATGCAAGTTCTGGTAAATCCTTGGTGAAATTTCTGTAACAAACTGTTCCTGAACTCTGCTTCCCATCTTAGGCTATGGAATTTGAGGAAGATGTGGAGAAAAAGATTCATTTTTGAATCTTTTTCTCAAAGCTGCTCAAAACATCAATACTATTTTTTAGGAAGACAGTAGAGCAATAGAAACTGAGTTGGAAGATACAGAAACTCCCATTCAGTGCATTACAGGTGATCCCTACATGAATGTAACTGAGTTATTTACTACCAGACAGCCCTGGATTTAGACCTCACTGTGAAGAGTTCTTTCCTAGGAAAAAAAACCCCAAGTCTAGTAATGAAATATTCCAGGAGATGTCCCATGAAATCTTACAGCTACAAGTTAGACTGGTGTTGAGGTGATGGGGACCTTGTGAGTATTCGCAGTCAAGTGAAGGAAGCAGTGTCTCCTAGTTACCCATGAAACCTTGTTTTAAAATAAAACACTCTATCCTGTTTAAGCTGGATTAGTTTGTGGCCACCAATCATCAATTTTCCATTTCCGGTGAGGCACTGTTTCTGTGAAGATAATTATTATCTTATACTTGATCTTCTGCCTTTTAATCAGCATGGGTAGTATTTTTTTTTTAAATTGTACTTTAGCTGAAGGTTTACAGAACAAACTAGCTTCTCATTAAACAGTTAGTACACATACGCTTTTATGACATTGGTTAACAACCCCACAACATGTCCACACTCTCCCTTCTTGACCTTGGGTTCCCTATTACCAGCTTTCCTGTCCCCTCCTGCCTTCTAGTCCTTGCCCCTGGGCTGGTGTGTCCCTTTAG
>NW_004444007.1:5349735-5384137 GCF_000243295.1 Trichechus manatus latirostris
GGTTCCCTATTACCAGCTTTCCTGTCCCCTCCTGCCTTCTAGTCCTTGCCCCTGGGCTGGTGTGTCCCTTTAGTCTCGTTTTGTTTTACAGGCCTCATCTTTGGCTGAAGGGTGAACCTCGGGAGTGACTTCATTACTGAGCTAAAAGGATGTCCAGAGGCCATATTCTCAGGGTTTCTCTGGTCTCTGTCAGGCCAGTAAGTCTGATCTTTTTTTGTGAGTTAGAATTTTGTTCTACATTTTTCTCCATCTCTGTCCAGGATCCTCTATAGTGATCCCTGTCAGAGCAGTCAGTGTTGGTAGCCAGCACCATCTAGTTGTAGTGGACTCAGTCTGGTGGAGGCCATGGTAGTTGTGGTCCATTAGTCCTTTGGACTAATCTTTCCCTTGTATTTTTGATTTTCTTCATTCTCCCTTGCTCCCAAAGGGGTGAGAGCAGTGGAGTATCTTAGATGGCTACTCACAGGCTTTTAAGAACCCAGACGCACTCACAAAGTAGAATGCAGAACATTTTCTTTATAAACTATGTTATGCCAATTGAGCTAGATGTTCCCTGAGACCACGGTCCCCATAGCCCTCTGCCCAGCAATTCAGTCCCTCAGGGAGTTTAGAAGTGTCTACAGCACTTCCATGACCCTTCCTTGCACAAGTTGTGCTGGCTTCCCCAGTATTGTGTACTGTCTTACCCTTCACCAAATTTACCACTTATCTATTGTCTGTTTAGATCCTCTCACCCCTCCCATCCCTCGTAACCAACAGATTGTTTCTTTTTGTGTGTAAACTTTTACATGAATTTTTATAGTAGAGGTCTCATACAATATTTGTCCTTTTGTGATTGACTTATTTCACTCAGCATAATACCCTCCAGATTTATCCATGTTATGAGATGCTTTGAAGATTCATCATTATTCTTTACTGTTGCATAATACTCCATTGTGTGTAGGTACCATAGTTTGTTTATCCATTCATCTGTTGATGGGCATCTAGGTTGTTTCCATCTTTTTGCTATTGTGAACAATGCTGCAATAAACATGGGTGTGCATATGTCTATTTGTGTGAGAGCTCTTATTTCTCTAGGATGTATTCCTAGGAGTGGGATTACTGGATGGTACGGTACTTCTATTTCCAGCTTTCTAAGGAAGCACCATATCATTTTCCAAAATGGTTGTATCATTTTGCATTCCCACCAGCAGTGCATAAGAGTTCCAATCTCCCCGCAGCCTCTCCGACATTTGTTATTTCCTGTTTTTTTGATTCATGCCAGTAATGCCAGGGTTAGATGGTATCTCCTTGTGGTTTTAATTTGCATTTCTCTAATGGTTAGTGATTGCAAGCAAATCCTCATGTGTCTGTTGGCCGCTGGAATGTCTTCTTTGGTGAAGTGTCTGTTCACTTCCTTTGCCCATTTTTTAATTGGATTATTTGTCTTTTTGTCATAGAGGTGTTGGATTTTCTTACAGATTTTAGAGATCAGACCTTTGTCTGATTTGTAACAGCCAAATTTTTTTTCCCAGTCTGTAGGTTCTCTTTTGACTCTTTTGGTGAAGTCTTTTGATGAGCGTAAGTGTTTAATTTTTAGAAGATCCCAGTTATCTAGCTTATCTTCTGGAGTTTATGTGTTGTTGGTTATGGTTTGTATCTTGTTAATGTCATGTATTAGGGCCTCTAGCATTGATCCTATTTTTCCTTCTATGAACTTTATAGTTTTGGCTTTATATTTAGGTCTTTGATAAATTTTGAATTATTTTTTGTGTATGCTGTGAGGTATGGGTCCTGTTTCGGTTTTTTTGCAGATGGATATCCAGTTTTGCCAGGCGCATTTGTCGCATGGGTAGCATTTGAAGGACCTATGATGATTCTGATTAATATTGAAGTTTCTATTTCCAATTCACGTACAACTACTATTCTGCCTGCTGTCTTCAGTTCTATTAGGATGTTTCTTTCCTTTGTGTATTTACTGTATGAAGCAAGTATGTGTTTCTTTGGAGTGTCAGTGAGAATCATTCTTCTCATCTGGCTTAGATGGTTGTGGCAAAATGCTTTAGCCATTCCAGTTCTGGAGATTTGTATAATGCTGGCACATATTGTTAGAGAGTAATGGAATAATGAGGCAGAAATAATCTGAGGATAATACTGGAGAAGCATTCACAATGTACAATTCCATTAGTTCTAAGGATTTCCAAATAAAAGACAGATTTAGGAGGCATACAAATGATTTGACAGAGCCATAAATTTGGAAATGCAGTAAGTAAAGCATAATGAAATACACAATTCTAGTCCTTTAGGGATCTACTAGTTAGGCAAAGCAGTAGAGGAAAGTGTCCTTGAAATCTTTTCTGAAATGAAATAAAAATGAAAATAGTAACAGAAAGACATCTGAAAAGACTTAGGGCAAGTAATTGAAATTACATACATAAAGGGCTTGTGCAGTGTAGTGTGACAGAATAAACAAACAAGCAAACATTATTTTTCTATTTATAATCCCCTCCTGACTTGAAGGGGATTAAAATTGGGTATGCTGAGGATATTTTGTTTGCTGAGCAGCACAATGGATTTAGATGTGTATTTTCAAGTTTCAAGGAATAGGAATAGTACCAAATTTGTCTTTAAAAATTGTGGGTGAATGGTCTTTCTGGAGCAGAGAAGTGGATCAAGCAGGGGCAGCAAGAAGAAAGGGTGGAGAGGGAGAAGAAGAGCAAGAGACACCTATCACTGGCTGGGAGCTGACTTGAGAAGTGTCCAAAGGGGTTTTATGCTATGAGAAGCCAAATTCTCCTTTTAGACTAATGTAAAAATCCTCAGTAAAAATCGACATTTTTCCTTAAGGATACATGAAGAGAAAAAAGAGGTGATCTTCAGGAAGTCAATTAAAATCTGGCTACATAAGTAAAGTTAAATGGTAAATGAAATCAAGAGATTTCTGATTGGATATTACATAAAAACTAGGAGGGTAAGGGAGCCCTGTTGGCACGGTGGTTAAGTGATACAGCTGCTAACCAAAAGGTTGGCAGTTCAAATCCACCAGCCGCTCTTTGGAAACTCTATGGGGCAGTTCTATTCTGTCCTATAGGGTCGCTATGGGTTGGAATCGACTGGATGGCAAAAGGTTAAAGGTGTAAGAGTCACTTATAGAGTGCTATTTTGGGGAGCCTGGGTGGAGTAATGGTTAAGCACTACGGCTGCTAAGCAAAAGGTCAGTAGTTTGAATCCACCAGCTAGCTGCTTCTTGGAAACACTTTGGGGGAAGTTCTGCTATTGCCTGTATGGTCGCTGTGAGTTGGAATCGACTGGACAGCAAAGGGGTTTACGTTGGGGAGAGGGCAGGTGTCATCCTGCGTATATTAGAAGATTGTGCTTTGGCCCATATTAAAAAGAGTATCTGAAGATGGAAATACTTTTAAAAAGAGAACGGTTTCTTCTGAGGCAGGAATGGAGAAGGAGTAATCGAGCAAGAGCTCTCAACAGCAAACTGCCAATAGGGAATGAGAGAAAGGAGTAAAATATTCAAGTCAAACAGGCAGAAAAATCATTCCCTCAGTTTTCTTTCAGCTAAAGGGTAAATCAGTTAGAATGAGGTGGGGGAGGAACTCCACCTCAGTCCCTCAGTTAGTAGCGCTGGCGCAGTCGTTAAGAGCTCAGCTGTTAACCAACAGGTCAGCAATTCGAATCAACCAGCCGCTCCTTGGAAACTCTATGGGGCAGTTCTACTCTGTCCTATAGTCAAATTGACTGACGGCAACGAGTTTGGTTTTTTCGGCTCACTTGCCGAGGAAATTGTATATTGATAACAGAGCGGAATTCTTCTTGGTTCCAGGAAGCTACCATTCTGGCCACTTGGATCAGAGAGATCCATTTCTAAAGATCTTGAATAACCTTGACTCTTTTTTCCATCTTTCCCTTCCCTCCTCACCCATTCCCTAAATCATATGAGGGCAGATATCATGAAATATAACTGACATTTGTATTCTGTTACTGAACCTACGTCAATCCATGGTGAGGGATATACTTACACAAACTTAATTTATGGAGCTGTTTTTGTGGCTGAAGTTGCTAATTTAATCTGGTATCGTTTACAGTAAGCTCACTCCCAACAGAGAGAGAGCCCATGACATATGCAACCCCTGTATCCTATCTGTCAACCAAAGGACACTAACAAAGAAAAGCCTGCTCATCATGTACCATTTGGATTTTTTTTTTTTTTAATGAAAAAGACCTGGTGTTACCAGCTAAGGGCCTGGGCCAGAATGTCAGTCTTGCAGAAATATTGAAAACTACTTACCATCATGTTGATTATGGCTCAGGGTGACCCCACATGTGTCAGAGTAGAACTGTGTACTATATGTTTTTTAATGGCTGATTTTTCAGAAATAGATAGCCAGACTTTTCTTCCAAGGCACCTCTGGGTGGACTTGAACCACCAATCTTTTGGTTAGCAGCAAAGCGTATCACCCGGGGTCTCCACGAAAATATTTGGTAGGCTAGTAAATTATGTCATGGAGATTTGCAATTCTTAAGCTTAACAATATACTTCCTGCTGTTCATCATTCTGTTAACTGGAACTCTCTAGCAATTATTACACTTGGACAGGCAATTTATATTTCATTTTGATAAAGATGGTCCTGCAAAGTACTGGAGTGGGTTTCCCCACTATGAAAGAAAGTACGTACTGTTTTTCATCAGTAATAATCACACCTCAGATAAACCTCATTGGCTATGATACTGCCACCGTGCAAAGCTAGCAAGCATTGTTTTTAGTATAGTATAATGTTAAAGGAATTATGTTAATTATATATATACACATACATATATGTATATATATACACACACATACATATACGTGTGTATGTGTGTATATACATATATGTGTGTATGTGTGTGTGTACATGTATAATAGTTGTCATTGACTTGATTCCAACTCATGGAGACCTCATGTGGGTCAGTTTAGAATTGTGCTCCATAGGGTTTTCAATGGCTGATTTTTCAGAAGTTGATCACCAGGCCTTTCTTCTGAGGTACCTCTGGATGTACCTTTCAGGTAGCAGCAGAGCACTTAACCATTTGTACCATCCAAGGACACCCATTTATATCTATATCTGTATTTGCATCTGTATCTGTACCTGCATCTATAGTTACATCGATATCATCATCTATATGTATATCTATACATACATATAAGCATATTTATATAAACAGAGAGCTAAATATATAAATAATATGCCATTGCACTATAGCATAAATTGATTCTATAAGTATCAATGTTTCCTGTGATTTCCTTTCACATTTTCTCTCCTACTAGCACCCTTAAGAAGCACTTGCCTAAACGTAAGTCAAAGCACACATGTTCTTTTCTCCAACTAGATACGACTAAGGCTAGGGTAGAAGAAGAAGGAAGTGGAGGAGTTGCTGAGATTGGCAAGAAAGACTTGTAGGGACTGTTGTCTTCCAAGTTGGAAGAAGAATAACTTTCATTTTTTAATGGACAGGGCTCGATACCGAGCCGTCCTTAAGTGTGCAGACAACCCGCAGTCTAACCATGAAGAAATCTTCTAAGTCTTCCTGAATTTAATATAATGTGGGCAACTTTGGCTACTTGCATGGGGTTAAAGGTGTGAAGGAAAACTCTGGCTCAAACCAAAATCAATTGCACATTAGAAAACTTCCTATGAGCCTGGCCCAATAATATTTCTTACAGAATATAGCCTATTTTATAGGATTTTTATAAGGTATAAATAAAATCATTTATGTACAATGACTGGGATACATTAGATGTTGAAAAAAATATTTGATGAATCTCACTGATAGATATATTTACATTTGGAAGGGACCTTAGAGATCATCTAGTTCAATCTTCTCATTTTATAAATAGGACAAGGAGGCCAGAGATAAGTGGTGGTTGGATCAAGACAATTCTAAGTTACAGTGCTCAGCTGTCCTGCGTCCCAGTGCTCTCCTTCCACTGTATTATAAAACCTTTCACTTGTTTTGTTTTGCATCATCCTATCACTTTCCTCCCTAACACGCTCACTCCCTCTCTCACACACACACATAACTTTGTGCTCATTTCGCTTTACAAATCTATTTTTTCTCCAAAGAATAAGAAACTGTTATATTTATATGTGTCTACTGAGATTTAGCAATGTAATTGTTCCAGTTGCAGCAAATCCACTGATTAACATCAATATGCTTTAGGGTGTTATATTAACTAAAAAGAAATTGTTAAGGGGATTTGTGTATAGTTTTTATTTAGTATGTATTAAGAAGCGCTTTAGAATGTTACAAGAACAAACTCACCCGAACTGAAAACCAAACAATACTATATAGAAAGTTGTTTTATAATTTTTAACAATCAAAAAGCAGCTTTGAGTGCACATTTATGTATCTAAAATGGATGCTCCTTCACTTCAGTAAGTACACGTGGTCCCAGTTTACTCATGAGTTGTTTTCTAAGAATAAATTTTTAAGTGGACTGCTGGTACTGGAGAACACTTTTTCCTTGAAATACATTAGAAATCTTGGTAGTTGAACTTACAAAGGACTTTTAACTCATAATCTAGCAATAAATAATGCAATAATATAATTCAGTTGCACTGCTGATAACTAAATAGAAAAAGAAGAATTGCTTTATCTTATTTACTCCCCTCACCCTTGAGCCAAGTACAGAAATGATCAGTATAATATAAAGTTAAGAACACATTCTCTAGGATCAGACTATCTGGGTTCAAATCCTGACTCTATCATTGAATAGACTGGGCAAGTTACTTAACCAGTCTAAAGTCTGTTTCTTTATCTGTAAAATGAAAATGACAATAGAGTTTTCCTCATGTGGTTGTCAGGATTCAACTGGCTAATCTATTTAAAGCACCTAAACCAAGTGTCTGACACATAATAAGCACCAACAAATGCTAGTTGCTTTTCTAGACCTATCACAAACATTATGTTTTTTATTATTGATCATAATTAGATTTATTTTTGTCTCACAAGTAGAACAAAGAAAGGGAAGATTGAAATTGCATATTTATGAGCATCTATTAGGTTCCAGACACTTTCACACAGACTTTCCCTTGATTAATACTCACTGAAAAAATGCAAGAAAAGAAATTTTTCAGTCTTTTATAAATGAGAAAATGGAGGCTAAGAGATTAAGAGTCAGGGAGGCAGTAAGTGGCAACCCAGGAATAAAACCCAGCCTGTCTGACTCCACGGTTGTGTTTTCACCAGTAAATACCACGACAACTATGTGAGGATGTGCTTGTGTTAAATACGAGATTAGAAATGCAAGGAAGTCACAATGCCTCTTTTCTTGCAAAGAAAATCTTTCCTGATGTCTTGGGGAACTTAAAAATAAGAATTCAGTTGAAATACACATGACACACAGTGAGAAATCAAGAATAGAGAAAAACTATCTCTATGAGCAAAATGTTACATTAATCTTAATTTTTGTAAAAACTTAGTGGTAGACTTCTTAATTTTCTTCAATTCTTACTATATTATCACAAATATGAGAGTAAACACTGGTTGTGCAATAACGACTGGGCCTGGTTGATATTATTGTGTCTTTTTAGAGTAGTACTGACTAAGATTGTAGCCACTACCCACGTGTAGCTACGTAAATTTAAACTTAAATTTGTTCAAATAAAATAAAATTAAATACAGTTCCTAAGTTGCACTAACCATTTCAAGTGTCAATAGTGTCATGGCTGCTATACTGAACTGCCCACATAGGGAACATTTCTATCATCACAGAAATTTCTGTTTAACAGCATTCTTCTAGAGTAAGTCAGGATGTGCAATGGAAGGATGGAGCAGGGAATTTTAATGGGCAAGAGATTGACTAGGCGTGGACATCAATTCTTTGCAGCTTGTCTTAGTTACCTAGTGTTGCTGTAACAGAAATACTACAAGTGGATGACTTTAAAGAACAGAAATTTATTTTCTCACAGTTTAGTAGGCTAGAAGTCAGAATTCAGGATGTGGCTCTAGGGGGAAGTCCTTCCTTGTCTATTTCAGATTTTAGTAGCTGCCAGCAATCCTTGGCACTCCTTGGCTGGTAGATGCATCTACCAGATGGATCAGCTGTTTTCCCCCTCCCTCCTGTGTGTGTTTCTGTGTCTATTATGCTCTTTTTATAACTCAGAAGTGATTAGGTTTAGGACCCACACTACTCTGGTATAATCTAATTAACATAACAAAAGAAAACTCCTATCTCCAAACAGTGTCATGTTTACAGGTACAGAGGTTAGGACTTCAACACATATTTTAGGGGGGCATTGATTCAATCCATAACACAGCTCCATGTAGTGGAAAGAATGGTAGTGTTCCATTCTGCAGTATTGAATGGACTCCACTTGCACAATAACTAGCTCAACAAGTGTGGACAACTTTCACTTTCCCAGAGTTGCAGTTTCCTGTTTTGTTCAATGGAGCAGACACAGGCATACCTTGCAGTCTTATTGTGAGGATCAGTACAGATAATGTATAAGAAAGCTCCTGTGTACTACAAATAATATTCAGATGTAAGGTATCATTCTGATATCTGGTTCTTTGAACTACTTCTCTAAAGTAATACAATCCTAAAAACTTGTGTCCAGCACTGAAGTCCAGGCCCTGCCACTTATTAACTCTGTAAGTTCTAGACTCAGTTTCCTTTTTCTGTAAACTAAGAAAATTTCACATAGACATTGTGATTTTAAATAATATATATGTGGAAGTTCTTTGCAAACTATGACACAGTATGTAATCTAAGTCAATATTATGTTTAAAAAGATAAATGGCTAGTTGATACCTCCTTAATTTTCTATCACACTATGCTTTCTCACCTCCACAATACTTGCATCCACATTCAGAGTAAAGTGCCTAAAATAAGAGATGGCATTTACCAAGTACAATTCTACGTGCTAAGCACTGTTCTAAATATACAGTATGTATTACCTCATTTAATTTCTGCACAGCCACATGAGTATGCACTATTATTTTTATTTCCATTTACCTGGACAGTAACCTCTCTGAGATTCAGATAGGTTATATTGCCCAAAGTATGTATTAGAGCATTTGAACTTGGACCATTTACTGAGAGCCTCTATTCCCAGTCACTATGCTCTACTATCTAAAAATAACACAAAACAATGCCACTTAGCCTTTCATCAATCCATTCCATATTTCCATTACTCAGTATTTATTGCCCACTTCCCTTAGGTTAATAAATATAATCCAATTCCAGGAGTAAAAATCACTTTTTAACTAGACAAGATGATTATAAATTTTATATTTAAAAGTAAACAAGCAAGAATAGCTAAGAAAATTCTCAAAAAAAAAAAAAAAGTAAATAGAGGTAGAAAGTTTCCCTGTCAGTTATTAAAATATGTGATAAAGATTTATTAATTTAACCAGTGTGGTGATAGTGAATGAATAGACAGGTCAAAGAAACAGAATAGAAATCCTGACAATCTCAAACACATTTGAAAATTTAGAATATGGTAAATGTCACGTTTTTATTAGTTGGAAAAGATGAATTATTTAATAAATGGGGGTGGGGGACAACAGGAAAGTACCCAGAAAAAATAAAATTGGAGACTTCTCCCACAATTTATGCAAATACATTTAAGATGGATCCAAGTTTAAAACAAACAAATGAACAAAGGGAACAAACCCATTGTGAAACTACTAGAATAGTCTGATTAAATCTAATCCGTCCATATAGATAGTGATTTTATAAAACCTACAATAATTGCTGCAACTCTCAAATGTAAATACATATACATGTATATATGTAATATACTCTCAAGTATTGAGAATTGTGGCAATTGTTATAGATTTTATATGCTAAGCTTCATTTTCCTGCCAGAAATCCATGATGCCTGAACTTGGTCCTGGTCTTCCCTGCACCAGTAATTGCACTGTGAGTAATATTCATGAGTATTCTGTAGAGAAAACTTTCCAAGTGATTGCCAAGCACTCAAAGTCTATAGATGTTTCCTCCTAAAGTGCTCACCTTGTCTTGTGTTGTCTTTTAAAAAAAGGAATAAACACTTCCACTTCTCAAGTACTACTAGCAAGCCAAAAAGAAACACAGAAATGTTTCTAGGTTTTTCAAACTGATTCCCATCCACTGTCACCCATAGAGAGCAGAGAGAACACTTAATCAAAGACTTTAAAGCAAGTGGTATTGGCAATCGATGCAAAGCTCAGAGGTAGGAGGCTCTCCTGATTGCAGGCTGTAGCATGGGGGGAGGTGGAAGGAGTTAACCAGAGTGAACAGACAGCTATTAATTCTCTTTAGGCTTCAGTGTTTCAATCAGAAGCACTTTATTATAATATTAATCATATCCATTGGAGGTTCATGTGTGTGTTTTTTTTAAATTTTACTTTGTTTTGCTTTGTTTTTAGTTCTTCTCTTTTAAGACAGTAAGGCTGTTAAAGACCTAATTAGATAAAATTTTATCATATCCTTCTGAAATTTACGTACTTTCAGAAAATATCAGGCAGATATATTCTAATAATATCCATATATTCGTCAGTCAAAATATAAATATTTATGATATTTATGATACATGACAGAAATTTAGGAAAGATATTTTCTAATTCTGACTTCTATTTCCTTAGAAAATCTATTATTAAAATGCTGGTTTTATAGCTAGATGATAATACATATTTTAAAAAGAAAGTAGAATGCATGAGTTTTTAAAAGGGAGATATTATGGTTTTATGATTAATAATATTATTAATAATGATATTATTCTGACAAATTATTGGGGGAAATATATGTGGAAATGAATGAAATATGTTGTGGAAGTATAGAAATGGGGAGGTACAAAAAGAAACAAGTCAACTGCAGTATATCTGAGCTTGAACAGCTACATAATGTATTAATATTTGAAGTCTAAGTCATATGGATAACCTTGAGTTTATTTTCTTATAGAAATAAAGGAAAACCAAAACCAACTTGTTGACATCGAGTTGAGTCCGACTCATAGCAACCCTACAGGACAGAGTAGAACTGCCCCACAAGGTTTCCAAGGAGCGGCTGGTGGATTCCAAATGCTGACCTTTTGGTTAGCAGCTGAACTCTTAACCATTGTGCCACCAGGGCTCCACAACAAAGCAGGGGAAGTACATAAAGATGAAACAAATTGATTATGGGAAAAGAGTCAGAAAAATTATAGTCTAGTCATAAAGCCAGCAGAAAGAGACATGCATTTCAGTAGATTTTCAATCACTCTGAATATTCACCACTGCTGACATTGCACAATGAGCTCTCTTTCAGAAAAATGTGCACATGTTGTGTTACTTTGATTGCTGCAGCTGGGTTGCTAAAGGGTGGTGTTAGGCAATTCAGATTAATAGCATAAAATATGATGTAAATACTAAAACAAAGAGAGGGAAATGTGTTATCAATTTCTTGATTCAAGTTGCTTTAGTGGATATTTTCCAAGAGTTAGAATAGTGTATAGGCTAAAACTAAAGGTTGAAAATAACTCTGTGTGTATGTGGTGGCGGTGGTGGGCTTGTTGCTGTTGTTACTATGATTAAATGTCACCCAGGCAATTTGTCATTTACTTTTATTGTTACAGTTAAGGCACAGAACACCAAGAAACCTTAGGGCATATGGAATCTGATTTCAATCTTAATGTGATTTATCTTGACTATAAATCTTGATAAAATCTACAGCCATCTTAAGAATAAACTCTTCATTAGTTAAAGGAGAAAAGTAAGAATCAGCTATCTGGGCATAAATTCTGCATCCAAATTTAGGTTCTCCACATTGAAAAAGGAACAAATTGGCATGAGAAAAAGGAAATGGCAACATGGATGAAAGGCCTACTATGTAAAAGGAATAGCGCTAAGCATTAGAATGAGGGGGTTTTTAATTCCAAAAGGACCTTATATATGACCTTCCTTAAACTTCTACAGTTTTTAGTAAACAGGGCCCAAGAAAGTTAAAGTGATGTGTCTAAGATCACACCTAGACAGAACAAGACTATAATACAAATCTTTGACATTCACGACCTCTGTCTTTCCAGTCACCCATGGGTTCAAGACCCCATATCATGTGCAGTCTATCATGCACTTAGCACTGTGCTCTTGGCCTTCCCAGTTCCTAATTCAGTCATCTAATAATATTCTGTCCCTACCTATAGATTTAGAGTCCCTGGGTAGCGAAAACAGTTAACACACTCTGCTACTAACAGAAAGACTGGTGGTTCTGGTCTACCAGAGGCACCTGGGAAGAAAGCCCTGGTGATCTACTTTATGAGTTGGAATTGACTCGATGGCAACCGGTACTGGTTAATTATAGATTTAATTATCATCATCATATAACTTATATTCCTGTTATTGATTAATTTTGAACATAATAGGACAGAAGGCAGAGCTCTGTGGCATGCCCTTAGAACCCTCCCTCCAGACTGAGATCATTCTCTTCATCAGCACTCTTGGACTGTACTCATTCAACCAATGTTCATACAACATGCAACCAGTCCATCTTTCTTTACTTGATTCTTAAGGATTTCACAAGACTGGAAAAAATTTTACTTGAATCCATACAAACATTGTCTTTGGCATTTCCAAAATAGGAACTTTTAGTAAACAACCTTGAATGAGGTTGATATGATATATTCTCATTGTTTTCATTATCTAGCCATTTCTTCTTTTTCTTACAGATGCATTTAATAATTTTAATTATGTAAGGTATTGGCAGTGTTTGTCAAATTCATGTATCTATTAATTAGTATAATTTATATCCTTACATCTTGCTAATCACTGGTCTTCTAGCATTTACTCTACATAGATATGCCAAGACACCAGCAGGAATTCATGTCTCACTCACACATCTATTTTGGAATATATTTTGTCCTTGCCAAGAGACTTAAAATCATTATAAGAGAATGTCACTACATTTTTTTTTTTTCACCAAGTTGGGAAGAAAGTAGACTTAATTTATGAGAATACTATGTGTTATTCTTCTCTGTTTTCAAGGTGAATGAGTTCAATTGTAGCCCTGCGGATTTAAAGATAAGATCCTAACTCTAGTAAGCATTACAATGACTTTTGAGACAATATCTATGGTTTTCTTACTAGAGATACTTAAAGAAACAAGATGATATTGGCAAGACTGAAAAGTATTTAAACAGCACATTTAATTTTTTTCACGAGAACATCCCAAATACGAGATCTTTCAGCACCTTCCACTCATTTCTTCCTTACACTACATTGGGTTTTAATCCAGAAGAGTAGTAAGTCAAGGAATTCATGAAATTTTAGGTTCTGATCAGATCTATCATTTTATAATATATTTTTGATAACTTCAAATGTATTTTAAATCAGCTTGTGGGTTGAACACTAGCCTTTTAAAATCTGACTTTTCATGTGCTGGTATATGAGATGTTAAATCAAATGATACATTTTAGAATATTGTTATAATTTTATGAAATTAAATGGATCATTTTAATAATAATTTTCATACATAGTTTTTTAGTCAATGTTTTAATAAGTAGCTAATATCTGTGAATATATCTACCAATAAGTAGAATAAAGTAGATAAGGATCAGTTTCTTTAAGTGACACTACATTATTCTCACACTGGAACCTAAGCATTAATATACTATGCTCTGTAAACAGGGTAATATTAGAAAAGCATTCTCTCTTAAAACTTTAGAAAAATATAATTTCCAATTTGAATATTATAGCAATGTATTGTATAGCATAGATTTCTGAAAAAGATTAACCAGTTCCACTAAATAGAATAAAAATAACCTCACTCAGGCTTTGGGGATTGTGTGATATTAACTGATACTTTATATCTTGCAACTATCTGAGGACAGCTATTTTCATTTAGATTGCAGCGATTCTTAACCATTCGTGTTACATTAAGCAGACACATTATTATTCTCTTTCTCTCTCTCTCTCTCTATATATATATATATTTAAATAGACATATTTAAAGCCAATGGGTACAGACAGGATCTTAAAACTCAGAAAATTTACTATAAATTATGGGTACCTTTGCTTGTCATATGAGGTATACAAAGGCTTTGAAACTGTAAAATGCATTATGTAAGAAGGGGTTTATTATTACGCTTACTCACATTTTTCTCTCTCTAGAAAGACTCAGTTCTATCCATGTGACTCAAATGATAGAACATTCCTTACAGATTAACTCCTAGATCTTATTAAGCCACTGGAATCATAGAATTTTAATATTGATGATCAAGGACAGTACTGTAATTTTAATGATGACTAAATATTTCTAGAGGAATTAATTGATTTCTAAAGATCAATATTCAATATTCTTATCTGCTGCTAGCTAGAAGCAGTGGTATTATCTTTAAACTATAAATACTTAGTCATTACATATGTAAAGCTCTAGTTAAAGTGGTTAATTTTAAATTATCTGAAAGGTTCATATTAGTTCAACTTTTAGACATGCCATTGTTTTTTCTCACTCATAGCAATCCCATGTGACAGAGTAGAAATGTCCCATAGGGTTTTCTTGGCTGTAATCTTTACGGGAGCAGATCGCCAAGTCTTTCTCCCATGAATCCGCCGGCCTTTTGGTTAGCGGCCAAGCCCTTAACTACTGCATCACCAGGGCTCCTTTTAGACATGCTAGTTTCTATATAACTTAGAAATGTAATATATTTCTATTGGCTGTTCTTCAGAGAATTTACTCTTCAATGCTTCAAATTGAGCACAATTCCTAAAGATCTTGAGAGAAAGAAAAACAGAAGCAATGCTCCTCAATAGTTGCAAAGATCTTCTCTTAGTGACTTGATGAATACTTTTTCAGCATTTATTTATACTTGTGTATGTGTATTTGGAGGTTCAATTAACATCTGGTACTCTTTTACGCCTCAGCATAACAAAAACAAAAATCCTCACAACTGGGCCAATAAGCAACATCATGATAAACAGAGAAAAGATTGAAGTTGTCAAGGATTTCAGTCTTTTTGGATTAATAATCAACACCCATTGAAGCAGCAGTGAAATCAAATGACATGTTGCATTGGGCAAATCTGCTCTAAAAGACCTCTTTGAAGTGTTAAAAAGCAAAGATGTCACTTTGATGACTAACGTTCACCTGACCCAAGCCTTGGTCATTTCCATTGCCTCATAAGTTTGTGAAATCTAGACAATAAAAAAAGAAAACTGAAGGAGAACTGACACAGTTGAACTGTGTTGGCAAAGAATATTGAATATACTGAGGACACCCAGAACGAACAAATCTGTCTTGGAAAAAGTACAGCCAAAATGCTCCTTAGAAGCAAGGATGGAGAGACTCAGTCTTGCTTACTTTGGACATGTCATCAGGAGAGACCAATCACTAGAGGAGGATATCAAGCTTGATAAAGTCAGTGGAAAAGAGAGAGACCCTCATGAGATGGATTGACACCGTAACTGCAACAATGAGTTCAAACATAGCAATCAATGATTGTGAGGATGGCGCAGGACCAGGCAATGTTTTATTCTGTTGTACATAAGGTCACCATGAGTCAGAGCCAACGCAATGGCACCTAACAACAACAACAACATGGATTGGATTGAGCCCCTTCCCCATATTTATTGAAGTTCTGGCCCCTGTACCTGAACCTGTGGATGTGATCCTGTTTGGAAATAAGAGTTTTTCTTTTTTGTTATGTTAGTGAGGTCATATCAGAATAGGTTGGGTTCTAAATCTAATCACTTCTGAATTATAAAAAGAGCATAATAGACACAGAGAAACAGGGAGAAGACAGATGATATGCGAATATCTGACTACAAGCCAAGAAACACTAAGAATTTTCCACAGATAACAGAAACTAGGAGAGGGCTCACAGAAGGAATTGATACAGCCAAGACCCTGATTTGGACTTTTAGCCTCTAGACTGTGCGAAAATAAATTTTTGTTCTTTAAGGCAACCACCTGTTACGGAAGCACTAGGTAAATAAGAAAATATGATTACTAGAAATAATTATATTCCAAACCATATCAGAACGATATTTTACTTTCAGAAAAAGAAAAAAAATTAAGAGAAAAGCTAGATATTTTGAAATTTTAAACTTTTGTACAAAATGGACATTACAGCCTAGATAACGATGTTTATAGCTGTGAGGGACTAAGAGAGAAATCCAAAGGCAAGTTGATTTCTTTTGAAAGTCAACAGAGTGGATGTCGTTTTGTGAGAAAGACATGAGAACTACAACATTAAAATGTCTCTTACTTTTTTGAAATATTCTAGAAGGATCATACTGTCATACTCATGGTTTGAGTTGATATTTCTACTTTCAAATTCTACAGTAATGAAATCAAAAGGGAATATTTAGGCAACAGGACAAAGACAAGAATATTCCCTCTTGCTATTGTTCCCTTTGGACTCTAAACTCAAAAATAAAAAAGAGCACTAAGATTGCATTTTCATTTTTTATCCCAGAAAAATATCACATATATAGAGAGAAAAAGTAGCTATTATCTACAATTATTGCACTTATTTTAATTTTTTCTGGAAGTTAAAGTAAAAAAGTATTTTTAAAAGACACTTAAATCAATAAGAAAGAAATGAAAGGAAACACAGGGAACTAAGTGGGTAACACAAAAATAGGAATTTTTCTGAAATGGATAGAATATCTGATACGTTATTTAATGTGATGATGCCCAAAGCATAGTTGTAAGAAAATATCCAGAAAAGGTTATCTTACAATACGAGCAAGATGTTAGAAAATTAAGGTTGGCTTTACAAAAAACAAAATAAAAAACACACCCTTGCTATGGAGTCGATTTTGACTCATAGCGATCCTATAGGGCAGAGTAGAACTGCCCCATAGGGTTTCCAGGGAGCAGCTGGTGGATTTGAACTGCCAATCTTTTGGTGAGCAGCCATAGCTCTTAACCACTTTGTCACCAGAGCTCTGGCTTTACAAAGGGGAGAGAGAAACTCTTGTTATGAACTGACCATGTTATTGAAGTTCTCCTAGTTTTAGAGTTCTTTATTTTTAGGGGCTGAAGATAAAGTTTTATGTTTATGCATATCAATTTTAAGGTAATTTTTTTCAAATATAAATTAAATTATATATATTTTAGGATGAAATGAGTAAATTGATATGAAAAACAGCATGCTTACCTTTTTTTAAAATACTGGAGATAATGACAAAATGTTAAATGGATATAAGTCCTGTATACCATTATTTGTCAACAATGAGGGGAAAACATTAGTATTGAAATTAAACCTATTTTCTACATTCGATTTTCAAAACACAATTGATGATTGTTAAATAAGTATTTGTAGTTAAGTGGTTTTTAAGATTGCTGAGCGTATTTTAAGGGAAGTGCTCATGTGGTTGGCACTAGTTCTACATAAATAAGTGAATAATAAGTGAAATAAGTAATAATTGGTATAATCAGTATGGCTCACTCACCCTTCGAAAAACCTCTTGATATGCATTAGGCACACATCAAGTGGAGACAGGTAGATAAAACAGATGACTGGAAGATTCCTTTCAACTTCAGGAATTTATAAGAAATTTCATTCATTGAGTCACACAATGATAGTCAGTAAAAAAACTTAATGAAAAAGTTTATCCTAGTAAAATTGCCAATAGAATAAATTTTAGTGATTTTCTTCTTAATTTGAATCAGTCAGAAATAGGTTTGTTTCATGTTACCCAATAAGTTTTACAACACTATTAATGCAGCTCTTATCACTCAATCTAAACGGCTGGGTAGAAACCACCAGATCATGGGAGAGATAGCAAGATAGAGAGCTAGAGAGGGAGAGATAGAGAAACAGAGGGAAAAGGAGAGGTAGAGATGGATAGACAGCTCTATCTAGATAGATACAGATACACTGATGATAGGTAGCTAGACAGACAGATAGATGAATGGAAGCAGAGGGAAGAGACAGAGAGTGGAAACTTCCTATAGCGATTTTCCACGACATAGGAAATTATAGCAAAGACAACTATAGAGATGCCATTACTGGGATAAAACGAGCAACAAGCCAACAAGCTTTGGGCAGTTTATAGAGTACATCAGAGGCAGAGAGAGCTCCCTAAGTTATGTTCCATAAAGGACAGAGATAGCTATAACTGCAGAAATACAATCAACTGGGAGCCCATTTAAAGTGAAATTTCAGCAATTTCAGGTGGAGTAAGTGAGAATGCTCTGTAAAAGGTGATAAAAAGTCCAACCTTTTTATAAAAAAATAAAAAAGGAGGTGACTATTGTATCACAGACTGATATTGGATGTGTACAGTGATTTACAGAAGACAAAAAGGAAGAAAGAAAATTAAAAAAAAAAAAAAACAGTAAAGTAGAAGGGAAGCATCAGATCACATTATATTAAACTGCCCCAACTAGGTTTTTTCCTATATGATGTGCCACAATTTACATAAATGCTAGATAAATTATAAGGTACAGTACCTTTCTTTTAGCCTTCAGTTGTTCATGATACTTGTCACAGGTATCTCCTGGGATCTCTCCTCCCCAGAGAGTAATTCCAATGATGGTGTATGTGATACCCATGATAAGCAATGGGAAACAGTACACCAGTATAATGACAATAACGTGGTAACTGCAAGAAATAAAAAATGACACATGCTGAACAGTATATTGAGATGAAATATGTGGGACTTTGAATTAATTCAGTTTCAAATCAATAATTAAAAATACTAAGATTATCTCTATGTTCTGATGTTACAAATCTGTCAAAATACCCCGTTATTGTTACCTACAGTCACTTCCAAACACTTCCAGTTGATCTTTGCCAAGCTTTACGTTGTATATGGAAACTATAACTGAACTGAAGTAGTCACTTAAACTACACACATTCCCCTTACCTGGAGGTCCAGGATGAGGGTCTTTTCTCTGGTTGGTAATTGCTGAGCTAAACTAATTAAATTTATGATCAGAGGAAAATGGATGGGACAGAATAAACTAAGCAACTGATAACTCTATATGTAGGACTATTCTTTATATCTCAGCAGCATTAGAAATATTTGAAATAAATTGTTTTTCCTTCCAAACAGAAAAAAATGCAAGCAGATACTCTGAGTCATACTGGTTCCATGAGTTATTGAACAATGATTTAAAAAAAAAATCAGGTAAAGATGTTCACATGCATTTTTCAAAGTCATAGTACAACTGATTGCATTGCTAATTTGCTAAGTAACATGCAGATATATTAGTCACACCAAAGACATGCTATTGCATACTATCAAATTAAATTGTGAGATTTCATAGCTTTCAATCAAAATTATAAGGATGTAATTAGGGAGGATTAAGAGAGTAAGCCATAACATAACAGCCCAAACAGAATTTGTACAAACTCCTGTGGCTTCCACTGTCTTAGGGAACTTTAATTAGAGTTTGTTATAACAGTCCTTCTCGGTACCTGTGCATTTTTGTAAAGGTAATCTTAAATTTCCATGTCTTCCCGTTTCCTGGTAGCTATGCACTAAGAATTGATTTAAAGTCAACGAAAAAGAAATTCAGTCAACAAATCATTTAAAGTCGATAATATTATCACACAAATTAAGATTTATTAACAATAATGGATAGTATACAATGCTCAGTTTAATAATTGCTGCCTGCTTTTTCCTTCAATAAATGCTTCCTAATAATTTTCTTCTAAAATTTGGAAAGCTGAGCTAGATAAAATGGCCGCCTTCAAAGATTGCCATTATATTTTCATCATTTGTTTTTTAAAGTAAAATGCCACTAAAATAGGAAAATAGGAATTTTATAGAAATAAATGTAAGTGATCAGATTTAAAAAAATAAAATGCAAGCAATTACACAGTATTGTTTAGTTTCCTTTCGCTTTTCTTACGGTGGATCCAAAATATGAAATATCAAATTCTATCATGTAGCTTTTCTATTTACTTTTAAATCTAGTAGCCAGATTTCTTTAATGCTAAACAAACAAAAACACCAAATCAAACCAAAACAAAATTAAAGAACCTACCAAGTTTCCTCTTCTATTCCCCATCCAGGCTTCTTAAAAGAGCAATCAACACCTTTGGACTTAAATTCCTCCCTTCTCATTCATTTCTCAATCAATAACAATTCTGCTTTCCTCTGGGCAATGCTTTCATCTCCAATGATATTGTAAATGCCTAATTCAATAATCTGCTCATTGTATAAAACTTTAATCAGATGTCACCTCCTCCGGGAAATTCTCCAGAGCTACCCATATAGAAGTCATCATATTCTTCCAACAGGAAACTTCTGTAACTTATACAAAGATCATGTCATATTTTGTACATGTCTCTTTTCCCATCAAGTGTGAGCTGCTGAGGGAAGGGTCTATGTCATATTTATTTAATCATTGCTCTCAACCCATAGTTTTCTAAATGTTTGATACATTGAATGAAAAGTATAAGAGAGAATTAACTTACGTGAAATGTTGCTTGGAACCTTCTGGCCATTGCACATAACAAAGAGTACGTCCCGGCAAGACTTTGGTTTTGGAGTAAAGACACTGAGGGAAAGCAAGTAGAAATGCTAGAACCCAAATACTTCCAATGACAATCTTGGTAGCTGTGGCAGACAGTCTGGGCTTCAAGGGATCAATAATGGCCATATACCTATAGAAAAACAAACAAATCATCTTGCTGGTTCTCTTGCTAAAGGAGTTTAAAATAGAGTTCCAAAGAACTTTCAATGGCCAGAATTGTCTCCCGGTAAACAAGCTGATAAGGATTTTGCTTGTGTAGAGGCAGCATAGAATGATAAAAATGGCATCATCTCAGGAATCAGGCAGATCTTGGTTCAAATAAAAAAGTTCATGTCAACTTTTTGAACCTCAGCTTTATTATCTTTAAAATAGAAATAAGAACACCCACCTCTTAGGGGTGAAGTGAGGATCAATAAAAATAATATAAGTGAAAAGTTTGAATATTTAGCACACTATAATTAAAAAATGTGTGCCAAATTGATAATTAGAAAGACACATATTAAGTGCTTAAAAATACTAATTTCCCACCTCAAAAACTTTAATTTCTCTTCTTTATGTTTAGCTTAAAAGAAAATGCTGGAGAAATAATGTGAATAATACCTACGTTATCGACAAAGATGAAGAACCCTTATGAAGGATATCATCAACATATTCATTTAAAAGCAACAAGTGACAAGTTTAGGATTCAAATAAGGACAAATAAATCAAGGCTCATTGAGGCTATGCCTTCCTGTTAACCCACCCCATCCCCCATTGAATTCATAATGTTTTGTGAAAATCTACTTCATGGTGCCTATGTAGCACTGCATAACATAGCTATGTGAAAATATATTCGATGCTCTAAAAAACAAACTAACATATGACTTTTAGAGTTCTACTTTTTGGAAAGTTGGGACCTCTCTGAATACAGTAACAAAGGTCAAGCTTTATTCAATTGGTAAAGATAGTAGTGATATATCTGGGAGATACAATTTCCAATTTTAAGGGGGAAATAAAATGACTAATTGCTGAATTCTGGCCACTGTACAGAGCAGAAAACGATAAATGCCAAATTAATTATTGTTTTTGTACTCCTACCAATAAAACACATAACTTAAATTGTTGTATTTTTACTATTTGTCATTTTGTATTTCTCAAGTATATTTTGATTTATGCAAATTTTCAAATGCAATATTTTTATCAAAAAATGAGTTACATAGGCCAAAAATGTTTTAACTTTAAGTGTATGTGTTTCAAAATAAGCACAATTCATCAATTTACTTATTGTTGTCTGCATTTTAACTATTCATCAGAATTAAATATTTGGTAGATATATTTGAACTTAAACCCACAAAACCTATTGCCTTTGAGTGGATTCTGACTCATAGTGACCCTATTAGACAGAGTAGAACTGCTCCATAGGTTTCCAAGGCTGTAAATCCTTATGGAAAAGACTGTCACAACTTTCTCTGGTGGAGCGACTGGTGGGTTTGAAAGTTTGAACTGCTGACCCTTCGGTTAGCAGCCAAGTGCTTAACCACTGTACCACCAAGCCTCCTTGCATTTGAACTTAGCTATACACAATTCTTAATATTAATTTTAATCACAGTTTACTTATAGGAAATATTATTATCTCATTATGCACGACAGCTTTTAGGTAAATGTGAAATTGAGCTATGAAAACCAACCCAAACCCACTGCCATTGAGTTGATTCTGACTCATAGTGACCGTATAGGACAGAGTAGAACTGCCTCATAGGTTTCTAAGGCTATAAGTCTTTATGGAAGTTGACTGTCACATCTTTCTCCCATGGAGCAGCTGGTGGATTTTAATCTCGGATCTTTTGGTTAGCAGTGAAGCGTTTACCCACTGTGCCAGTTACCCGATAAGCAAGGTAAGCCAAGTGCTTTAACCACTGCGCCACCACAGCGCCTGACCTATGAAAAGATAACTAGAAAGATGCGCCCTTGGTTTAGGGAAATAAAGTGAACCACACAAAGAAAATAAAAGTCAAATGTTTGCAGCTGAACACTATTGAAAATTAACCCTCTCAGGCTTATGCTGGTGATTAATAAAAATAGCAACATTTATTGATCGCTAATCACGTGCCAGACAATATACAAAATGATCCAACAAATCTAGTTACATTATCATCACAGTTTCACAGAAAAGGAACCTGAGTTTTAAGAGATTAAGCAGATGGCCCAAAATGACTCAGATGGTAAGAAGGGTGCTAGAATTCTAAACCAGTTCTGTTATTCTTCATAGTCCATATAGATAAAGATTCTTGCTTTTGATTATAACCATTCCTGCCAGGAATAGTGTAAGAGAAAGAAAAACATAAGGTAGATATGACTCCCAAAGAATCACAAACAGAGCATTTTCTGTTGTAAATCCAAAAGCATTAATGTAATATATTAAAAAAAAAACAGGTCAGATATATAAAGGAAAGAATTATAGATGCACATTTCTGTTTCTATTGCTGTTGATTGTAACTGACTATACAATTTACCACAATATATTGAATTATTGCCACATGGGTGTTTCTAGAGCCTCTCACAGCACCTGTCAATAAATTTCATTGTACTAAACTGAATAGTCCCCAATTCTATTGTAATTTCTTTTTTCTTTTTGCTTGCCCTGGAACTTTGTGAAGGCAATTTGGATGTCTGGACAGTTAATTTTTTGATTCTAAAAAGCGAAGTTGCATGACAGGAGCATGGTTAGAGTCCTGTCTGGCTACTACCACAGCACAGAAAATTCAAAATAAACAGTAAATTAGTTATTGATTCTTTTGGCCAGTTAATCTAATGTTTTAGAAATGATTTCCTGACAGGTAGAATGTTGTTTTATTTGAATTATACGGAAACAATCAATTGATGTTCTCACTAAATAACACTTCAGTAAGAGTAAAAATTTTGAAACCTCAAGCTGGCATTTTTGTCACTTTTGGTCTGATCCATTATTCATTCATTCAACAAAACACTGATTAAATTCCTACTCTGAAGCTCCAAACACTGTAGTGATATAACAGTGAGCAAATAGGCCTTCAGAGAGCTTATAGTCTAATGAGTTAGAGACACTAATCAAATAATCTAACCAATAAATGTACAATTACAACTGTGATAAGTGTTGCAAAGGCAAAGCATATAGCCATATGAATGCATTTCCTAGGAAGACCACATTTTAGATTGTGCATCATGAAAGTCTTCCCTAACAAAAGTAATTCTGACAGGGATGGATTACCCAATAAGCAAGGTAAGTACCTGCCTAAGGCATCAACAAAACAGGGGCACCCATCATCCAAAGCAAAGACCCATAGATGCCAAGCAGACAGGGCACGTGGAAAAGCAAGCACCGCAGTTGAAGGGAGCTGACAGGACACTAAATGAAATTGATATCAGCTCCAGTACGTGACAATGTGCGACCAGAAATAAAGTTCACTCAGGGTCAGGAGGGCTCCCACTGTGCAAGGTTGTTTAATCTATGAAGTCCCTACCACTTCAACACCTTTGTTGATATCTGTCTCTTACGGTTCCCTCTTGTGTAATTGAAACTCCTTATCTTAGTGGGTCTCTTGAGAGTGTACTATTTCCTTCTAATAAATAAGTGGTGGAGGTGGGCTGCTGGTCTAACTTCTTTCTTTTTAATAAAACTTTATTGTGATTCAGGTGAAAGTTTACAAAGCAAATTAGTTTCCCATTCAACAATTCATGCACAGCTTTTTTTGTGACATTGGTTGCAATCCCCTCCATATGCTAGCAATGTCCCCTCCTCCTTTCTGGGTTCCCTGTTTCCATTCGCCCATCTTTCCTGCCCTTATCTGTCTTCTGAACTATGCTTTTGGGAAAATGGTGACTTTTTGGTCTCATACAGTTGATTGTTTTGAGGTGCACATTCCTCTTGGGTGTTATTGTTCACTTTACAGGCCTGTCTATTGTTTGGCTATAACGTGGTCTCTGGGAGTGGGTTCAGTTCCAAGATTGAAGAGTATCTAAGGGCCATAGTCTCAGAGGTTCCACTAGGCTCTATCAGACCAGTAAGTTAGGTCTTAATTATGAATTTGAATTTTGTTCTACATTTTTCTCCCACTCTGTCCAGGACCTACTATTATGATCAGAGTGGTCAGTAGTGGTAGCCAGGCACCATTTAGTTCTTCTGGTCTCAGGATAGTGGAGGCTGTGGTTCACGTGGTCCATTAGTCCTTTGGACTAATAATTGTTTCCTTGAGTCTTTGGTTTTCTTCACTCTTCTTTGTTCCAGATGGGAAGAAACCAATTGTCATATCTTCAATGGCCGTACGCAAGTTTTTAAGACCCCAGTCCCTACTCACCAAGGTAGGATGTAGAACATCATCTTTATGGACTGTGTTATGCTAATTGTCCTGGATGACCCCAGAGGCTATGGTCCTAAGCCTTTAAGTCCAGTGATTCAATCCTGAAAGGTGTCTGGTTATGGTTAAGAAGTTTTCATGACCCTGCCTCCTGTGTGCTCTATTGTATACATGAATGTTTGTAGTACATGTAGATATGTATGTAGAAATGTCTACCACCAAACTTGTCTATGTTCGTAGGTGTACTCCCCTAAGCCATCCAACACCTGTTAAGCTTACATATCCACCTATGGATCCACTTATAAATTATTGTTTGTTATTTCTGTTGCTGCAGGATTGTATAAGTAATAGTATTTACCAATGTTGCCCATTACTCTTGCATACTTCTCAGTGTCTTCCCTTGCCTTGGTCATTTTGTTATGACTCCCTCCATATTATTTATTGTCTTTCCCTTCACTGAAGTTAATATGTGTTTACTATTTAGTTAGTGATTTTTCTCTCCCTCCCTCTCCCATCCCTGTTAAGCATCAAAGAATGTTTCTTTTTGTGTGTAAACCTTTCTTGACTTTTTATAATAGTGGTCTCATATAATATTTGTCCTATTATGATGGACTTATTACACTTAGCATAATGTCCTCCAGGTTCATCCATGTTGTGAGATGTTTCTCGGATTCATCATTATTCTGTACTTGTGTGTAGTATTCCATTGTGCAAATGTCCCACAGTTTATCCATTCATCTGTTGATGGACACTTAGGTTGTTTACATCTTTTTACTATTGTGAATAATGCTGCAATGAACAGAGGTGTGTGCATATGTCTATTTGCATCACAGCCCTTATTTCTCTAGGGTATATTCTGAGGAGTGGGATAACTGGATCATATGGTATTTCTAAGTTTTTAAGAAACTGCCATACCATTTTGCACAGTGGTTGTACCATTTTACATTCCCACCTGCAGTGTTTGAAAGTTCCCATCTCCCCATAGCCTTGTTAGCATTTGTTGTTTTTTGGGTTTTGCTCAGTGCCATTATTGCTGGGGAGTGGGTATCTCATTATAGTTTTGATTTGTATCCTTCTAATGGCTGATGATCATGAGCATCTCTTCATGTATTTGTTGGCCATCTGAATGTCTTCTTTGGTGAAGTGTCTGTTCATGTCCTCTGCCCATTTTTTAATTGGATTGTTTGTCTTTTTGTTGTTGAGGTGTTGAAATTTTCTATAAATTTTAGAGATTAGTCCCTTGTCAGATATGTCATCTCCAAAATTTTTTTTTCCCAGTCTGTAGGTTTTTACTCTTTTGGAGAAGTCTTTTGAGTGCATAAGTATTTAATTTTTAAGAGGTCCCAATTATCTAGTTTATCTTCTTCTGCATTTGCAATTTTAGTTATGTTTGATAGTCTATTTATAATAAATTAGAGCCCCTAGGTTTGCTCTTATTTTTTCTTCCATGATCTTTATGGTTTTAGGTTTTACATTTAAGTATTTGATACATCTTGAGTTAGTCTTTGTGTATAGTGTGAGGTATGGATCCTGTTTCATTTTTCTGCAAATGCATATCCAGTTTTGCCAGCACCAGTTGTTAAAGAGACTATCTCTTCCCCATTTAGTGGATTTCGATTCTTTGTCGAAGATCAACTGTCCTTGAGTGGATGGCTTTACTTCTGGCTCTGAGATTGGGAAGTGTGAGGTCTCCTACTTTGTCGCTCTTCTTCAGTAATGCTTTGCTTATTTGGGGCCTCTTTCCATATAAAGTTGGTGATTAGCTTTTCCTTCTCACTAAAGAGTGTTGTTGGAATCTGGATCGGGATTGCGTTATATCTATAGGTTACTTTGGGTGTTATGACATTTTCACAATGTTAAGTCTTCCTATCCATGAGGATGGTATGTTTTTCCATTTATGTAGGTTTCTTTTGTTTTCTTGCAGTAGTGCTTTTTAGTTTTCTTTGTATAAGTCTTTTACATCCTTGCTTATATTTATTTCTAAGTATTTTATCTTTTGGGGGGCTACCACGAATGGTATTATTTTCCTCATTTCTTTTTCAGAGTTCTCTTTGTTAGTGTAGAGAAACCCAACTAATTTTTGTATGTTGATCTTGTACCCTGCCACTCTGCTGAATCCTTCTATGAGTTCCAGTAGCTTTCTTGTAGAATCTCTGGGATTTTCTATGTATAGCAGCATATCATCTGCAAATAGGGACAATTTTACTTTTGCCTTACCAGTCTGGATGCCTAGCTCTAGCTAGGACTTCCAGTACAATATTGAATAAGAATAGTGAGATCCTTGTCTGGTTCCCATTCTCAAGTGGAATGTTTTCAGTTCTCCATTGAGAATAATGTTGGCTGTTGGTTTTGTATCTATACCCTTAATTACATTGAGGACTTTTCCTCGTATTGCTATTTTGCTGAGAGTTTTTATCAGGAATAGGTGTTGGATTTTATCAAATGCCTTTTCTGCATCAATTGACACGCTCATGTAGTTATTTTCTTTTGTTATATTTATGTAGTGGATTACTTCAATTGATTTTCTAATGTTGAAACATTCTTGCAACCCTGGTATGAATCCCACTTGGTCTTGATGTATTATTTTTTTGATATGTTGTTGTATTATATTGGATAGTATTTTGTTGGAAAATTTTGCATCTATATTAATGAGAGATATTGGTTTATAATTTTCTTTTTCAGTGGTGTCCTTGCCTGCTTTGGTAACAGAGTTATGCTGGCTTAATAGAATGTGTTCAGAAGTATTGCATCCTTTTTTATGTTCCGGAATAGTTTGAGTAGAGTTGGTGTCAGTTTTTCTCTGAATGTTTGGTAGAATTCTCCTGTGAAGCTGTCTTGGCCAGGGCTTTTTTTTGTTTTTTGGGGGGAGTGTTTTTATGATCTCTTCAGTTTCTTCTTTAGTTATGGGTCTGTTCAAAAACTTAGATAATAAAAATGTGAAATAGTGAGTTTTTCTATAGCTAACTCTCCTTTTAAATTATTTTTTCATGATAGTCTATTAAAGATAATTTGAGCACAGATTAATTGATAATAGGTGTTATAGATCAAATTGTTTTCCCCCAAAATGTATGTGGAAGTCTCAACTCCTGTACTTGTGAATGTGAACTTGTTTGGGAAAATAGGATATTTCTTTGAAGATATTGTCATTTAATCCATATCAGAGTAGGATGGGTCCTAGTCTTAATCCTTTCTTAGTGATGTCTCATAAATGAAGAGAACATATACTGAGAGAGAGAGTCACACAGACAGGGGAAGACGCTCTATGAGGATTGGTCTACAGCAAAGGAATGCCAAGGATTGCCAGCCGAAACCAGTATCTAGCAGACAGGCATGGAACAGTTCCTGTCTCAGAGCCCTCAGAAGGAATCTATGTGGTCAGTACCATGATTGGAACTTTTGGCTTCCAAAACTGAGAGACAATAAATTTCTGTTCTTTAAAGCCACCCACTTTGTGTTATTTGCTTACGGCAGCCCTCGGAAACAAAGACAATAGGAAAACAAGTTTAAGAAATTGCTTCTGCTCATTTATTCATTTATTCTTTCAATAAGTGCTTTGCAGCAAATATATGCAGTCATTATTCTAGATGCTCTTACTATAGCAGGAAACAAAATAGATAGTAGTAAGTACTGTGTGGAAAAATAAGGCAGAAAAGTGGATAGAAAATGACAGGAGGCTGCTATTTTAGATAGTGGTGAGTTCATACGTGAGATACACTGAGAGAATGAAGAGTTAACTGTTCATTTCTTTGTAAGAGCTGCTTCTCTGTAGCACTCACACCCCCTCTAAAAATATAAGTCAGCAATTTTATTTTAATAGCCCTTGCTCTTTGTGGGCCATTACCTTCCCGAGTCTTACTGAGTTCATGGTAGCAAATGAATTAATAGTCACATAATCTGACTTCAAAGAACAAGTGTTTTCCAGTTCTGTCATTTTCATCCATCTCACCACTGAAGCAAATAGGGGATGCCCTACAGTTCATGTAATTTGAAAAAGCGTTTATTCCAATGTTGGATTATCAATCTCCCATGCAATGGAGTTCCATTAATTTCAGAACTTTATTTCCTCACTTTATAATCTTCACAAAGTATTTTCTGTGATGCATTACTCTGTCAGGAAAGTAAAATTTAGTTCTATAGATCTTAATTCTGCCCTGTTGCATTGCTTTCTGCACTTTAAAGACTCATCAAAATCCTACAATGGTATTCCTCTATTAAAAATAGTAAGATAGAATTCTATGAGTAAACTATTCTTGTGTCTTTGAGGTGACCGTGTAGTTTATAACGGTTGTTACTGTACTTTAAAAGCATTTCATGTCAAACCTTGGGACTGGCATTGTTAGGTAGGTGGTGAAAATATTCTGAGTCAGAACTCCAAATAACTGTTTGATGTAGTAATAATTTTGATTTTCATGAAATGGGTGCAAAAAGGTTGTCACATCAAATGCTCCCTCTCTGATTCTCAGGCTTTAATATGTACTAAAAAGACATCTTAGTAACTCCAGTGTCAGTGTACTGCTAAGTGTGAGGAAGCTGGGTGAGCAGGTATGGGGTTCTACTTGTTTTACAAATGGAAAATAATTCTTTCTGAAACCTTAGTTTGAGGGTGAAAATTTAAATTCTTGTCCTTGTACTCTACAATGTAATAGTGACTTTGGAGAATTATGAGGAAAAGTAAGTAGAATGAGAGAAGAAGTGTTTGTAGTGGAAACTCTAAGGTGTCAGAGAAGTAAAAAAAATTGAATACTGATGCTCTCTAAAAACATGATGTAATAGAATCCCATAGAATACTTATTTGGGACAGACTAACACTACAAACTTTATTATATTAGGTTTTTATGATATGGAGTTGTTTGGTGGGATAAAATAGGACTTGTAACATCTTCAATTCCATGCAATGATAAGCTATGTTATTTATGTTTTTTTTTTTTTCCTGCCAAGTAATTATGTTTCTTCTCTAATACCCTCAAATCCTTTAATGGAAAGTACTCTTTAACTCCTGCCAAAGTACGCTTTAAATTAGACTGTCAGACTGTATCCAAGCAGGGTACAGTGCTTGAGAACAGATAAAAGTTGGATGCTTCCAATTGTGCTTAGTGAAGTTTATAGGTCGATGGGACACCTTTTGTAAATACTTTTGCATGTGTGTGTGAAATATCTCTGATTTAAATGTAATAATGATGACAAGCCTAGTGGTTTATATGATTAGATGTGTTAGAAACTTTAGAAATCTAATGCTTAGTTTATTATTTTATCATTAATCATTAGGTACATATTTATTAATTAAAAACTTGGAGCCATTAAAATCTGTCTCAAAAAGGTTTAAGCCTTAGACTCTAAGACACGTTTGATAAAATTCCACTATCCATTCCAGTATAAAATATGTGCAATATTCAGCCACTTGAAAACTTTCAGTTAGCCAGTGAGTCACACAAGGACAAGAGAATGGGCAAGGTAGGTGAAAGCAAAGTATAACTCAGATTTACCAACTGGTGAAGTCAGTAACTATTCTATATGTATGCATTATCTTATATATATATATATATATATATATATAAAGCTATACCAGTAACTAGTTGCCTTTGAGTCAATTCCAACTCATGGCAACCCCATGTGTGCAGAGTAGACTTGTACTCCATAGGGTTGTCAAGGCTGTGACCTTTTGGAAGCAGGACTGCCAGGTTTTTCTTCCAAGGCCCCTCTGGGTTTGTTCGAACCACCACCATTTCAGTTAGTAGTAGAGCACTTAACAATTTGCGCCACCAAGTGTTTCCACATATAAAGCTATAGATACTATTATTGTTCATGCAACAATTACTACACCTTCAGTACCTCACCTCAGATGAAGGCCCTTACCTCAAATGAAGGCCCTTAGTTCTAACCAAATTTACATCTTCTTGAACACAGAATATTATGAGACATTCATATCAATACACAAAGAAATACTATTAGATGCTCATTGACAGCCAAGTACTCAATACTACTTAGACTACATAATTAGTAAACTTAAGGATCTTATAATCTGTTCCTTAAAGAACAGGCAGATGATTTTCCTAGCTTCTCATCAATATAACTGAGCTTCGCACTTTCCTAAAGTGGGAATTGTTGTTATTGTTAGTTGCCGTCAAGTCGATTCTGTCTCATGGAGACGCCATATGCGTAGAGTAGAACTTTTTCATAGGGTTTTCAAGGCTGTGATGTTTTGGAAGCCAGGTACATATTTCAAGGTGCCACTGGGTGGGTTCAAAGTGCCAACATTTCAGCTAGTAGTCAACCACGTTTAACGGTTTTGTGCCACCCAGGGACTTATAAAGTGGGAATAATCTGTTTTAATTCATAATCCGCCCCATTTTCCAATTACTAGTGTCACACCTTGTAAAAATGGCATGGAGGCAGTGTCTAACCTCCTCTAACTTCACAAGGGGGAAGGAAAATCAAGATCAACAGCCCAAGGCTGATTTCTATGAGGCGGAGGTCAGACATGTCTCTTCTCTCTGCCATCTTTACCAGTTCTGACACCAACCATCCCTCCCACAGCTCTCCACTTCTCTGCTGGGTTCGATTATTCATTGCAATGGCCACACAGAACTCACGGACCATAGTCATGATTATGGGGTTTATTAGGGAAGTAATAGGATACAATTCAGGCTCAGGAACACTCAAGAGTACAGTTCTTCCATCAGACAGCCTCTTCCCAGCCATGCTTATAGGCACCCTGGCCCTAGGCCTCTGCCCAAAGGCACTCAGCTTCCTCTCTCTGTGGGCCGGGAAGCCCGCCATCTGTCTCCTGTTGTGGGTCTCTGCTGCCAGGTCTTGCTGCCTTTAGTGTTACATCTTTCTCTCTCTCTCTGTCTCCTGATTCCAGGGGCTTCTCTGTGCAGGGATCCTGGGCTCAGAGGGCTATTAGGCAACTGAAAATTATTCTAATAGCAATGGCTATACATCTACTTGTTTGATACCAAAATTCAGATACTTAGTTAGTAAATTCTATTACTGTAACACAAAAGTTTTTAAATGAAAATGTCACTTTGCGGGGTAGTTTTCTTCCTGGTTGAATTAAAGTTTTCTCTAAACTTATCTTATTTGTCCCCTTATATTTTTGATTTTTTAATGATGTAGTTTTCTCTCTTTCTATGATAAACTTTTTTTTTTTCAAAACAGAGGGTGATATGTACTTCCTTATAAACTATTACACCTTCTTAGATGCAAACAGCAGTTGCTCCTGTTTGTTTATGCTGGCAAATAAGTGATTTTTTAAACCTGTTTACCAAACGCAAGATGATATTTAACTTCAACACTTTAAAAAAGATTAAAGTATGTATATAGTATTCCACACAACCTTAATCCCACAAAAACAGAAAAAATTTACATTCTCACACTTTATGAAGGCTCTCTCAATTTCACTGACTTTCTTGTTCTAGGAATTGTATAGTAAGATTTAGTGCCTCTCTCACGTTCTAAATTATATTTACAAAAATCAATTACACTTATTCTTGTAATTCTCTGACATAATCTCTTCATTTATAAAGAAGATGCAGGTAGAGTTAATCAAAGGAGCCCTGGTGACACAATGGTTAAGCACTTGGCTGCTACCCCAAAAGTCAGAGGTTCAAACCCACCAGTGGCTCTGTGGGAGAAAAAAACTGGTGATCTACTCCCATTAAGATTATAGCCTAGGAAACCCTATGTGGCAGTTCTAATCTGTCACATAAGGTTGTTATGAGTCAGAATCAAATCAACAGCACACAACAGTAACAACAGAGTTAGTAAAAGATGGAAAAAACATAGCATGTAAACAGTAAAATTATTTAAAAAACTGGAGTGGCCATACTAATATCAAAGTAGACTTCAGAGTAAAGAAAATTACCAGAGATAAAGATGAGTATGTGATGATAATAAGGTCAATTCATCAAGAAAACATGAAAATCCTGAGTGTTCCTAAAAACATAACTTCAAAATATATAAAGCAAAAAACTGACAGAACTGAAAGGAGAAATAGACAAATCTACAATTATAATCAGAGACTTCAACAATCTTCTCTCAATAATTGATATACCTAGAAGACAGGAAATTAATAATGGAAAAACTGAACAACTCTAACAGAAAACTAGATATAAATGACATCTATATAACATTCCAGCAAATAATAGCAGACTAAGATAGACCACATCCTGAGTCATAAAACAAATCTTCAAAAACTGAAAAGAATTAAAATCACACAAAATACATTTTCAGATGGTAATGAGATTAAACTCATTAATAATAAGTAACAGAAAGATAACAAGAAAATTTACATACTTGGAAATTAAACCACACTTCTTAATAATCCACATTTATTGATTTTTATATGCTGTGTAACAGATTGTCACTAACTTAATGATTTAAAACAGCACATATTTATTATCTCATAGTTTACATGAGTTACAAGGCTGGGCATAACTCAGATTCTCTGCTAAGCATCTCACAAGGCTGCAGTCAAGGTGTTAATTGGGCTGTGTTCTCATCTAGTGGCTCAGCTGGAGAATAATCCACTTCCAACCTTTCTCAGGTTGTTTGCAGAATTTCCTTGTGGCTGTGTTGTTCACAGCAGCTTGCTTCTTTAAAGTTGGCAATGGAGAGAGAGGCTAGAGCTATCTGTTAGCAAGATGGAACTTTATATACCATAACAACATTGGCATGAAATTGCATCACATTAGCCACATTCTATTTATTCAATGCAGTCATTATCCAGCCTTCACTCAAAAGGAACTAATTATATAAGTGTATGAACAAGAGGAAAAAGAGATTATTGAGACTACCTTAAAGTTCATCTGCCATGCCATAGGTAAAATAAGAAGTCTCAGGAAAATTTAGAAAATGTTTTGAACTGAACAAAAATAAAAATACAAAATATCAAACTCTGTGGTATCAGATAAATGAGTATATAGATGAAGAACTACAGGATTAAATGTTTACATTAGAAAACGAGAAAGACCTTGAATCAAGAATCTAAATTTCCAAATTAAAAAAAAAACAACAAAAAAAATAGGACATAATAAACCCAAAGTAAGAAAAAAGAAGGAAATAATAAAATAAGAGAAGAAATCAATGAAATTCAAAATAGAAAAACAATAGAAAAAAATCAATGAATCCAAAGCTGCCTCTTTGAAAAGGTGAATGAAATTTATAATCTTCTAGCAAGATTAACAAAGAAAAAAAGAGAAGATACTAATAATATCTGCAGTAAAATAACTGATATCACTATAGATGTATAGGCATTGAAAGAATAATAAGGAATACTATGGACAACTCTTAGATGAAGTAGACCAATTTTTTGAAATCCACCAACTACAAAAACTTACCCAAATGGAGTCCTATACCTATTTAAAAATTTGACTTCGTAGTTTAAAACTTCCAAAGAAACCAAATCTTCAGGAAGAGATGGTTTCACTGGTGAATTCTACCAAATATTTACATAAAAATAAAAAATAATCTACACAATCTCTCCAGAAAATAGAATAGTAGAAACACTTCCCTACTCATTTTTGAGGGAAGTATTTCCCTGATACCAAAACCAGACAAATACAGTACAAAAAAGAGAGAAGTACAGGCCAATATCCTTTATGATCATAGATCCAAAAATGCTAAAGGAAATATTAGAAATCTCTCTCACTCTGTGTATATATATATA
>NW_004444007.1:5384237-5420969 GCF_000243295.1 Trichechus manatus latirostris
TATATATATATACGCACACACGTACCCATTGACAGCGAGTTGATTCTGACTCATAACAACCCTATAGGTCAGAGTAGAACTGGCCCATATGGCTTCCAAGGCTGTAATCTTTACAGAAGTAGACTGTCACATCTTTCTTCCAAGAGAGGTTGGTGAGTTCAAACCGCCAACCTTTGGTTAGCAGCGGAGTGCTTAACCACTGTGCCACTAAGGGCTCTGTCTCTCTCTCTATATATATGGGTGTGTGTGCATGTGTTTATATATCTATTCATATACCAACACCAAGTGGTGTTTATTCAGGGAATTCAAGGCAGGTTGTAATATTCAATATAAGCTTATTAAATATATCAATATCTTAATATTTAAAATCAACCAATTTAATCCACTATAACCACATGGTCCTATCAATTCATTCAGAGAAAGAAATTGACAAATTTCATCATTCATTATAAAAATTCTCATAAAATTAAAATATAATGAAACTTTCTCTATCAAATAGAGAGAATCTAAAAGTAACCTAGAAAAAATATCATACTTAATGATGACAGACTGAATGTTTTCTCCTTGAGACTACAGTAAGGATGCACACTTTCAACACCAGTGTTCAACATCATACTGGAACTTCTAGCCTGGGCAATAGGTTAAGAGAATGAATTAAGAATTAAGAGACATACAGATTCAAAAAGAAGAAATAAAAATATCCCTATTCCCAGACTAGAAGATTGTCTATGTAGAATGTTGTTGTTGCTAGTTGCCGTCAAGTCAATTCCGACTCATGATGACACCATGTAGATAATTTTAATAAATCTACAACACACTCACACACACACCAACAGCTAATAAGTGAGTTCAGCTCAGATGCAGAAAATAAGGTCAGCAACATAAATCTATAATATTTTTATATATTAGCAATGAAAATTCTGAAACTGAAATTAAAGAAAACATTTACACTAGCTCAAAATATGAAACACTTAGACATAATGAAACAAAACATGTATGCTGAAACAAAACATCTTTATGCTGAAAACTACAAAATGCTGATAAAAAAAAGAAGAAGACCTAAGTAATTGCAGAAAGAGGCATACCATGGTCAGAATTTGGGGGACTCAACATAATAACAATGTTGATAATACCCAAATAGAGCTAAAGATTTAAAACCAAACCAAAACCAAACCCATTGTCATCAGGTCGATTCTGATTCATAGTGACCCTATAGGACAGAGTAGAACTGCCCCGTAGGGTTTCCAAGGAGTACCTGGTGGATTCAAACTGCCAAACTTTTGGTTAGCATCCTAATGCTAAACCAGTGTGCCACCAGGGCTCTGTAAACATTTAAAGCAATTTCAACTAAAAATCCAGTAAAGGTTTCTGAAGATATATGCAAGATTATTCTAAAATTTATATGAAAAAGCAAAAAAGTAGAGCAAATATAACTTTGCAAATGAAGTTAGAAGAATCATACTGTTAGTTTTAAGACTATTATATGTTACATAATCAATACAGTGTGGATGTGGCAAAAGGATACAGACAAAAATCAATGAAACACAGCAGAGCCAAAAAATAGACCTACATAAATACGGCCAATTGATTTTCGAGAAAGGTGCAAAAGTAATTAAATGGAAAAAGATCGTTTTTTTTTTCAGCATATTTTTTAAACTATTTGACACCACATGCAAAAGTTAATAATAATAATAACCTTGAGCTAGACCACACACAAAAATGAACAGAAAACAAATCATAGATCTGATTGTAAAAATAAATAGATAAATAAAACTTTCAGAAGAAAACTTAAGGGAAAAAATCTTTGTAACCTGGGTTTAAACAAAGAGATCTTAGATGACACTTAGACACTGAAAGCATGATCTATACAAGAAAATACATTGATAAATTGATCTTTTATCAAAATTAAAAAATTTTTCCCTGAAAAAGACACCGTGGAGAAAATAAAAAGACAAGTTACATACTGAGAGATACTTGCAAATCACATGCCTGACAAAGCACTTATATTTAAAATGTATAAAGAACTCTCAAAACTCAGTAGTAATGTATATGCCCAGAAATGATTATATGAAGACCTCCAGAAATCCAATCCCCAAAAATCAATTAAAAAAAGACACAATTGTCAAAATTAACCAATTTCTTTGCAAATTGATCAAATGTCAAACAACAAGACGCATTTACTCAAAAAATCTACTGTATCTCAGTAACATCATTTGGAATCTCTGGTTTCCCCCTTCCCAGCTCCATGGTGTGTGTCTTAGGTACCTAATGCTGCTATAACAGCAAAACCACAAGAGGGTGGCTTTAACATACAAGAATTTATTTTCTCGAAGTTTAGGAAGCTTAAAGTTCAATTTCAGGGTGCTGGCTCTAGGGGAAGGCCCACTCTCTCTGTCTGCCACTCTGAGGGAAGATCTTTGCCTCTTTTCAGCTTCTATTCCTAGGTTCTTTGGCAATCATGTGGTGGGTATCTTCCCTTCCTGTTGTGCTTGCTTGCTTTCTTAATCTGCTCTTTTATATCGCAAAGGAGATTGACTTAAAAGACATCCTATACTAATAGTGCCTCATTAACATAACAAAGAAAGCCCATTCAAATGAGATTATAACTGCAGGTATACGGGTTAGGATCAATAACATATATTTTTTGGGGACACAATTCAATCCACAACAGTGTGGAAGTTCTGCCCTGTGTGGGTGAGGATATCTGTAAAGATACTAACTTTGCTACCCTGACAGAGGGGGCTGACTTTATTTAGAGAAGAACATGGAAAAGCCCATACCTGGGGGTTTTGTTGAAAACAATAGAAATCTCAGTGGCAAACAATCAGGGAAGGCTAACATCGTGGCAATACTAGTTGGAGAAAGCAACACAACAGGGTGATCCAGGGAAACAGACAATCAAACAGGACCGTCTTATGATCACACATAACCCAGGTGGTCTGGAAGGCTGTGTGCATGCTCAGGGCTGTGTCCACTTAGAAGAGACCACAGATGACCTTTCACAGCTACAAAACTTTGACCACCACAGGCCTGTCAGTTTTTCATACTGTGGGGCCTTGTGTGTTGCTGTGATGCTGGAAGCTATGCCACTGGTATTCAGATACTAGCAGGGTCACCCATGGTGGACAGATTTCAATGGAGATTCCAGACTAAGACAGACTAGAAAGAAGGACTTGGTGGTATACTACTGAAAAAATTGGCCAATGAAAACCTTATGAATAGCAGTAGAACACTATCTAATATAGTGTCAGAAGATGAGCCCCTCAGGTTGGAAGGCACTCAAAAAATGTCTGGGGAAGAGCTGCCTCCTGAAGGTAGAGTCGACCTTAATACAGTGGATGGAGTAAAGTTTTTGGAACCTTCATTTGCTGATGTGGCACAACTCAAAATGAGAAGAAACAACTACAAACATCCATCAATAATTGGAACTTGGAATGTACGAAGTATGATTCTAGGAAAATCAGAAGTCATCAGAAATGAAGTGGAAGGCATAAAGATCAATATCCTAGTCATTAGTGAGCTGAAATGGACTGGTATTGACCATTTTGAATAAGACAATCATATGGTCTACTATGCCAGGAATGACAAAATTGAAGAGGAATGGCGCTGCATTCATTGTAAAAAAGAAAAGAAAAAAAAAAAAAAAACAACTCAAAATCTATTCTAAAGTTGAACACTGTCAGTGATAGGAAAAATGTTCACAACTGGACCAAGAAGCAACATCATGATAAATGGAGAAAAGATTGAAGTTATCAAGGATTTCATTTCACTTGGATCCAAAATCAACACCCATGGAAGCAGCAGTCAAGAAAACAAAGGATGCATTGCATTGGGTGAATCTGCTGCAAAAGACCTCTTTAAAGTGTTAAAAAGCAAAGGCGTCACCTTGAAGACTAAGGTGCGCCTGACCCAAGCCATGGCATTTTCAATCGCCTCGTATGCATGCGAAAGCTGGATGATGAATAAGGAAGACTGAAGAAGAAGAGACGCTTTTGAGTTGTGGGGCTCGTGAAGAATATTGAATACACCACGGACTGCCAAAAGAACGAACAAATCTATCTTGAAAGAAGCACAGCCAGAATGCTCCTTAGAAGAGATGATGACGAGATTTCGTCTCACATACTCTGGACATGTTATCAGGGGGGATCAGTCCTTGGAGAAGGACATCATGCCTGGTAAAGTAGAGGGTCAGCAAAAAAGAGGAGGATCCTAGATGAGATAGAATGACACAGTGGCTACAACAAGGGGCTCCAGCATAATAAATATTGTGAGGATGGTACACGACCAGGCAATGTTTTGTTCTGTTGTGCACAGGGTCACTATGAGTTGGAATTGACACGACGGCACCTAACAACAGCAACAACATCAAGGAAGACCAGTTAATACCACTGTATCCAAATTTACTCACCAACCATTAATGCCAAAGATGAGGAAACTGAAGATTTTTCCCAACTTCTGCCATCTGAAACTGATGAAACATGCAATCAAGATGCATTGATAATTATTGGTGGTTGGAATGTGAAAGTTGCAAACAAAGAAGGATCAGTAGATAGAAGATATGGCCTTGGTGATAGAAACAAAGCTGGCGATTGCATGATATAGAATTTTGCAAGACCAACAACTTATTCATTGCAAATAACTTTTTTCAACAATATAAATGGCAACACGTGGACCTCACTGGATGGAAAACACAGGAATCAAATCAACTACATCTGTGGAAAAAGACTATGGAAAAGCTCAATATCATCAGTTAGAATAAGGCAAGGGGCCGATGGCAGAACAGACCATCAATTGTTCACATGTAAGTTCAGGTTGAAGCTGAAAAAAATTAAAACAAGCCCATGAGAACCAAAATCCGATCTTGAGTATATCCTACCTGAATTTGGAGACCATCTCAAGAATACATTTGACACACGAACACTAATTACTGAAGACTAGAGGAGTTGTGGGATGACATCAAGGACATCATACATGAAGAAAGCAAAAGGTTATTAAAAAGACAAGAAAGAAAGAAAAGACCAAAACAGTTGTCAGAAGAGACTCTGAAACTTGCTCTTGAACTTAGAGTAGCTAAAGTGAAAGGAAGAAATGATGAAATAAAACAGCTGAACAGAATACTTCAAAGGGCGGCTCTAGAAGACACAATGAAGTATTCTAATGAAATGTGCAAAGACCTGGAGTCAGAAAATGAAAAGGGAAGAACACAGCATTTCTCCTGTTAAAAGAAGTGAAGAAAAAATGCAATCCCCCAGCTACAATATTGTAGAATTCTATGGGTGAAAATCTTGAGCAACACAAGAAGCATCAAAAGAAGATGGAAGAATATACAGAATCACTGTACCAAAAAGAATCGGTTGACATTCAACCATTTCAGGAGGTAATGTGATCAAGAACTGATGGTACTGAAGGAAGAAGTCTAAGCTGCACTGAAGGGAATGCTGAAAAACAAGGATCCAGGAACTGACAGAATACCAACTGAAATGTTTCAACAAAAGGATGCAACGCTGGAGGTGCTCACTAGCCTACACCAAGAAATTTGGAAGACAGCTACCTGGCCAACCAACTGGAAGAGATTCTTATATGTGCCCATTCCACAGAAAGGTGATCCAACAGATTGTGGAAATTATTGGACAATATCATTATTATCACACACGAGTAAAATTTTGTTCGAGATAAAAAATGGTTGCAGTGGTACATCAACAGGGAACTTCCGGAAATTCAAGCTGGATTCACAAGAGGACATGGAACCTGGGCTATCAATGCTGATGTCAGATGGATCTTGGCTCAAAGTAGAGAATACCAGAAAATGTTTGCCTGTGCTTTATTGACTATGCAAAGGCATTTGACTGTGTTAATCATAACAAATTATGGACAACATTGCAAGGAATAGGAATTCCAGAACACTTGATTGTGCTCATGCAGAACCTGTACATAGACCAAGAGGCAGTCGTTTGAACAGAACAAGGGGTTACTGCATGGTTTCAAATCAGGAAAGGAATGTAACAGGATTGTATCTTTTCATTATACTTATTAAATCTATATACTGAGCAAATAACCCACGATGCTGGGCTATCTGAAGAAGAACGCAGCATCAGGATCGGTGGAAGACTCATTAGCAACCTGAGATATGCAGATGACACAACCTTGATTGCTGAAAGTGAAGAGGTCTTGAAGCACTTACTGATGAAGATCAAAGACCACAGCCTTCAGTATGGATTACACATCAACATAAAGAAAAGAAAAATCCTCACAACTGGACCATTAAGCAACATCATGATAAACAGGGAAAATATTGAAGTTGTCAAGGATTTATTTAATTTCATTTGGATCCACAATCAACGTCCATGGAAGCAACAGTCAAGAAATCAAATGACATATTGCATTGGGCAAATCTGCTACCAAAGACCTCTTTAAAGTGTTGAATAGCAAAGATGTCATTTTGAGGACTAAGGAGGGCCTGACCCAAGCTATGATATTTTCAGTCACTTCACATGCATGCGAATGCTGTACAATGAATAAGGAAACTCAAAGAAGAATTGATGCCTTTGAATTATGGCTTTGGCAAAGAATATTGAATATACCATGGACTGCCAGAAAAACAAGTACGTCTTGGAAGAAGTACACCCAGAGGACTCCTTGGAAGTGAGAGTGGCAAGACTTTGTCTCACGTACTTTGGACGTGTTATCAGGAGGGACCAACCCCTGGAGACAGACATCATGCATGGTAGAGGGTCAGCAAAAAAGAGAAAGACTCTCTACAAAGTGGACTGACACAGTGGATGCAACAATCGGCTCAAACATGGCAACGATTATAAGCATGGTGCGGGACCAGGCAGTGTTTCATTCTGTAGTACATAGGGTCGCTATGAACCGGAAATGACTCAATGGCACCTTACAAGAAAACTTTGAATAAGGGCCCTGGTGGTACAATGGTTAAGCACTGGGTTGCTAACTGAAAAGTTAGCAGTTCAAACCCACCAGTGGCTCTGCTGGATAAAAGACCTGGTGATCTACTCCTATAAAGATTACAGCCTTTGAAACCCACGGGGTGGTTCTACTCTGTCACATAGGGTCACTATGAGTTGGAATCAATTTGGCAGCACACAGCAACAACAAGCCTTGAATGAATGTAGGGCAGATTTATAAACTCTGAACTTTGAAAGTGTTCCCTAGTCACATACAAATCCAATATCAAAGGACTCAAGTCATTTAAGCACAGCATCTGGCAATCATTGGTTGACCATTAGTTAAGCTGACCCAGGGACAAAATTTAGGAATTCAGGCTTAATAACAAAAACAAGGAAAAGAACACTGAGCAGTGACATCATAGGCTGCAAACTATGGGGGAAACAGACTTCAAATTATCAGTGTAGGTAAGTTACTAAATAAATAAGCAACAAACAAAAATATCAACAAAAATAAACCCCAGGATGGGGCAGAGGAATCAGAATCCTAGCTGTTACATTATATTATCTAAAATGTCCAGTTTTCAACAGAAACTTATGAGACATGAAAAGAAACAGGAAAATGTGACCCTTACACAGAAATAAAAGTAGGCATTGGAAATTGTCTTTGAGAGTACCTAGAAGTTAGGCTTAGCAGACAAATATTTCAAGGCAGATATTACAAAGATGTTTAGAGAGCTAAAGAAAGCCATGTTTGAGAATTGAATGGAAGTTTAGTGATAATGACTCATCCAATATAAACTATAATAGAGATAAAACAAAAAAACAGTTTCCATGGAGTCGATTCCTACTCATAATGATCCTATAGGACAGAGAGTAGAACTGCACCCATAGGGGTTCCAAGGCTATAAAAATCTTTAGGAAAGCAGACTGCCATATCTTCCTCCCACGGAGCAGCTGGTGGGTGGTTCCAACCGCTGATCTTTCAATCTTTCAGTTATCACCCAAGTGCTTATAATAGAGATAGAAATGATCAATTATGGAAATTATATAGTTCAAAAGTACAATAACAAATAAAAATTCTCTAGGACATCTAACAACAACAACATACATATGGAAAGGAGCCCTGGTGGTGCAGTGGTTTTAAGCACTCAGCTGTTAACCAAAAGACTGGCAAGTCAAGCCCACCCAGAGGCTCAATGGGAAAAAGACCTGGCAGTCTGCTCCCATAAAGATCACAGCCTACAAAACCTTCTGAGGCAGTTCTGCTCTGTCACATGGGGTCACTATAAGTCAAAATTGACTCGATAGCACACACACAACCACTACTGACCTTACCAAAACTAACAGGATTAGAAGAACCTGTACATATATCACGAGGTAGTCATTCAAACAGAACAAGGGGATACTGTGTGGCTTAAAATTGGAAAAGATGTGTGGTAGGGTTATATACTTCCACTTTACTTATTTAATCTGTATATGGAGCAAAAATCCAAGGGGATGGACTTTATGAAGAACACAGCATCAGGATTATTAACAACCTGCAGTATACAGATGACACAACATTTCTTACTGTAAATGAAGACAACCTACGTATTTACTTATGAAGGTAAAAGACTACAGCCTTCATATGGACTATACCTGAACATAAAGAAAACAAAAATCCTCACAACTGGACTGATAAACAACATCATAATAAAAGGTGAAAAAATTGATGTTGTCAAGGATTTCATTCTGCTTGGGTCAACAATCAACATCCATGGAAGCACATCATACAAAAAATTAACTCAAAATGGAGCATACATATGTGTAAGATCTAAAACTCCAAAACTCACAGAGGAAACATAGGATCGAATCTTCTCAATCTTGGGTTAGGCAATGATTTCTTAGATTTAGCCACAAAACCGCAAGCAATTATAGAAAAAAAATGATAAATTGGCTTCATCATAATGATAAGCTTTTTCTTTTCAAATAAACTATCAAGAAAGTAAAAAAGAGAAGTACCAGATTGGAAGAAAATATTTTCAAATCATATACCTGATAAAAGAATTATGTCTAGAATACAAAAAGAACTTCTGCAACTTAATGAAAAGACATATAACCCAATTTTAAAAATAAGCCAAAGATATGAAGTCCTTTCAGACAAATAAGACTACATAGTATATGATTCCATTTATATGAAATTTCAGAAAAGGCAAATCAAAGTATACAGAAACTTGCTTAGTGGTTGTCTAGGACTGGGGGGCGGGGTGGAATGGAAAACTTTCTATTTTTTTTTCATGGTTTTATTGTTGTATTTTAACTAATTTATCTGAAACTAATATTAGGGTATTAGGAACCCCTGGGTTATGCAAATGGGTAAGTGCTCTACTACTAGTTGAAAGGCTGGCAGTTTGAACTCACTCAAAGATGCCACAGAAGACAGGCCTGGCAATCTGCTTCCGAAAGATCACAGCCTTGAGATCCCTATGGAGCACAGTTCTACTCTGATACATGAGGTGTCCATGAGTTTCAACTGATATAAAGGCAACAAATAACAACAATAATGGTGTACCACAATGGTGTGAAGTGAGACGCTTTTGTTTTTCTTCTAATAATTAGCTAAATTCCAAATTTCTTATTTCAAGTAATCTATGCTTTTCTTACTGGTTTGTGAGACTTTCTTTGCTATAAATAAACTCATGTATGTAGGAAGTTCTATTACATATACTCTGATTTACTATCAAGGGGTCACCGTGAGTTGGAATTGACTTGACAGCAAGTGACAACTAACAACAATCATTTAACTGCTGATTCTTGTTCTAGTACCACACTTTTTCATTTATTATAACTTTATATTATATCCAATAATCTAATTTACTATTATTATTATTACGTTTACAAATAGTTCTTGGTTAGTCTCAGCAACTTACTCTCAGAAAACCTTCAGATATTTTGACCAAGTTTTATTAAACTTGCACTGTAGTTTTACTGAAATTACATTTAACCTTAAAAGAACTGATACATTTTTACTATTTAGTCTCTTTATTGTGTGTCATTTAGTTTTTCAAGTTGCAATACTGTTTCTTCTTTCCAGTTTTCTTTATATAGCTCTCACATATTTTGTTTGGGGATAGATACTGTTTATCATGTTAAGAATGTACTCTATATTGTAGTTCACAAAGAATTTTGTCAGGAATAAGTATTGCATTATCTTGGATGCATTTTCAGAGTTCACTTGGATGATTATATGCTTACTTATGAGATCATATAGTAATAATTTCCAGTATTTAGCCATCCATATTTCTGTTGGTTGTCTTTCCTAGTAGCTCTTTCTGTTTCCCATTTTCCTCTTCCATTCGATTTGTAAAGCTATACAATTCATATCTCTGACAAATATATTTTCAGAACAATGATAATATTTGGCTAGTAGAATGGTCTAAATTAACCAACAGGCTAAATAATGTTCAAGTGCCTGGGAGAAAAGCAGCTATGGACTTATTAGCCAATTAGGTTGTGATATTTGAACTACAGTTAGTCTTCAGTTTGCAAAGTAGTGTGGGAACATGAACATGACCATGCAAACTGAAACTGTGTAAAGCAATCTTGATAATCAATGTGAGCAAATACAATTTTTTTCATTACCTTAAAAAAATTTGTCAAAATTCAGGGGCTGGTATCTTGGCAGCCCGCAGATAATTCTTTAACGTTGAACCCAAGCAGAACACCAGGAAATTGAAAGGAGATGGCCTTTCTGGAATGGCTGCTCCAAAAGGCCCTGTACCTACCAGATTCCCTGGAGACAGGCAGGCAAGATGGTGTCCAGCCAGCTAAACTTTCTCCCCACTGCAATGCTTTCAGAGACCAAACTATGCTGTGACTTTGTGTAAATCATATCGGTAATGGACATTTTTCTCCAAGTATTTGCCTCTCTTTTCCTCTGCTTGTCCAGTTCCCACTAACTTTAATTGGACTTCCGCATATGGTTTTAGAGAAGCACCCTAGAGCAATGCCCTACAGATACAATGGGCTGATGGCTAAATCTTCAAAGTATCACCGCTTAATATCCATGCAAAGGCATGAAAGTGAAATACAGGCACTATTAATGACATTATTACATCACAGAATTGGGCTTTTAAACATTGTGTGCTCCTTTAAAGTGAGAATCTTATTAAAACTTTTCAAAGCATTTTACTTTTTTTTTTTTTTTTGCACGTTTGATACTTAATAATCCAATTACAAAATTTCCTGGAAAGAATAACCAGTGTTCTATGATAAGAAGCATAAAGCATAAAAGATAATGAAAAAGAAAGAAAGAAAAGCACAGCACTTCATATCCACCTACTAACATGTAGCCTGAAAAACCAGCCATTGTCATTTCCTAACAAGATCGGAGCTCTAAAGAACTTCCTTGTCCTTGCGGTTACTGGAATTTTGATGCCTAGTTTAAGTTCATATAACAAAAATGTTACTGAATCAGAATCTAATTAAAATATTTCTGGATGTTTGCTGGAAAAGAATTGTGAAAATATTAAAAATTCTCTTACTGTCAGTTGTAAATGCATAGGGAAATGAAAAAAAACTAAAACTAATATTTATCTAGTTTTTAAACTAAATAAAATAATTTAAACCATTCGAAGCACTGGGAATTAAAGTGCTTTACTTCTTTGTAAAAACATTTCAAGTAGTTTGAACAATATTTGCCTTCTTCTTGTCATTTACCTTACAATACAGAGCAAACATCTCTTCTATGCCTTGGCCAACTGTTATACTCCTTTCTAAGTCTGAAACAGACTTTTGCAATTTCACAGGGGTGAAATATCTCTGAGAGTTCTTTTTAATGTGAAGATATTTGCTCGCATCACTTCCTCTGGACCCTCTTCATCCATTTGTCACTACCACTTTCTTCATTCATGTTGATAAGTTCACCTTGACTAATTTCCTCTGGCTGCATATTTAGAGTCACTTTTACAGTGACAGTGTCAACATTCCCATGGTCTAATATTCTACAGTAATTCCATTTCCATTGGATTTGAAATCTTCTTTCAGCATTATCACTTTTTGTTTCCTTATTACAGTTTCACCTTCCTTGGCAATTCCCTCTTTTGACTAACCATTTTTGTAAAATGTCATGTGGATTTATCACTAGAAGGAGCCAACATAACCATATGCTTTGCTGTCTGTGCATGAACAGAATCATGTATGCTCAGTGACCAATCACTGGCAGACCTTGAAAGAAGGGATGCAATTGGTCACCGATCATAATGTGCTTCTATTATCTGTGTAGTAGTGTGAGGACTGAAGAGCTAGCTAGGAAGTTTGTAGTTTATGCAAAAGCTCATATTTAATGTAATGTGGTAACCGAAACTTGAACCGTGTTTTTGAGAAACTCAGATTACAACCTAGGAAACCATATGGGGCAGTTCTACTATGTTCTATAGGATTGCTATGAGTCGAATCAACATGATGGCATACAGCAACCAACAACAGTGCTAATTAACTAAACATCAGTGATTGAAATTCATGCATATCAGAACTGTGCCAAGTGAGGAGTGCCTATATAAGATTGATAGTCCGTTTACACAAATGTAAACTTATTTTTTTCTTTAGCATCTGAGTTCTATTTATGAGCTGCTAGAACTTTATAAAATGGTATCCTTTAATTTGTCTCCAAGGAATCCTATTTCACCCCTGTTTATTACAGGTACTCATCAGCAATGGCTCTATGACTCATGAATGGGAATTACCAGTAGTTTCTTATATAGCAAATATTTTCTATTCTTTTTCAAAGATAATATTGGATTGCACTAATGTTGTTTGATTCTGAAATACTTTACAATTCAACACGAAATTTAGATTTTCTAAATTTTTTTTTTATTGTACTTTAGATGAAGGTTTACAAAACAAAGTTTCTCATTAAACAGTTAGTACACATACTGTTTTATGACAATGGTTAACAACTCCACGACATGTCAACACTGTCCCTTCTCAACCTTGGGTTCCCTATTATCAGCTTTCCTGTCCCCTCCTGCCTTTTAGTCCTTGTCCCTGGACTGTTGTGCTCCATTAGTCTCATTTTGTTTTATAGGGCTGTCTAATCCTTGGCTAAAGGCTGAACCTCAGGAGTGACTTCATCATGTCCGAGGGCCATACTCTCAGGGTTTCTCTAGTCTCTGTCAGGCCAGTAAGTCTGGTCTTTATTTGTGAGTTAGAATTTTGTTCCACTTTTTTCTCCAGCTCTGTCTGGGACCTAGATTTTCTAAATGTTTATTGGAGAGATATTCAAAACATTATGATCGAACAAGTAAAACATTTTAAGCTAATGAAAACTTGTAGTTTAAGAGCTTTAAATTTATCTTACACCATGTAGTTAGCTTATTAAGAAAAAAAAAATCCTTCATATAACCATTCAAGGGATAAAAATTAATACACATGGTACTATGACATCTTTTAAATACAATAGCAATATACATCTGGGAAAGGAGCCCTGGTGGCACAATGGTTAAGCCCTCAGCTGCTAACCAAAAGGTTGGCAGTTTGAACCCACCCAGTGGCTCCATGGGAGAAAGACCAGACAATCTGTTCCCGTAAAGATTACAGCCTAGAAAACCCTAGGGGATAGTTCTACTCTGTCACGTGGGGTTGCTATGAGTCACAGATCAACTTGATGGCACCTAACAACAACAGCAACATAAAACTGGGTATTCTGACATGGGACTTATTCACATAAATATTCAATTTCATGAGTAAGTACATAGTATCTTTTGCTTCATTTCTTTAAAATCATTCCATATACTCAGTTGAAAATCCCCAAATATTTTTCTTTATAGATATTCAGCTTAATATGAAACTGCCCATCATACACTGGGTTATATTGAGTATTTTAAATATTTTATTTTTATTTATATATTAACAACAAATAGCCAATTTATTAGATTATTTTCTATTTCTACTTTTGCGTGTGTGTAAAATGAAGAACATTAAAAATACTTCTACAATTTCTATGTTTTTCTGCTCTAGCACTGTAAATGTGAGTCGCCCGGCTATGTCTTCCATTTATTCATTCATTCGAAGCACAGCTCTAGTTTTGTCCTCATGGAACTTACGTTCTAGTGGGGGGGGGGACATGCAAAAAACAAGAAACATTACAAATAAGCAAATTGTACGCTGTTTTAGAAGACAAAGCAATTTTAAACACAGTGATCAGGATCCAAAAGGAGTACAGGGAGTGAGCAACGTGGCTGTCTGGAGGAAGAGGGTTCCACACAGAGTGCAAGGCCCTGAGGTGAAAACATGCCTACTATATTGATGAACTGAAGACACCAGTGATGGTGGAGCAGAGTGGTGGAGTGTTGAGTAGTAGGAGATGAGGTCAGAGAGTAACAAAGGACTGACTTCTATACATTCTTGTAGGTCATTGTAAGATTTCTACTCTGAGAGAGCTGGGGAGCCATTGGAGGATTTGTAGAGAGAACGTATGATCTGACTCATATTTAACAGGATCACTCTGGTTGTTGCATTGAGAACAAACCGATGAGGAACAACAGTAGGAGCAGGAAAACCACCTAAGAGCACCCTAGTAAGTTAGGAGAGAAATGATACTAACTTGGACTAGGGTAGAAGCAGCAGAGGTTGTAAGCAGTGATTTGATTCTACACAGATGTTTTGAAAGTAGAGCTTTACAAGAATGTTTCCAAGAGTTTTGACCTGGGGCTCAGATTGTGACATCAGAAGCCTGGAAGAGAAGTAAGTTCTGGGGGAATGTCAGGAACTGAGTTTTGGACATATAAAGTCTGAGATGCCTATTAGACATATAAATGGAGCTATTGAATAGATTGTGGGATTTATGACTATGGAAGGACTCTGGAATACAGTGGCAGGAATTGCAGTTTTATGAGGATATGAGCTTGTTTATTCTGGAATGTCCAATTATACAATGTCTAGTACTTAAAAGGTACTCAAGAAATAACTATTGAGTGATTACAAATATAGCAAGTTGTGTACCAGTATATATTTAACCACAGATGCTCTGGGGGGAAAGACAAGTCCTGTTTTGTAGTGTTTGGAGATTTCTGTGGCACAGATATTCCTGCTGTGACTTCAAGCTACCAAAATGATATCGCTGAATGTGGAGTTGGGAAGAAATGTGCACAGTTGATAATGGGCTCTCTCTAGTCTGTCTGAACTGGCTTCCAAATACAACTAATCCCACTATTGGTTAGCAATATAACCAAATACAAATTTTCCTTACTTACAAGAGTACATAAAAGATAATTTTAAATAATCTTGATACTTAAGCAGGGGTGAAGAGGAAAAAAAAAAAAACCTCATAGATTATCATACAAACCCAAAATGGGGAACTTAAACCAATATTTAAAAATCTGTGTCACATGCCAAAGTAAACATAGAAACAGTGAGCTAATTTATTCCTTACCTTTTGGCAGGCTTCTAAATTACTCCTCACAGGTGAGATATTTTTATACAATTTCTGGGAAAGAGATTTCACAGCCTACAAAATAATCTATTATAATGTCAACACTACTCTCTTGCCAGAAATGTTCTTACAATTTCTAAGTCAGCCTAGAAAATGTATGTAAAAATGTTGCCATAAAATATCTATTACAAGGTATTGTGCCAAATTACCTCATAACTACCAAACCACTGAGAATCATGGCCCAGTCAAGGTGGCACACAACCTTAATGATCACAATATCTATAATACCTGTACCAATGATATCAAATTTACCAAAATGTATTTAGATAATTTGTTACCAGATTGAATCTTCACTATTTTTCATCACTGTATATTTTTATTCATAATAAATTTTCAAAAGCTTTCCACAGAGGTTCTATGAATACATAACAGCTTTGTGAAAAAATGAAGTAGAATCTTCTTAAAGAAATTAAAAATCAAAGAGTAGCATGTAAGATACATTTATATCTGTTTACTAAAAATTGTTATTTAGTTCAGCTAGATTAAATATTACTTTTGACCATTATGCATATCAGGTGTGTCCCTGGGTTTGAAGCACCTAAAGTATTTTTGTTATCTTTATTAATTCTTTTGGACTATTAGATAAAACATAATCAATGATTCCCTTAAGGTTTCCCTGTAAGAAACAGTGATGCCATCTATAAAATTCTTAAATCAATAGTCAGATAAATACTGCACCATTTGTCCTGAAATTATCCTTTACTATATGTAAATCAACTTCCTATAGATTCTAACTTAATTTCAAAAATGTGCTTAGATAATGGAAGAAAAGTTTATTTAACTATTTTCTAGTATCCTCATATATCAAGCTGTATATATCATAAAGGAATTGAAATTAAAATGTTTGTTTTGGAGTAACTGCTATATTCATAATTTTTTAATTACTACATTTCCAATTAAAATATAAGTAATATATTATATGTAAGATAAATTATATGTACAAGTGCTAAGTTTTAATGTGCTTAAAGTTAATAATTGTGTCTAATTAAACCTCAGTCATCAACTCCTTAGGTGGCATAATAGTGTAGACGTTAAGAGGAGCACAGGCCCTGGAGCAGACTGCAGTGTTTTGAATCCTGGCTCTCCTATATGATCTCGGGCAAGCTTCACATCTTTTAGATAAATATTATATCTGAATGTTATATTTAAAATGGCAAATCTGGGGAGGTTGGTAAAGAGAAAAACAGCCCTTCATTGGAAAATAATTCCACTGTGTGTGTGTGTGTGTGTGTGTGTGTGTTTAAGGGTGGAGATAAGTAGCCTTTCAGGCAAAATGGAATTGCACAGAACTGAAAGAAGGCTTCTTGCACTAAGGAAACCATTTTGCAGGAATTTATAGTAAATCAGAAGGTAGCGTGATTCAGGGTAAGAACAGAATCTGTGACTTTCTGGCATTCAAATCTTTCCTAGAATTACTAATGTTATGAAAAAAGTAAAGATATAAAGCAAGCAATTCTAGTGATGAATGAATACTGAACACTTTAAGGAAAACTCGCTATCTTTTATTCTACAAAATGTGTGGCCATTGACGTCAGGTTCTCCATTAGAATACAGATGTTCATTAAAGGGATAGTTACAATCCATTTCAGGTCTAAAATTTCTAAGAGTCATAACAGGTTGCAAACATTTTGTTACAGCTGAAGGGAAGCCACGTATATCGGAGTCAAAGCTGAAATTGCTTTTCGAGCTCAAAGAATCTTTTCATTTCAGGTGGAGAGACAGAGTGAGCTGAATGTGATTTCCACTTAGACTAGGAGGATACAATTCAGTTTATATTAAATGGAGATAGAAAACAGAATTTAATAAGAGAAGTGTTCATGTTGTAAGCCAAATGATGTATTCCTTTTTCAATAAAAGCTAATCAGGTATTATTTAACTTTATGATTATTTTAATAAAGCACTAATTGTATAGGAAAATGTAATTTTTTTGAGCAAATGCAGTTAACTATTTTCTCAGTTATATGTGGTAGGTAGGAAGTCCATGAAACCATCACCAAAGGCACCGTGACTCACTTGAGCTTCAAGCATAAGACACTGCCTAGGAAATGTCAACCTTGCAAACTTTAACCTGTAAAATGACTCCAAATATCACAGAGCCAGTTATTTCCACTTCATGTTTGATAAGACATAAATGTGGAAAGACTCTGTGGACTTGTAAACTAGTGAGAGTTAGAGTAACTGTTATATTTGTACAATCTTTGATTCTAAAACTCATTTTAAACAAGTTTTTCTCTATTTCTGTATTTCTTTTTATCAATTGTCTGCTCAAACAGAAGTATTGCTTTAAATACTAGTTTTAAAAGTGAATTTCAGTAGCTGATTTATGCATTCTTCAGATTTTATTGCAAACTGTATGCATCGTAAGTTTTGTAAAGTTTTAGTGATTGGATAATATATTGTAGTAAAGAAGTTCAGTTTAATTTCAAAGAAGGGACTACAATAAAGTAGCATTACATTATCATTTAAAATAACTTCAAGATGACTTCAGATTTTCTATAAATATTGGCAGAAGAATACTACAAAACTACCATTTTCTTTCTTCAAAGTAGAAATACCAATTTGACATGCACTAAAATTTTTATGGAATTTCTTGTTCATCATTAACATTTCAAGGAAATTGTGAGCATTTTATAACATAATGTGTTAAGGCCTCTCCCACTGATCACAACATTAAAAAACACCTAAGAAACAGAACAGAACAAAACATAAAAATAGAACAGAAAACAAAACAAAAAATGCCCAAATTAAAGGAACACTTCATTTCTATCTTGGGGCAAAGTAAGATTAAAGGCAATTCTAATGTTTCCCAACTTGGGGCTGATGTTGTTTGTTCTTTTCACTCAGTTGTATTCCTAGCAGAAATGAAGAGGTGAGATATGTTTGGAAGAACAGAGATAAAGAGGAAAGGGAAGACTGGCAGTTTCAGAGGATTTAAAACATGTGATTTGGACTTTTTTATTCTATTCAGTGGCAGCTAACCACTGCTCCTCCAATTTTACCATCTGGCTAGCACAAGAAAATAGTTTTTATAGATTTATGTCCTCAGAGTCTCTGTATTCATTATTTCAAAATAGTAAACACAGAGGATGGACTTGTGGAAAGAACTTCTTTTTTCTTTTTTTTTTTCCATGATGGTGCCTGAAAGTAGTAAGAATTAATATTTAGGCTCAATTTATTTCGAAACAGGTTTGTGAATAAGTAAAAAAGTGATATATTCTTTTCACAGACAAGGAGGACATTGAGACTTGAAGTTAAAGTGACATCTTCCTCATGCATTCCCCATGCAGCTGTCAATCACAAAGCTGAGACTGGAATTGTCTGGTATGAATCATTTTCAGCATGATATTGATTTAAAGTGTAATCAACTTTCAATGACAGGTAGAGAATTCACCACTGTATTTCCACAACATGCATTTTTCATGTTGTTTAATATGAGAAAACAAACACACACCTATTTTTAAAAACTTGAACACGGGAACAATTGCTAAAGTTTACACAGCCTCTTTTAAGTGTTTAAGCGTCTCAGAATTACCACTGTAATAGATGGTGGAGACACTCTTTTAAAAAGTATCTTAATCAGCTGTAAAGGAATGTGCTTCTTTTATAAACCATTTATTCCTTGGGCTTAATGTTGCCCATTATCTGGAAGATTTGGATGCAAACCTTCCAGGCACAGGGTTTACCCATTTCAAGGCCTCTGCCTATGACAGAAAGTTAAACCTAACCCGGGACTCGGTCAAAACGGCAGGCTGACAACCACCTTTTGGAGGGAGCTTCCTGCCCATGCTGGGATCCTCCTTGGTTGGGAGGCCAAGCCTGTGTTGACAGGGCAAGGATAAGGGATGGGGATGCCCGTGGCTGAGAACCAGCAGATGAAAGAGACGAGAGAAAAGGGAAAGGTGAAGGGTAACTCGTCATCCGTATCTCTGTCAGAATAGTGACTGACAGAGAGAAGGCCAAAAAGTACATAAAGTTGGCAGCAACTTTTGAAGTCAATTGAGAAAGTCTGGTAGTATTAAGTGTTTCTACAGTGAAAACTGTGAGAGCTGGAACTCTAAGAGGCTGCCTTCTTTTTCAGATCTTGGAAGCTTTCCGCCTTTGACAGGGTGCAGTCTTACCATTATTCTATCGTCCTCTATTGGTGGAAAATATTTTAATTTTCCTTCTCTGACAGGTTTCCGCCTTACACAGGTTCCGGCTTTCGCAGGTTTTACTCTACCTAAGTTTATCCCACTTGGAATTACAGATTCCGAGATTCTAATCAACAGCCTTTTCCAGCCCCTCTCTGATGCACTTAATGGGATTCAGGGGTTTTAGGGCGAAGTGGGCAGGCGAGACCATGGAAGCAGAAACTGGTTCAGCCATTGCAGGATTAAACATGGGCTAGTGACCTCATTTCTCCAAGAACTTTTTCTTAGCCCATCTCTTTTTATTGAACCTGTGCCCATTTCTTTTGTAACCTGTCCCACTGCTCCCTTGTCCCTCCTTTCTCCCCGTCTTATCTCACCTGTCCACCGCGATGGCCGTCATAGAGTAAATGCTGGCGAACACCGCTGTGATAGGAAAGAAGTTCTGGAAGCGGCAGTAGTTGGCTCCGAAGTACCACTCGCTGTGAAGCGCATAGATGAAGTTGATCAAGGTGTTGAAGGCAGCCATAGAAGCGTCGGAGAAAGCCAGGTTCACGAGGAAGTAGTTGGTGACAGTTCTCATGCGCTTGTGGGCTAGGATGATCCAGATGACGATGAGGTTCCCGAAGACGGCCACGGCCACCACCATCCCGTACGCCAGGGACCAGAGCGCGATGCGCCAGGACGGCTGCACGAACTGGTTGGTGAGGTTGGCCCGGTGCTGCGAAGGCGCCAGGGAGGCCGCGAGCAGTCCCAGCGCGGAGGAGGAGGCAGACAGGTTGCCGCCTTGGGCCAGCAGTTGCAACCACTCGGCCTCAGCGGCCCCCGCAGCCGCCCCCGCCGCACGCGCGGAGCTCAAGTTCCGGGTGGGGTCTGCACCTACGCCTCCCGCGCTGTTGGTCCAGTTGGCGGCTGCGGGCAGAGAGGCCATCGCAGCGGGTCTGCAGCCCCGGACCTCCCCACTGTCCTGCCGCCAGTCCGACCGGAGTTCTCCGAAGTTCTTCTCTGTCTCGTGGTCACTTTGTGCGGGGCTGCTTTCTGCACCGCCCACACCCCCGCCCCTCCGGAAGCTAGTAGTTAAGATACCGCCTCCTCTGCTGGCTGAGGGATGCTTTGAGCCAGCAGGTGATGGGGAGCAAGAACGGCACTTTCTCCAAGGAATTTGCAGCTCTGGCAGGCGGGAAGGATGAGGTGGTGAGGAAGAGAGTTCTCAGGGGCTGTTCCCAGGGGGGACTCAGGTCCCGCCCAGCGCGCAGCTTCTGAACACTGGAGGTAAGATGCTGCAGCGCCCTTTACAGTCTACTGGAACCCCCAGCTTTGGTGACGTCGTGGGGGCCGTGCAGCTGACGAACCCCTTTGCGGGCTATGACTACGCTCCTTCCTCCATCTCGCTCTTGGGATTTCATTCATTCGCTACTCATCTCCTCACAGGTGGTACTGGCGGGCTGACCCGCGCAAGGAAAGGCTGCGCTTTCTCAGCTGTGGTGAAAATCTTTCCAAGACTATTTTTCCTCTTTCAACTTGAGGATATTTTGCTGAGGTCCTCGTTCTCAGACGTTGATTGACTCATTTACCAGTGAGGCGTAGGCGCGAGTCTGGTGGATTTTTCCCAGAGAGCCTGCGGGGCTCTAGCCTGCTGCAGCCTCTGGCCACAGCGAGCTGCGCGCTCCCTTGGGAACACTGGCTTTTTAATTAAACTTTCTGCTCCTGTGTTTATGTTCTCAATTCTCAGATCCTTCTTCCTCTTGCTTACACGTCCAAGGTCTACCTGTTTTCCCACTTCTCTAGTCTCTATCCGCAGAAATCAGTCCTCTCAGCCTCCCCTCAGGCAGGGACTTTGGTTTCTACTGATTGTTCTTGTAGTGCCATAAGACCCTGAGGATGAGTCAGAAATCCCAAGACGTAGGTTTTCTTGAAACGCAATGAGAAGACTTGAATTTCTTCGTTTCTCTAGGATGAAGGTATCCTGTGAGTGACTCTAAATACATCCACTTGTTTACACGCTGTTCCCAACTTTTGGCGCCTTGGTTTTCAACGACTGACCGCCAGAACACACTGGTGAGAATGCGCAATAACCTTAATTTCCAAGGGTAGATAACTGTGCTTGGCTTCTGAGCTTTGGCTGAAAGCAGGTAAGCTAGGGTGCTGTGTGCAGGGCAAGCTGGAGGGAGTAGTACTCTCTGCTTAGATCTGATCTCACAGGCAATTTATCAGGGTGTTCCAGAGCAAAAACTCTGCTGGGGGCAGAGGTATAGGGAATTAGGATTAAACATATTTTCAGCAATCTCTTGGAATACACTTGAACTCCTTGGACCCCAGTTTTCTCACTTGAAAATGAGGATTAAAAAAAATAATGTAATTTACAGGGTAATTAAGGGTTTGAGTGGTTTCAATAGACTTTCTCAATAAAAATAGGCAGGAAGTGTACCTCAATAAATGTTAGTACCTATCCCTCAAGTTATCATTGTGCTTCTCACCTAAAAATTTTCAGATAAAATGGATCTGGGCAGCAAGTTTTATTGCTTCAAGATAAGGTAGTTTGTCGTTTGTGCACAGTACGTATTCTTTAGTTTCTAGCTTCAGAACATAGTCTTCAAAATCCTGCTGTAATTATTGCACAAATGCACATAGGGTGATTGGTCAGGACCAGTGTTTTCCTTCTTACAGTTTTTACAGCTAAAAGGGTAATGTATATAAATAGGTTTGAGGCAACCTGATAATAATAAATTAACACAACCTTCCCTCTAAATAAATGCATCCTGAAAATGAAAGTTATTAAATGTATTAATTCCCATTTTTGCCCAGAGAGGCCTGTGAAAATATTCAATATGTAAAGTTAATAAAGATTCCACACTTCCTGTTTACTAACTCTGAATTAAACTATTTTCTTTTGAAAGACAATGTACTTCTTTCTGCTAAGTTATCATCTAGAATACTTGACTTACAAATGAAAGCCTCTTTTTCCCTAATGAAATCAAGAGCTCATTAAAAACAAAATTCCCTTGTATGACACATACCACTTATTCAACATTTTATGGTAGCTGTGTGCCGTCAAGTTGATTCCGACTCATAGCGATCCTGTAGGACAGAGTAGAACTGCCCCATGGGGTTTCCAAGGCAATAATGTTTACTGAATCAGATTGCCACATCTTCTTCTCAAAAGGTGCTGGTGAGTTCGAACCACTGACCTTTTGGTTAGCAGCTCAGGGCTTAACCACTGTGCCACCAGGGCTCCTTATTCAACATTACAAAATAGATTCTGTGGTGGCTTGGTAATTAAGCATATTTTGATCAAATACTTAAAGTTGTAAAATTACTTAGTTGTGAAGAAATTCATTCAGTTCATACTGTTGCTTTACTTATCTATACAGAGTATTATAAGCCTTGGATTCTGTCTTAATTGGGCTTACAGATGGGCAGAGGTAATACAACAAAAAACCTCAGTGATGATGATGGAGTTAGAAGCAGGTATAATGAAAGGGGCTTAAAGAGTTCTTTCAAAGGAAAAGACCAGTCTAGCTCATGGCTTTCCTTCTCAAATCTGCCTTCCATAAAAAGAATCTCCCTGGATCCCAATAGTGTAGTCATTGTTCCTTCATTGTCTCAGTCATTCCTCAGACATGGATTAAGTACACTTGCTTCTAAGTGCTGTGTCAGGTACTAGGGATGCAGCAGTGCAGCAGCAGATATGAATCCTGTCCTCATGGACCCTGCAGTCTAGCAGTATTTTTTTTTTTTTTTTTTTTTTTTTAACTAAACAAGCGTGAATAGTAGAGTAGGGGAGGTACAGAGAAAAATGGGAGACTGTCACTGAGTGGGGAGATGCTATGCCCCACTCTGTCAATTTCTCTTAAGAAGTTTTTTGTGAGGGTAGAATGAAGGGTCAAAGAGAAAGAGAGACTTACCAGACACTAGGCCTTGAAAAATGGGAAGGTTTAAGACATGGCTAAAGAGGATGTTTCATGACTAAAAGAATTTGATGAATAATGTGCTCATTGTAGCCCTAGAATCTGAATTCTGTTGTTATTATCTAAACTCACTCAGCTGGTTTCCGAATTCCTTCTCATCCTTCCTTTTACCATGTTGTTGTTGTATTCTGTGGAGTTGATTCTGATTCATAGTGACCATATAGGACAGAGTAAAACTGCCCCATACGGTTTCCTAGGTTGTAATCTTTACGGATGGAACCCTCGTGGTGCAATGGTTAAGGGCTGGGCTGCTAACTAAAAGGTAGGAGGTTCTAACCCACCAGCTGCTCAGTGGGAGAAAGATGTGGCAATCAGCTCCAGTAAAGATTATGGCCTTGGAAACCCTATAGGGCTGTTCTACTCTGTCCTATAGGGTCGCCATGAGTCAGAATCGACTTGATGGTATGTAACAACCACAATCTTTAGAAGGACAGATTGCCAGGTCCTTTCTCCTGTAGAGAGGTTAGTGGGGTCTAACTATCAAGAACACCAAAATTCTCAGCCTTGGGCGACTAGGGGGAAGGAGCAGAGAGAGAGAGGCAGAGGAAATGGTAGCACACCAGAAACTTTTAGAGTAGGATCCTATATTCTTACATTTAAAACCTGGGAGTGTGTATGAGCATGCACCTGTACAAAGTGTGTTGGGATGCCAGGAGGATAACCATGCATGATACCCTAGGTGACATTAACAGGTATTAGATAATAGTGAACTAAAACTGGGTTTGATTGCATAAGCATAATACAAATTACCATCATTTATGTGAATGGTCAACTGACTGGAAGAGATTCATATCTGTGCCCATTCCAAAGAAAGGTGATCCAACAGATTGCAGAAATTATCGAACAATATCATTAATATCACACAAAAGGAAATTTTTGCTGAAGATAATTAAAAAATGGTTGTAGCAGTACATTGACAGAGAACTGCCAGAAATAAGCCGAATTCAGAATGAGACTTGGAACGAAGGATATCATTGCTTATGTCAGATGAATCTTGGCTGAAGGCAGAGAACACCAGAAGAATGTTTACCTGTGTTTTATTGACTATGCAAAGGCATTTGACTGTCTGGACTGTAACAAATTATGGATAACTTTGTGAAGAACGGGAATTCTAGAACACTTAATTTTGCTTATGCAGAACCTGTACATAGACCAAGAGGCAGTCATTCAAATACAACAAGGGGATATCGCATGATTTAAAGTCAGGAAAGGTGTACATCAGTTGCATCTTTTCACCACATTTATTCAGTCTGTATGCTGAGCCAATAATCTGAGAAGCTGGACTGTATGAAGAAAACCGGGGCATCAGGATTGGAGGAAGACTCATTAACAACCTGTGATATGCAGATGACACAACCTTGCTTGCTGAAAGCAGAGGACTTGAAGCACTTACTGATGAAGATCAAAGACCACAGCCTTCAGTGTGGATTACACCTCAACATAAAGAAAACAAAAGTCCTCACAGCTGTACCAGAAAGCAACATCATGATAAATGGAGAAAAGATTGAAGTTGTCAAGGATTTCATTTTACTTGGATCCACAATCAATGACCATGGAAACAGCAGTGAAGAAATCAAACAACACATTGCATTGGGCAAATCTGCTGCAAGAGACCTCTTTAAAGTGTTAAAAAGCGAAAATATCACTTTGAGGATTATGGTGTGCCTGACCCAAGCCATGGTATTTTCAGTCGCCTCACAGACATGTGAAAGCTGGATAATGAATAAGGAAGACAGACTAAAGAGTGATGCCTTTGAATTATGGTGTTGATGAAGAATACGGAATATATCATGGACTACCAGAAAAATGAACAAATCTGTGTTGGAAGAAGTACAGCCAGAATGCTCCTTAGAAGTGAGGATGGCAAAACTTCGTCTCATGTACTTTGGACGTGTTATCAGGAGGGACCAATCCCTAGAGAAGGACATCATGCTTGGTAAAGTAGAGGGTTAGGGAAGAAGAAGAAGACCCTCAACGAGATGGATTGACACAGTGGCTGCAACAATGGCTCAAACTATTGTGAGGATGGTGCAGGATCCGGTAATGTTTTGTTCTGTTCTGCAAAGGTTTGCTATGAGCTGGAACCAACTTGACAGCACCTAACAAAAACATGTGAGTGCTTACTATTTGTTCTTAATGACCCAGATATATTTATCTATTATGCATAATAAATTATATTCCTCCTAAACTTTGTTTGTTCTCCTTTTTTTTTTCTTAGAATACACACTTGTAATGTGCCCCAGTCATTTGCTAACAACTTCTAAATAGAGAATGGATAGTGGTCGTTTATTAAATTTCATTTCCTCTTTTACAATCCAAGTAAACCTAGAGTGCTATATTTCATACTTTTGTGTATTTTAGCAGGCATCCCCAAAATAAGCATGTTGTTTTTAGGGGCCATCAAGTTGGTTCCAACTCATAGCGACCCTATGTTCAACAGAGCGAAACACTGTCAGGTCCTGTGCCATCCTCATAAACATTGCTATGTTTGAGCCCATTGTCGCAGCCATTGTGTCAATCCGTCTTGTTAAGGGTCTTCCTCTTTTTCACTGATCCTCTGTTAAGCATGATGTCCTTCTCCAGGGACGGGTCCCTCCTCATAACACGTCCAAAGTACATGAGACGAAGTTTTGCCATCCTCACTTCTAAGAAGCATTCTGGCTGTACTTCTTCCAACACAGATTTGTTCATTTTTCTGGTAGTCCATGATATATTCAGTATTCTTCATCAACACCATAATTCAAAGGCATCACTTCTTATTCTGTCTTCCTTATTCAATATCCAGCTTTCACATGTCTGTGAGGTGATTGAAAATACCATGGCTTGGGTCAGGCACACCGTAATCCTCTAAGTGATATTTTCGCTTTTTAACACTTTAAAGAGGTCTCCAAAGTACGTGAGATGAAGTCTCACCATCTTCTCTTCTATGGAATGTTCTGGCTGTACTTCTTCCAAGACAGGTAATAGTGTAAAATTCAGATAGTAATGCTGGCTAGTGAAGGAGTTATTTTAGAGAAGAGCTCGTCAAAATCCCAGATTTCTGTTTCTGACGACAACCTCCTTTTTGACAGCTTTCCCACACTTTTAGTTTCAATATGTTCATTCTTTCCCACCATGTTGACTTTTTTATTTTATTCTTACCAATTTCACATATTCGTAGTCTAACACTTTGATCCTCACTTTAAACTCTTTCTTTTTCTTTGTTATTTCAACATACTTACTTTGCAATCACACTGGGTCAGTTCTACCCTCTGAATTTTTGACTCCTGCAATCAGACTACTGCTGGCAACAAATGGATCCCCACCAAATATACTCCTTAAAAATCTTATTCCCTCCCAAACACTCTTTCCATGTGGGTCTGTAGGCAGTTTTCATTTCCAAAATTCTCCCCTATTCCTTGAACCTCTTCCTTCTCCATCTTCCTTCTCACTCTCAGTAAATGATGTTACCTCCAATTCTTCTGACAAAATTAAAACCATCATCCAAGAATTTCACATTTTTGTGCATTTTCATCCATATTTTTGTCATTTACTACTGTCTCAGAGAAAGTAATTTCTCTCCTCCTAAGACTGATTTTCATCTGTGCTGCTTGTTCTTTCAAGCATTCCTCTCTTCACTCTCTCTGTCTCACTCTGTTTACCTTTTCAGGATTTAAACATATTTAAGAATCCTCATACCATCACTCATCTGTTAGTTTGTCATACTGTACTGGTTTGTGCATTGCTATGATACTGGAAGTTATCCCACTAGTATTTCAAATACCAGCAGGGTCACCCAAGGTGGACAGGTTTCAGGGGAGTTTCCAGACTAAGAAAGACTAGGAAGAAAGACCTGGCAATCTACTCCTGAAAATTAGCCAATGAAAACCTTAGAACCACAACAGAAGATTTCGCTTGCTTAGGATATGTCATCAGGAGGGACCAGTCGCTAGAAGATAACATCACGTTTGGTGAAGTAGAAAGCCAACCAGGGCGTGGGAGACCCTAGATGAGATGCATTGGCGCAATAGTTAAAATGATGGACTCAGACATGCTGGCTGTTGTGAGGATGACGCAGGACCAGGCGACATTTTGTTCTACTGTACACAAGGTTGCCATGAGTAGGAGTTGACTAACAACAACAGCAACAGCAAGAATCCTCCATTAAAGTAACCCTTCCTCAACCACATTCTTTTTTTAGTTACTACTTTTATTTCTCTTCTTCCACATAGATGAGCTTCTTCAACAAAGTACTAGATTCATGATGTCCATTTTTTCACTTCCCAATGTACTTCTTCATACTGCAGATTCCTCTTCTCTCAATATGCTATCCTATTAACTACCTGCCTGTCAAACCAAATAGTCAATTTCCATTCTTTACTTACTTGACCTCTAGGCAGCATTAGCAGTCATCATTGTTATTTATTTCTTCCTTCTTAACACTGTCTCTCCCTGTGCTTCTACAGCATCACTCTCTGCCATTTTCTCCTTCCTCTCTCCTCACATCCAAGCAATTTATTCTGAGACTTTCTTTCCTTGACTACCCATCTTGACACTTTGCTTTTATTACTCTACACTCTCCCTGAGATATCTACCTCATGCAAATTCATTTCTTCTGCTACATTAGATATGGATGTCTACCAAGTCTGCCTCTCCAGGCTCATATACTCAACTACCTGCTAGCCATTGCCCCTCAGATGTCTGATAGTCACTTGATACTCTACAAGATTCAAACTGAACTCATCTTCTAGGTCTTAAATGTGTTCTGCTTTCCCTATGTTGATAAAGAATTAAACCTGATTTTAGTCAGCTCTTTTCCTGTCAACTATTCTCTACACTGGTTTAGAGTGCTGTTTATAAACATAAATCAGACCAGGTCATTCCCCTACCAAAACCCTTTGGTAGAGAGCAGGAAGGTCCTTCAGTATTTGGGCTCTGTTTGCCTCTCTAACTATCTTTTACTTCTCCCTGTCATGGTTCTTCTCTTTAACTATCTGAAAATGTTGGCAGTTCTTTCAACACCTCCTGTCGTTTTTACATCATACTTTCACAATGCTAGTCCATCTCTCTGGAATACCTTTTCCTTTGCCTTATTAATTTAGCACTTATTCTTCAAATTTTGGTGAACAATTCTCTTATTGGAGAAGCTTTCTGTGATGGGCCAGTCTCTCATAGTGCCCTGTTTATGTCATTAGCTTGGCTCTTTTCACATCATCCTATAATTATCCACTTACCTATATGTCTCCCCAATTAAACTACAAGACGTTTAAGAGCAGGGTATAAAGTTTGTTCAGCGAGCCAGCATAGAACTTATATCAAAATTTGTTGATAGGATTGCTACATGCTTAGCAGTCCTTCTCTTCTTCTTGTATATTTTATGATATTAACAATCTTAAACTGGACACCAAATTGTTTATGGGCACATTTGATTTCTAGCATAATGATCTTTCAGAAATGAAGGTTATTTTATTGGGTAGGTTGTTTATAAGTGAAATTTTATATTGTATTGCAAATTTTAATTTTAGAAGTTAATTTGTGATTTAAATCCTGTTGTTGTTGTTAGGTGCCGTTGAGTTGGTTCCTACTCATAGCAACCGTATGTACAACAGAACGAAACACTGCCCCATCCTGCACCATCCTCACAATGGTGTTTATGCTTGAGCTCATTGTTGCAGCCATTGTGTCAACCCATCTTGTTGAGACTCTTCCTAAATCATGTTGGGAAGAAATAACTTTATGAAGTTTGAATACGTATACTTGTCTCTTTCCCTTATCCAAGAGACCTTGAGGTTCATGCTATCTACAGATATCAGTAGACTCACAAAGGATCATATCAGATTTTATTTTGATACTAGATATGTAATTATCTCAAGGTGCTTACATAGTATTGTGCACTCCGATGGCAGAATTTAATGAATTTATTAGATTGTTAGGCATGTGTGGTGCAAGTGTGTGCACACAGAATTTTTAACATTATGTTCATTTCTTATAACAAAATATAATATTACACACTCACAGAACTTTAACTTTTGGTCTTCTTCTATATAAAGTGCTAATTGGAAATGGCAATTTCCTTCTATTACTGAGTAGTAGCACTAGAGGATTTGTCTCACACTCTAATTGTATAGTTAAGGGAAAGATCTATTAATATGTGTCCAGAATATTGGCTAAATTTACCAATTTTGCTGATAACCTCTCTGATTCTCATGGATATTTTCTCTAACAAATTTTAGGCAAAGAAATTCAATTTGGATAATTTTTATGATTTGCATTTCAAACAACGACTTTTAGGATATTTCTGTATTCAGCTAATTGAGAAGACTGAGCAAAATCTCAGTCAAGAAAAAGCATGAAATTCTATTATAGTGATTGATAATCTAGGAAATTAAGTAATTTAGAAATAAAATTGGTTTCCCAGAATCACCAGTGAGTCACTTGCGTAAGTGAGATATAATGAGTTCCTCTGAGATTTCTGCATACAGATAAACATTTTAATTGTGTATTAAAATTATATTCCCTTTAAAATGTATAATTTTCATAAACGATAAACTGAATTTTAATCTTTTTTCTTATGCTTATTTTTGTCTTGTGATTCAGTTCCTATGTTCATATCATGTGGAATGAGTTGGTATCTATATATTTACTTCTTCCTCCACTACTTTTATTTAGGAAGCAATGGTCCATACAGCTTAGATAAAGAAAATAGTAATATCTTTGGAAATGGGAAAGTATCTTGTGTACAAAACTCATTTCTCTAGTGTAAGGTTGTGTGTGTGTGTGTGTGTTTCATAAAAGAGCAGCATATCACAAATGCTCAACCTTTTGGACATTTATGAATAGATCTTTCTTACAGAATTTAGTGGATAGAATTAGTTTTTTTGTTTGGTTTTGACAGACATGAGAGCTCCAGTCATGTGGAGAGAAAGCTGTTCAGTATTCATTAAATCAGCAAATATTTATTGAGCACCTATGATACTTTAGATACTGTTCTAGATTTATTCTTTGATGTAAACTGTAAAGACAAAGTTGTAAACCAAAACCAGCATAAGGCTAGTTCCTATGAAGTTGAGGTCAAATATACCTCTACTTTCCCACTTCTCCATCATTTCACTCTCTATGTATCTGCTGGTTCTGATAATTTACTGCAATGGTCACAAAGAACTTACAAGAAGTCACAGACTAAACTCACGGTTATATGGTTTATTAGGCTAACAGTGCAGAAGTAACAGGATACAATTTGATGCAACTCAGGATAAATATCAGGAAACTCAGGATACAACTCATGGAAAGGTATACTGGCAAAGTCTGGGAAGGTCCCCAAAGTAGAGAGCATGTCTCTCCCTTTGGCACCCAGGACAGCTTCAGACAAGCTCCCCACTGGAACAGATTTCTCTCAGGGCAACTCTCCTCTTGATCAAGATGGCTCAAGATAGCTCTGCCCTCAGGTTCCAGGGTTTTTATAGGCCAGCCCATGTTTATTTTGCAAAATAAAAATATTTCATGTAAGTGGGACCATACAATGTTTGTCCTTTCATGACTGACTTATTTCACTTAACATAATGTTTTCAGTGTTCATCCATGTTATAGCATGTACAAGGACTTCATTTCTCTTTATGGCAGGGTTATATTCCATTGTATGCATTACATGCTTTGGAAGCTTATAGCTGAAAACACCTACCTTAAAAAAGAAGAGTGACCTGGAATCAATAACCTACCCTTCTACCTTAAGGAACTAGAAAAAGAAGAGAAAACTAAACTCAAATCCAGCAGAGAGAAGGAAATAATAAAGGTTAGAGCAGAGATAAATGAAATAGAGAAAGAAAAATCAGTAGAGAAAATGAACCATATCAAAAGTTTGTTCTTGAGAAGATCAACCAAATTGATGAATCTTTAGCTAGACTGATCAAGAAAAAAAGAGTGAACACTCCAATTACTAAAATCAGAAATTAAAGCATAAGCATTACTATCAAACTTATAGAAAAAAGATTATATGAGAATATCATAAACAACTGTATGCAAACAAATTAGATAACCTAGGTGAAATGGACAAAATCTTAGAAGCATACAAACTACCAAATCTAACTCAATAAGAAATAACAAGTAAAGGGATTGAACTAGTAATAAAAAACCTTTCAAGAAAGAAAAGTCCAGGACCAGTTAACTTCACAAATGAATTTCAGAAAACATGTAAAAAATTAACAGCAATCCTTCTTAAATGTTTTCAAAAAATAGAAGAAAGGAAATCACTTCCTAACATGTTCTATAATGCCAGTATTACCCTGTTACCAGAGCCAGACAAAGACATCACAAGAAAGTCAATGACAGATCAACATTCATTATGAACATAGGTGCAAAAATCCTCAACAAAATTCAGCAACATATTAAAAGGATGTATCCCAGGAATACCAGCAGGGCTGGATTAAGGCACGTGAGGGCCCTAAACACTGATAATCTGTGGTGCCCCTTCCTCTGCTTACTCACACGTTCAAATGGGATATGTGAGTTAGATATATACATATACACAATACTTAGCTGATCTGTATGAGAAACATCAGGATTTATTTCACTGGAAATAGTTGATAAAACTTGATCACTTACTAAATTTATGAATACTTCACACATTGTTTTAGACATGTACGAGGGTTGCCCTTTCCTGTGTTACCATATTTGGAGATGTGGCCTGTTAAAAATGGATCAAACTGAGCAACAAGCTCAAGTAAAACCAAAAAAATTTCATTTTGTGGGCACCCAAACACTTCATTTCTTTGTCAGAAAGATAACCCACGCTCAGCGATTGTTACAATGACAGCAACAATGTGTTGCAAAATGGCTTTCTAATACTGATGTTCTTCATTAATTTGTCTTTCCAGTGCATGAGTTAAATCAAAGCCATGTCTTTGGTTTAAATATGACAACATACTATCTCTGTGAATTGAACTGTTTTCATGTTTATCAATCATATTCAAGTTGTGCCATTTGCTAAATCCATCCATGGCAAATAGAGAATTAAATGATTTAGGACTAAATACTTTGCAAACAAATCAATATACAGAGCCGATTGATAGAGAATACAGTAGCCACTCCCTCTTATAATTTTCTCCATTAGTTTCACACCCAAGAAGTACATCCTGTCTGCAGAGCCTAGTTTGTTTACCATTCAGAAACTTGTGACATAAATTCTCAAATGGTCCACTGTGATATTGACAATCAGTTGGCTCTTTTGGCCAGTAATTTACATCATTTGAAGAAAAAATATTCCACAAAGCAGGATCTGTATTTCTGTTATTTATGGGGTCTACAGATGCAACAATTTCAGATACTAAAATAGTTTCACTTTCTACGCCATTATTTATTTTTTTATTACAGCAAGGAATAGATGCAGAATTGTTATACTCCTATTGCTATTAGTAATTTGAGCACTAGAAGTACTGGTACAACGATTTGCACCCGTGAAACAAGAGTGTTCCACAGAAGAAGTCACTTCTGATTCATTACATTTTAAAAATGAAGTTAATTTTGGAATCGTCTTTAAGGATTCAGAAATCTTCTCTTTTTATCTTCTGCGAGCTTTCATTAGTGCTCTACTTAGTTGTTGCCATTTCATTTTACCTGGATATAAAATAATATCACTTTTTAAATTTGGTCCTACCATAGCAAATAAATTTGAATAATTGAAAATAAATACAATTTTAAAACAAGTAAAATTTATAAAATAAAATTTTTATTCAAGTTTGGACGTTAGCACACAAATTTATATTTGAAAATTAGTAAGTAAAAAAATTGATTTGTAACATGTAATTTTGTTCTTCAGGACCGAGATAGTCAAAAGAGTTAGTACTTACAAGGCAGTTAGAAATAATTTTTTTCGTTTCTCATACGATGTTTGTTGGTGAGCCCTTCACAGATCTCCATGAGTGTTTTCTGTCTTGAAATAATACTTAAAAGCTTGTGTGCTCACTTTCTGTCCTTTGATGCTGCGTCTTCCCAGTTCATTGGACTACCGCTAATGCCTGATGGGGGTGAGAGCAATTGCAAAGAGCATGATACAAATACAGAGGTATGCTCAAACTGAAAGATGAATTTTGGTTTGCTTTGTGCAGGACAGGACCAGATACATCACAAGTCATGTGATTATAGTGCCGCTGGTGTGTTCTTACGTGGTCAATAAGAGAGAATTGAATGTGAGTTTATACCCAATCTATCCACAATGAGGAAAATATAATTGTTATTGTATATAAAATTTATAAAATGTACATTTTATTTATTTGTAGAATATTTGGAGATATGTGCATAACTGATTTAACAATAGCACCACTTCTCAACAAGCAAGTTTGTTTTGCATGTCATAATAATATCAACTAATTTCTTAAAAGAAAGTCAGTCTGAAGGGAAATGGAAAATAAAATACATTTATATAGTTTTTATTATTTAAATATTCATTTAATTTATTTCCTTGAGGAATTGTTCAATTTCCTCACATGGAGATATGTAAATATTCTGAAAAAATATAAATATAAAATTCTGATAAATGCCCTTTGTTGCTTTGTTGGAAGACAAATTTAGAAATTTACTCATTGTTGCAAAACAGAGACATATTTTGCACGATAAATAAATATTGAATTCTGAGTTCTCTTTATATGCCTAATAACTCATTTATTAGTGTATATAGTGTATATAGAGTAATATCAAGCACTGTGTCCCTTGAAACAGACAATAAAGAAAACAAAACTCATTTGATACATATATTGAAACTTTTCATGTTAGATAAATATTAATATTTCCAGTATTTTGGGGTGTTTGCTATGTTAGTATTATATTAAATTATTACCCTTGTTAGTATTATATTAAATGTATGCTAGATTTCATCCAATGTATGCCAAATGTATTTTAAAGTTAAAGTTATAAATGTTACTGTTTACAAAACTTAGGACATAACTCTGTATATAAATGCTATACAGTTAAAAAATAGCTCGATTGAATTCATTTCAGTGGTGGACATATTGGAGTTCCCTCACTGTTGTGTGTCACCTGGGACCTGAGTTCCCATTGGTTGTTTACTAGGATGCACACAAGAGCACACCCTTGTGTTTGTATCATGGTAAAGAGTGCTGCTGGCCCCCCTGACTGGAGTTGCTGGATCAGCAGATGTGGATGTACAAGATGATTTCCTTAAAGTGGATCAGAAACCTCTTATCTATTAATACAATCTGTCCTAACCCAGTAACTGCTCATGTTGGATCCATTTGCATACTGGGTGAATGTAGCAAGATTTAGACTCTGCAGCCCACCTCACTACTTATTTGTTAGAAAGAAATAGTATTCTCCCAAGAGACCTGCTGAGATAAGGATTTCAATTACCCAGGAGTGGACCATAGGAGACAGATGTCAAGCAAGGTATTAAAGTGGTAGGGAACTCATAGCTTAAACAACATTGCACATGGGTGCCCTCATGACCATGTGTGAACTTTATTTCCAGCCAGCACATTCTCATACACTGGAGCTGGTATCAATTTCATTTAGTCCCCTGCCAGCTCCCTTCCACAGTGTTGCTCACTTTTTCTAGAGTCCTATCTGCTTGGCATCTATGGGTCTTTGCTTTGGACAACTGGTGCCCCTGTTTTGTTGATGCCCTAAGCACATGCTTATCTTATTTATTGAGTAATCCATCCCTGAATGCAAAGGTGGTTCAACATACAAAAAACAATCAATGTCATTTGTCATATTAATAGAATGAGTGAAATAAACCATGTGATCATCAATTGATGTAGAAAAAGTGTTTGACAAATCCACACCCTTTCATAATAAAAACACTCAACAAAATACTACAAATAGAAGGTAACTTCCACTTTTAATAAAGGGAATGATGGTTATCGTTAAGTGTCAAGTTGACAAGGTCATGATTCTTATATTATGCAATTATCCCCCATTTTGTGATCTGATGTAAAGGGAGTTACCTTGCGTGTGTCACCTACATCCCTATGAATAAGAACTGACTCGACGGTACCTAACAACAACAACAACAATGTCCTGGCAACAATAGAAAATAACAAAGCATGTGAAGATACAGGAAATCATGGCCCACACAAATGACCAGAATTTGAGGACAGAAGTTGACCCTGACAATGGACAAATAATGGAATTATTCAGCAAATATTTCAAAATATTAGTATTATATATGCTCAAAGAAACAAAGGGAAGTATGGAAAAATGTCTAAAGGGAATCAGGGAAACAACACAAGAGCAAAATATGAATTTCAGTAAAGAGATAGCAATCTTAAAAAAAAAAAAACAGAAATACTGGAGGCTAAATGTAAAATAACAGAAATGAAAGACTCCAAGGAAGGACACAGAAGTAGAATCAAAATGATGGAAAAGAGGAGCAGTGAACTCAAAGATAGCGTTCTTGAGATTGCCCAGTCTGAAAAGTAAATAGAAAATAGAATAAAGAAAAATGAACAAAGCCTAAGAGAGATATGGGACACCATCAACAGGTATAACTTACTCATTATGGGAGTGTCAGAAGGAGAAGAAAGAAAGGGCAAGCAAGAATTTTTGAAGACATAATGTCAGAAAATGTCTCAGACATCATGAAAGACAAGACATTTCACATCCAAGAAGTTCAGCAAATATCATATAGGATAAATCCTAAATGAAATTAACTGAGGTATATCATAATCAAACTCTTGAGAACCAAGTACAAAAAGAAAATTTTGAGAGAAGCACAAGACAAGAGAAATATCACATACAAGGTGACCTCAATAAGATTAAGTGCTGACTTCTCTTCTGAAACCATGAAGTCAAGAAGGCAATGGTATGATATATTTAAAGTGCTGAAAGAAAAAAAAAAAACAAACTGTCAGCCAAGAATAACATACCCAGCAAAATTATCATTTAAAACAAGGGAAAAATTAAGACGTTCCCAGACAAACAAAGATTAACAGAATTTCCGTTCAGCTGAGGATTGGACAGCCCCATAAACCAAAACAGGACTAATGAGGCACAGCAGTCCAGGGACAAGGGCTAGAAGGCAGAAGGGGACAGGAAAGCTGGTGATAAGGAACCCAAGGTTGAGTAAGGACAGTGTTGATGTGTAGTGAGGTTGTTAACCATTGTCATAGGGCAACATGTGTACTAACTGTTTAATGCAAAACTATTTTGTTCCGTAAACCTTCATCTAAAGTGAGAATAGCAGCACAACTGGAAGAGCATAGTCGATGTCTCTGAACTGTGCATATAGAAATTTTTGAAATGGTGTATCTTTGGCTATGTATATTTTCACC
>NW_004444007.1:5421069-5432496 GCF_000243295.1 Trichechus manatus latirostris
GTCTCTGAACTGTGCATATAGAAATTTTTGAAATGGTGTATCTTTGGCTATGTATATTTTCACCAAAAAAAAAAAAGATCGAGAAGGGAGAGGGTTGACATGTCATGGGGTTGTTAACCAGTGTCATAAAACAATATGTGTACTACTGTTTAATGAGAAACTATTTGTTCTGTAAACCTTCACCTGAAGTACAATAAATAAATAAATGTAGAAAAAGTTAAAAAAAAAAAAAAATTAAGGGAATTTGTTACCACCAGACTAGTTCTACAAGAAATACTAAAGGAAGTCCCTCAGAAAGAGAAATGAAGACACTAAACAGTTACCTGAAGTGATACATATAGGAGATGGGGTGGGGGGTTGTGGAATTGACAGCATAAAGATCAGACCTAAGATTCTTTTGGAAGGTAAATACAACAGGCATACAATGCTTTACAATGACAAAATTATGAGAAAACAAAAAACAAACAAACAGAGAAATAGGAGCTAAATAAATATAACAATAAAAAAACATTAAATTTAGATATCAGGGAAACTGAGATACTAAGATGAAATTGATGATAACATCCAAATAAAATAGAGGGGAGGGGGAGGATAAATGTAGACACATAAATTTCATATGTTAACGAAGTTAAGGTGATATCAAGATACATCAAGTTGTTTTAAATGTAAGATGTTAAATGCAATCCTCATGGTAACCACAAAGAAACTAAATAAACAAACCATACATGAAAACATAGAAAAAGGGAAACACAAAAGCTCAGCACTAACAAAAAATGATAACGAATACAATGGAGAAAAAAATCTATAGTGACCCTATAGGACAGAGTAAAACTACCCCATAGGGTTTCCAAGGAGAGGCTGATGGTTTTGAAGCATGGACCTTTTGGTTAGCAGCTGTCTTCAGGTGGATTCTCTAGAGAAGCAAAACCAGTAAAGCATACAAATGTATATATAGAGAGATTTATATCAAGGTAATGGCTCACACGGTTGTAGAGACTGGAAAGTCCCAAGTCCATGGGTCAGGATAGAGGCTTCTCCTATTTCACATAGCTGCAGGGGCTGGCAAATCCAAGATCTATAGGTCAGAGAGCAGGGCACTTGCTCACAGGCTGTGAAGATTGATGAATCCCAAGATCGGTGGCAAGACCACAGGTAAGTTGCTAGCTCAAGTGCCAAGAACTGGAGGTCAGAAGAACAGGAGCCAGCTGCAGGATTCAGAGACAGCAAAAGCCTAAGAGCCTTGCAAGAATGTACACTTCTATTTGATGCAAGCCACACACTCAAGGAAACTCCCTTTCAGCTGCCTGGTCACTCAAGCAGATCCCATCATGGAGGTGATCATGTTATATCAAATCTCATCATGGAAGTGATCACATCATAACAGTTACCCAACTACTTCATAACTGCCAAACCACTGAGAATCATGGCCCAGCCAAGTTGACACACGACCTTAACCATCACAGCAGCCCAACACTTAACCACTGTGCCACCAGGGCTCAAAAAGAAGCCATAAGTCTCATAAAAAGATAATAAAATGGCAGACGTAAATCTTCCCCTATCAGTAATTACCATGAAAGTAAATGGATTAAATGCTACAATCAAAAGGCACAGATATGCTTCATGTCCGAAACTATGGTCTATTGTAGAGAATGATCCGATCCATGTGCATTAGAGAAGAATGTATATTATACTACTGTTGAGTGAAGTGTTCTATATTTGTCTGTTAAGTCCAGTTGGTTAATAGTTTTATTCAAGTTTTCTGTTTATTTATTGATCTTCTTTTTAGTTGTTCTATTCGTTATTGGGAGTGGTGTATTGTAGATATGCTATCTACAAGAGACGCACCTTAGGCACAAAGACCTAAGTAGGATAAAATTCAAAGGATGGGAAAAAGATTCCATGCAAATAGTAACAAAGAGAGCAGGTAAGGCAATACTAATATCTGAAAAATTAGATTTTAAGTCAAAATCTATTGAAAGAGAAAAAAAGGACACTGTGTAAATATATTGTTTTTGTTAGCTGCCGTCAGGTTGATGTTAGACTCATCGTGACCCCATATGATGGAGTAGAACTGCTCCACGGGGTTTTCTAGGCTATTATCTTTACAGGAGAGTTTACCAGGTGTTTTCTCTCATGGAGCCACTGACAGATAAAAGGGTCATTCAACAAGAAGATATAACAATCATAAATATTTACACACCTGACGTCAGAGTCCCAAAATTTATAAAGCTAACTCTGACAGAATTGAAGGAAGAAATAGAAAGGTTCACAACGATGTTGTTGCTGTGTGCCATCGACTCAATTCTGACTCATAGTGACCATGTAGGACACAGTATAATGCTCCATAGAGTTTCCTAGACTCTAATGTTTACAGGAGCAGATCGCTAGGTCTTCTCTCCCATGGAGCAGCTGGTGGGTTTGAATTGCCGACCTTTTAGTTAGCAGCCCAGCTTTCAAATATTGCACCACCAGGGCTCCTTATAATAATAGTAGGAGACTTTAATACACGCTAAAATCCAGTCTATTGTTTACAAATGCATAACCACCTCTCTATCTGGATGTAAATTACCATCTCTAATTTATATGTAACTGATTTCTTGAGTTTTGTCTGTATCCCAATTTCTTCCCTAACCTTACCTATTTTTAAAAAACATCACAATTAGTAAAAAATTCTGGTAATCCTTGACTTTCCTCTTTCTTTGACACCATCTATCCTATCCTGACGGCCGTAATTTAAAATATATATTCCATAAATAAAAAGTTTCACTATACTTTTACTAAAAAGTTTCACTTATAATTTTACTACTACTTTCCTATTCTGTGCCACTTTCATCTCTTGCTTCTTTTCTATGTGGTCTCCTTGCTTCCACTGTTGTGCTTTAAGAGCCTCCAAGTGCTTCCGAGGATTATTAAAAAACAATAACAACTTTGACAGGCCTTAGCATGGTCTGCAAGATCATACATAAAGTAGTCTTAGCTAATACCTTACCCTTCTCACCACTGTTAATCTGGGTCAGTCAGATTTATCTATATTGGCTTTACTGCTCTTTTGCAAATCTGCTGAGAATGTATCATTTTCAGAGCCCTTAATCTGGTGTTTTCCCTTTGCTCGGGGTATATTTGCACAGGGATATTTCCCTCACTCCATTCAGGTCTCTGCTTAAATGTGGCCTACAAAAAGAAGACTTTTCTGAGCATACTTTCTAGAATAGCATATTTCATTTCTCTCCATCCTCTAGCTCTGCTTTATTTTGTTCCCTGTACTCATCACTACCTGGCTAGATTTTATTACTTCTTTACTTTCTTCTTTCACTTTCTATATGTTTCCTTCACTGAAACCAAAGTGTAAAAATGGCATGGAGGTGGTGTCTGACCTCCTGTAACTTCAAAGGGGAAGGAGAATCAAGATCAACAGCCCAAGGCTGATTTCTATGAGGCAGAGTTCAGACTTACCTCCTCTCGACAGCACTTTTTACCAATTTTAACACCAACCGTCCCTCCCGTGGCACTCTCTATTTCTCTGCTGAGCTCAGTAATTCATTACAAAGGCCACACAGAACTCACAGACTATACTCACAACTATGGAGTTTATTAGGGAAGTAGCAGGTTACAATTTAGGTTCAGGAACATTCAGGATACAGTTCTTCCATCAGGACAGCCTCTTCCCAGCAGGGCCCACAGGCAAGCCTCTCTGACCCCTCAGCCTCTGCCCTGCTCTGGCAAGTGTTATGAAGCTCTTTTAGCTCTGCTGATAAGTGCCCGGAGGCACCCTACTCTGCCAGTAAGCATCAGCCTGAAGGCACTCAGCTCTAACTCCGTGGGTTGGCAAACCTAGCTGCATCGAGTGCCTGGAGGCACCCTACTCTGCCAGCAAGCCTCCTGCCCAAAGGCACTCAGCTTTCTCATTCCATGGGCTGGCCTGTCTCTTGCCAGTCTCCTGGTTTTGCTGCCATTTCTCTGCTGCTGCTTCTCACTGTTTTTGGTGTTACAGTTCTCTCTCAGTCTCCTAGTTCCAGGACCTTCTCAGACAGGGATACTAGGTCTAAAAGATGCGCTCCATTTCTGGTTCGTCTTTCTTGGTGGTGGTGAGATCCTCTTCTCCCACCTCTCGGATGGCTCATTTTAATCCTAGCGGGATGACAAAACTGAGGCAATCCCTTCATTAGGGTTCCATAGACCTTATTTGCATGGTTCCACCTCCACATGGGTGCCATGAACTTTATTTGCATTATTAGCAAGCTATTCAATCCCCTTAGTGGGCCACAATTACCCTATTTTCCCACCCAAGTGATTACAATACCATGGTGAGAAAGGCCATATAAAAACAATCCATTGCACCTCAGCAACCAAATTATCAATTTATAGAAAAAAGGGAAACCAGTTAATTATTATTTACTCAAACAACCAAATCTAAAACAATATTAATATTAGCTATTGATAGAATTGGAATCAAGTTGACAGCAATATTTTTTTTCTTTAGTTTATTGATGGAGTCAATCATTTAGACCCACCCTGGGTGGCCCAAATGGTTAAGTGCTCGGCTACTAACTGAAAGGCCGACCGTTGGAATCCATTTGGAGATGCCTCAGAAGAAAGGCCTGGCAATCTATTTCTGAAAGTTTACAGTCACTGAAAACCCTAATGCACAGTTCTACCTCAAAACACATGAGGTTCCTTGAGTCCAAATCAAACTGACTGGACAGCAACTGGTAATTGTGTTACTTGTTGCCATGCAGTTGACTCTGTGTGTCATACCATTTTCAATGGGAACACAGTTCTACTCTGACACACATGGGGTCTCCATGAATCAGAATCAACTCCAGGGCAACTGTTTGTTTTTGTTTTTGTTTTTTTAAATTATGTTACATATTCACTATACAAATACCTTCATTTTAAGTAATAGTCTCAAAAGATAAAAAAATTTCTTATCACATAAAAGCAACACTGATTAATATTTTATCTTTGCCAAGCATATATTCTCTATTGTCTTTGTTTTAATCTTTAAATCTTCGAAATATGTTTGCACATCTCTAGGCTGAATGTTAAGTGCATAATGTTTTTAAGAGTTCAATTATAAATCAAACTATAAAAAAATTAAAGGAAATTTAAAGTTCAATATAACCGAAACTATTATTTTCAAAGACTTTGGGTCATGTCTACCTGTGGACAATTATTTTACAGCTGTTTTAATACCAGTAGTTTAATGCCAACAGTTATAATCAATGTCTTTGTTTATGGAATGATTAAAAAAATCAAGGAGGAAAATAATCAGAATGATTATATATGACACATTTGATATAAAGCAGATTGAAAAAGCAGTGAAAGATCATTGTTCATATGGAGAAAATTAATGAACAATTATTTAATTAGTTATGTTACTACTGCAATGGGAAATACAGTGGCAAGATACCCAGAAAATGTTAAGAAAGAGAATAATGAGCATCATCTGAATTAAAATTCATTTTAAACTCTTATTTTGCCACGTCTTCAGCATAGTACCCATGCAAAATATTTTCTCATTTTCATCATAACACCTAGAAACAATTCTCTAAAGAGGTAAGAAAGTATTCCACAAATACGATAGTCTCTGTAAGAGATAACAATGCATTTAGAAGCAACAGTATGTTTCTGCATGGCTAATTTTCAATTCAGTTATTCCTCTTTAATATGTCTAGGCTCTTCTAGGCTTTTGAATGACTTCCAAGCTAGTTCCCACCTTAATCCAATCTACATTTCTGAGTATATCAGAAGATAACAAGCAAATTAGATTTCAATGGGCAAGTGCAACTAACCTCCAGTCATTGGCAGGATTTCAGCATCATCCTGGCAGTCAGATCAGGATAAGTGGCTAGAGTTTTGTGATTCCATGCAGAGAGCACACACTATGAAGGGCAACAGTGCATTCTCACATAATCAAAGTTGTGAGTGTATTACTATTGCTGTTATTAATGACAAGGAGAAGAAAATATAGTTTTGAAAAGAAGTCTACATTTTGCAAAATATTCTCACGTACAACATGTACAGCAAAGAACCGCATTGTGGGGTATTATTAATTATGTATCTATACAATTATAAATACATAATTAATTGTATGGGGAAATTTAGATCTGAAATTAGATATTCAACCATTTTATATGCTCAATGAAATTTATTAAATTAAAAATTCATATTCTGTTTTAATAAGATGAAGCCACATTAACATTAATCAATTTGAATACTTTATAAACAGGGAGAAAATAAATATTTGCAATGCAAGTACATTTTTAAATTGCATAACCATATCATTTTAAATTTGTTTGTTTTGGTATGTTTTAACAACTTATCCCCACATTCCAGAGATACGCTCACATCTGAGCCTGTGATCCTCATCATACAAAATTATACAGAATATTACTCATATTCTTGTAAAATCACATAATAGTAATGTGCATGCCACACTTCCAACCATTCTCTCTCTCTCTTTTTAAGATAATGGTGTTTGTCTAATTTGATAATAGAATACTGGAAATAAAATAAATATAACAAACTGTGCCTCTATTTGTTTTGAGCTGATGCCCTAAGGTTTATCTGTATAGCATAACTGTCCTGAAGTGTACATCTTTATTATACTGTTTTTGAATTATTTTTATATCAATAGATTCTTGATAATGGGAACTATGTATTTGCTATTATCCATAGTCAATATGCTAATATTTCATAAAACATTATTAACTTGAATTTTTAGAGCTCTATTGAGGCATAGGTTTACCAAGACTATATATGTATATACATGTATATACAGATAATGGGTTAACACCATGGGTTAAGAAAACAAATAGGTAGAGAATGATGGTGCTGTATTGGTGAAAGAACAGGCACATACTTAAATGGAATGGGCTAGAAAGTGCAGAGATAGGCCTATGCAAATATAGTCAATAGATTGTTGGCAAAGGTTCAAAGGCATTTAATTGGAGAAAAAAATAATGCTGAAATAATTGTACATACATATGGTTTACGCCTTTCACAAAAGTCAACCCCAAAAGAATCATAGACTTAATCCAAACTGATACAACTTCTAGAAAAAAACACAGGGAAAAACTCTACATGACGTTATGTTTTATATACATTTTTAGATACAACACTGAAAGCATTGGTAAGTTAGACTTTATTAAAATTAAAAGAAAACTTCTTGCTCTCTGTGAACGATACTGTTAAGAGAATGTTAAGATAAGCCAAAAGTCTGTAAAAGGACTGGTATTGAAAATATACATAAAAAAAAATCAAACCTGTTGCCATCGAGTCAATTCCGACTCATAGCGACCCTATAGGACAGAGTAGAACTGCCCCATAGGGTTTCCAAGGAGCACCTGGTGGATTCAAACTGCAGAGCTTTTGGATAGAAGCTGTTGCTCTTAACCACTATTCAACCATAGAACTCTTAAATCTCAACAATAAGAAAATAAAATCTATTAACAACAGGTCAAAAATTCTGAGCAGACACTTTACCAAAGAAGATATACAGATGACTAATAAGCATATGAAAAAATGCTCAACATCATTTGTCCTTAGGGAAATACAAATTAAACAACAATGAGATACCATTGCATACCTATTAGAATGATTAAATCCAAAAAACTGACTATACCAATTGCTGACAAGGATGCAGAGCAACAGAAACTCTTATTCATTACTAGTGGAAATGTAAAATTATGTAGTCACTTTCGAAGACAGTTTGGCAGTTTCTTCGAAAGATTGCTACGTGATCAAGCAATTATGCTTCTAAGTGTTTACACAACTAGTCTGAAAACTTAGGTCATCACAAAAACCTGCACTTTAAAGCTTAGTGCAGCTTCATTCATAAACACCAGCGACTAGAAGCAACAAAGATGTCCTTCAATAGATGAATGGATAAACACTGTAGCAATCCATACAATGGAATACTCTTCAGCAAATAAATAACTAAAATTAGCTATTAAATCACACAAAGCATAGATGATTCTTAAATGCATATTGCTAAGTGAAAGAAGCCAGTTTGAAAAGACTCATACTATATTATTATAATTATATAATATTTTGGGAAAGGCAGTATTATAGAAATCATAAAAAGATCAGTGGTAATCAGGGATTGAGGAGGAGAGAGGGTTGAACTGGTTTAGGACGGGATTTTTTCTGGTGGTGAAACTGTTCTGTATGATGTTCTAGTGGTGGATATAAGACACTATGCATTTGTCAAAATCCATAAAGCTTTAGGGTACAAACAGTAAAGCTTACTTATTCAAATTAAAAAAATATACATATTTAGGATGTCAAGGGATCCCAGGAAAGAATATAGGCTGTGATAAAATAATCTAATTATATTACAAATGTATGAAACAACCTCCCTGAAGGAGATGGGAGGGGAGGTGTTGATCTCTATAATTTTGGAAATGAATGGAATTTGTAAGATTAAAGGCAAAAGAAACTACACAGCGCACTGAACTCTAGTTTATAAAGTTGTTTCACATGAAGTTGTGGGTTAACGGTTTGGATAACACTATCGCAGTGCTTAAGAGCTTGCTGCTAACCAAAAGGTCAACAGTTCGAATCCACCAGCCGATCTTTGGAAACCATATGGGGCAGTTCTACTATGTCCTATAGAGTGGCTATGAGTTAGAATCGACTCAACAGCAACTGGCTCTATACATAAACTACAACTGAACAATTAAATAAAGAGATGGCAGATGGTGAAAACCAATCATCTCACTATTAGAGTGGGATGTTACAGACAAGCAAAAGGAAGAGGCTAGAATAATCTATGTGGTTAATTCATTAGACACAGTATGAAACCATGTTTGGCTTAATATAGACACAATCGGTTACATACAGAAATATGTATATATATATATAGAGAGAGAGAGAGCCCTGGTGGCACAGTGGTAAAGAGCTTGGCTGCTAACCAAAATGTCAGCAGTTCAAATCCACCAGCTGCTCCTTGGAAACCCTGTGGGGCAGTTCTACTCTCTCCTTTAGGGTCACCATGAGTCGGAATTGACTTGACTGCAATGGGTTTGGTTTGGTTTATATATATGTGTGTGTGTGTGTGTGTGTGTGTGTGTACATACAAATTTGTAAACACTCATATAGTTGCTTGCTCTGACAGCTGAGAAAACCTAGAAGAAACAACACCAAGTAGGAATGAGTACACCTAGTGCCCAGATCTTGCTTTCTAATACCATTTTCCAATAAAAGAAAACAAGGCTTCTTGAAGAAAAGGCTGATTCTAAGACTAGTTTTGGAAATATACAAGATGAGCCTGAAACTTCTTGCCATGCCAGAAAGTAATAAAGGGCTCAAAAACAAACAAACAAACAAACAAACCAACAACAACCTATAATGATGGGATTATTTCAAAGGGACATGAAAGTTCTTAGTTGCCATAGTTGGAACAATTTGAGGAAGAAAAGCAATAAAATACTACTGAATTATAACTAGTTACAAAATTAGTGAGTCCATACTAATATAAATACATGATTGAATAAATAAATAAATTGGGAAAAGAGAGAAATAGTCAATGTGTAAGAATTCCAGACAATTTATATGGGTATTTCACCCTCAAGATATTTCACTCCCTATTCCTTAAGCATGGGCTGTGCATAATGACTTCCTTTCTAAAAGTACAATTTGGAAAGGGGGAAAGAAGTAACTTTACAGGAGAGAAATCTGACAAACACGATAGCAGCCAGTTAATCGAGGTCATCATCAACAGGTATAAATCATGTTAACTGCATGTACCTTTAATGTGATGTGATGAAAATGACACTTTACCTTTGTGATCTTCTTCCCCAAAACATGTAAAACCCAGTCTAACATGACAACAACATTAGACAAATCCCAGCTGAAGGACATACTATGAAATAGCTGACCAGTACATCTCAAAACTGTCAAGCTCATCAAAAAAAGGAAAATCTGAGAAAAATGTAACAGTCTAAAGGAGCCTAAGGAGACATGACAGTGAAATATAATGTGGTATTCTAGATAAGGATAAATACCATATGATCCAGCAATCCCACTCCTAGCAATACATCCTAGAGAAATAAGATCCATCCCACAAATAGACTTAGGCACACTGTCTTAGTCATCAAGAGCTGCTATAACAGAAATACCACAAGTGGATGGCTTTAACAAAGGTAAGTTTATTTCCTCACAGTAAAGTAGGCTAAAAGTCCGTATTCAGGGCATCAGCTCCAGGGGAAGGCTTTCTCTCTCTCTGTCGGCCTTCTCATCAATCTTCTCCCAGACTGACTAGGAGCTTGTCTGCTCAGGGACCCCAGGTCCAAAGGACACGCTCTGCTCCTGGCACTGCTTTTTTGGTGCTATGAGGCCCCATCTCTCTGCTTGCTTCCTTTTCCTTTTATCTCTTATAAGACAACATGTGGTGTAGGCCACACCCCAGGGAAACTCCCTTACATCGGATGAGAGATATGACCTTAGTACGGGTGTTACAATCCCACCCTAATCCTCTTTAACATAAAATTACAATCACAAAATGGAGGACAACCACACAATACTGGGAATCATGGCCTAACCAAGTTGATACACACATTTTTGGGGGGACATAATTCAATTGATGATACACACCCATGTTCATTGCAGCATTATTCACTGTAGCAAAAAGATAGAAACAACCTAAGTGCCCATCAGTAGATGAATGGATAAACTATGGTACATACACATAATGTAATACTACTCAGCGATAAAGAACAATGATGAATCTGCGACACATCTCACAACATAGATGAATCTGGAGGGCATTATGCTGAGTGAAATAAGTCAATCATAAAGGATAAATATTGTATGAGACCACTATTATAAAAACTCATGAAATGTTTACACACAAAAAGAAACAATATTTGATGGTTATGAGGGAAGGGAGGGGTGAGGAGGGAAAAACACTAAGTAGACAATAGAAAAGTGGTAACTTTGGTCAAGGGTAAGACAGTACACAGTACTGGGGAAGCTAGCACAACTTGACCAAGGCAAAGTCATGGAAACTTCACAGACACATCCAAACTCCCTGAGGGACCAAATTACTGGACTGAGGGCTATGGACCATGGTCTTGGGGAACATCTAGCTCAACTGGCATAACATAGTTTATAAAGAAAATGTTCTATATCCTACTTTGGTGAGTAGCATCTGGGGTCTTAAAAGCTTGCCAACAGCCATCTAAGATACTCCACTGGTCTCACCTTGTCTGGAGCAAGAGAGAATGAAGAAAACTAAAGACACAAGGGAAAGATTAGTCCAAAGGACTAATGGATCACAAATACCACAGCCTCCACAAGACTGAGTCCAGCACAACTAGATGGTGTCTGGCTACCACCACCCACTGTTCTGACAGGGATCACAATAGAGGCCCCCCGGACAGAGCTGGAGAAAAATGTAGAGCAAATTTCTAACTCACAAAAAAA
>NW_004444007.1:5432596-5435154 GCF_000243295.1 Trichechus manatus latirostris
AAAAAAAAAAAAAAAGACCAGACTTACTGGCCTGACAGAGACTGGAGAAACCCTGAAACTATGGCCCCCGGACTATCTTTTAACTTGGTACTCAAGTTACTCCTGAGGTTCACCCTTTAGCCAAAGATTAGACAGGCCTACCACACAAAATGAAACTAAATGGGCACACCAGCCCAGGGGCAAGGAAGAGAAGGTAGGAGGGGACAGAAAAGCTGGTAAAGGGAAACCCAAGGTCAAGGAGGGAAGAGTGTTGACATGTCATGGGGGTGGCAACCAATGTCACAAAACAACATGTATATTAGTTGTTTAATGAGAAACTAATTTGATCTGTAAACCCTCATTTAAAATACAATTAAAAAAAAAAGAATGCTATGCCAGGGAGTTCACGGAAAAAGAGGGATCACTTTCTTATTTATTTTATGAGGTCAACATTACTCGTTTCATGAGTTCAGTGGGAAATGTGTGGTCTATGACAAGGCTAGAGCTATGAAGGTTCTGTCTTGAGTAAGTATGGCCGTAATATTTGATATGAAAGAACCCTGAGAAAAGATAAAACTCAGGAGACATAACTGGGGTTGCTTACTCTATTTATCAATTAACTAATTAGAGTTTAGTTTCCTGATTCTGAGTTTTCATTTAAAAAATTAAGGAATTGAAACAGAGATAGAGCTAATGTCAGTAGTTTAATTTTTATGATTACTCTACTTGATTACATGATTACTTGAATAATTTTATTAAGCTTTTAAAGAATATATATATTCTAATGTACATATAATGGATGTATATAAATTAGTTCTAATATTTAAAGTTTAAAGCATAGAACCACCTGCCCACCTCGACCTGCCACTTAATGTAATACTCTGATAATTGACACCCAGCAAATAGCCTGGCAGTCTTTCTTCAGGAGAAGTAGCACACTATCAGATGTAAATTTAGTGATGGTATTCGCCAAGGGAGAGCTATACTCAAGGCTGATATTTCTTCCCAACTATATACTGCACTACAAAGAATATATTATTTCTTAGGACATAAAAGGATCAGATATACACATAGAGGAATTTATAATTTTATTTGCGTAAAATAAAACCTGAAAATCTTAAGGGAAAGAATACTTGAATGTTTAGTATATTCAAAAAAAAGTCATTTGACTTTCGGGAACTAGGAACGACAAATTTAGGAAGCTTCAAGTACAGTTTTCATCAAAATGTTTGTAAGTCCTAAAAATGCTTTATTCTACTCAAACTTGATCATATTGTAGAAGTCAGCTACTGATGAACAAGCATGAGATGCAAAGAGAAAGGCCTTGACTCAGTTGACTGTTATTAATTAGTTTGATTTGGTTAAACACTGTCATCATCATGTGAATTAATGGTAATAACAAATTGAGAGGAATAAATGAGCAGATGGGAAGCTACCATATGCTCATGTCATGCTTTTAATTGATAATAATTAAGTAATTATGAAATAGGAGAAAATGTTAATTCAAATGTCTACAGCATTTGAAATGCCTATGGCATTTGAAACTGTGTGATTTATAATGGATGCTGTTCCACTTGACCCCTGAGTCAGCTAGAGGTATTGAGGGCAAGGATCAGTGGTAGTTCAGTGGTAAAATTCTCACAAGCCATGCAAGAGACCTGGGTTTGATTCCTGGCCAGTTCACCTCAGCACAGCCACCACCCATCTGTCAGTAGAGACTTGCGTGTTGCTATGATGAACAGGTTTCAGTAGCGCTTCTGGACTAATACAGACTAGGAAGAAAGGCCTGGTGATCTACTTCCAAAAAATTAGCCAATGAAAACCCTATGAAACACAACCATCATATCTTGTTGTTCATAGTGTTGCCATAAGTGGGGGGCCAACTTGATGGCAGCTAACAACAACATTGAAGGTAAAGGGAAAAGAAAAATTACTCCAGGATTTCCTAATCCACCCTCACATTCATTAAACATTTTTAATGCACATACTCAAAGGGAAAATAAGGCATTAATAACATAAACTGTACCTTTAGTTTCTTATTCTCAGTCCTAAGACAATAGGATATGCTCATGGTCACTGAGAATTTTCCATTGAGATGGCTGTGGATGGTGAGGAATGTGATGTTTGTTAACAGCACCTCTTGGACCATAGCCTTTGGAACTCAGTCTTCAGTTCCATGTTCAAATAGGGAAGCCAAGGAGTTTAATCTGGTTTCAAAACATCATTCACATATGATACAACCATTTTGGAAAATGATACGGCACTTCCTTAGAAAGCTAGAAATAGAAATACCATATGATCCAACAATCTCACTCCTAGGAATGTATCCTAGAGAAATAAGAGCCATCACACCAACAGAGATAGGCACACCTATGTTCACTGCAGCATTGTTCACAGTAGTAAAAAGATGGAAACAACCTAGATGCCCATCAACAGAGAAATGGATAAACAAACTATGGTACATACATACAATGGTGTATTACTCAATGATAAAGAACAATGATGAATTTTCAAAGCATCTCATAACATGGATGAAACTGGAGGACAATATGCTGAGTGAAATAAGTCAATCACAAAAG
>NW_004444007.1:5435387-5446627 GCF_000243295.1 Trichechus manatus latirostris
CCTTCAGGAGCAAGGGAGAATGAAGAAAACAAGATACAAGGGAAAGATTAGTCCAAAGGACTAATGGACCACAACTACCACAGCCTCCACCAGAATGAGTCCAGTACAACTAGGTGGAGCCTGGCTACGACCACTGACTGCTCTGACAGGGATCACAGCAGAGGGTCCAGGACAGAGCTGGAGAAAAATGTAGAATGAAATTCTAACTCACAAGAAAAGATCAGACCTACTGGCCTGACAGAGACTGGAGAAACCCCGAGAGTATGGCTCCTGGACACCTTCTTAGCTAAGTAATGAAGTCACTCCCAAGGTTCACCCTTCAGCCAGAGATTAGACAGCCCCATGAAACAAAATGAGACTAAAGGGGCACAACAGCCCAGGACAAGGACTAGGAGGGGACAGGAAAGCTGATAATAGGGAGCCCAAGGTCAAGAAAGGAGAGTGTTGACATGGGGGGTTGTTAACCAAAGTCATAAAACAATATGTGTACTAACTGTTTAATGAGAAACTATTTGTTCTGTAAACCTTCATCTAAAGTACAATTAAAAGAAAATCATTGACACTAAAATTGAATGTGAACAACAGTGTCCTGAACTGTTTTTTTAATTGTCATAAAAATATAAATAATGCAGCATTTGCCAATTTAACATCTTTCATGTGTACAATTCAGTTACACCAATTATAACAATCATGTTGTGTAACCATCACCAATATCCATTGCCAAAGTTTCCGTCACCAAGAACAGAAACTCAATGTTTCCTAAACAATGATTCTCACTTTTTCCTCACTCCTGCCCCTGCGTAACCATTATTAAACTTTGATTTGTCCTTTTGTGACTAGCTTTGTGACTCAACATCATGTTTTCAAGGTTCATCCATATTCTAGCATGTATCAAGACTTCATTTCTCTTTATGGCTAAGTAATATTCCATTGCATTCGTTACCATATTTTGCTATCTATTCATTTGTTGATGGATAGTTGAGTTGTTTCCACCTTTTGGCTATCGTGAAAACTGCTGGAATAAACATCAGATGGAGTGCATGTGTCTGAGTTGATGTTTTCAAGTCTCTTGGGTATATAATATAAAATGGAATTGCTGAGTCAAATGGGGGCACTATGTTTAACTTTTTGAGGAACCACCAAAGTCTTTCCCTCAGTAGTTGTACCATTTTGCATTCCTAACAGCCTTGGAGTAGGACTTATTGACAACCTACGATATGCAGATGACACAACCTTACTTGCTAAAAGTGAAGAGGACTTGAAGCACTTACTGATGAAGATCAAAGACCATAGCCTTCAGTATAGACTACACCTCAACATAAAGAAAACAAAAATCCTCACAACTGGACCAATAAACAATGTCATGATAAACAGAGAAAATGTTGAAGTTGTAAAGGATTTTATTTTATTAGGATCCACTATCAATGCCCATGGAAGCAGTGGTCAAGAATCAAACGACACATTGCATTGGTCAAATTTACTGCAAAATATGTCACTTTAAAGACTAAGGCGCACCTGATCCAAGACATGGTGTTTTCAGTTGCTTCATATGCATGTGAAAGCTGGACAATGAATAAGGAAGACCGAAGAAGAAGAGATGCTTTGAATTATGGTGTTGGCGAAGAATATTGAATACACCATGGTATGCGGGAAGAACGAACAAGTCTGTCTTAGAAGAAGTAAAGGCAGAGTGCTCCTTGGAAGCAAGGATGGTGAGACTTCATCTCACATACTTTGAGTACGTTATCAGGAGGAATCAGTCCCTGGAGAAGGACATCATGCTTGGTAAAGTAGAGGGTCATCAGGAAAGAGGAAGACCCTCAAAGAGCTCAAGCATAACAACGATTGTGAAGGTGGCACAGAACCAAGCAGTGTTTAGTTCTGTTATACATGGGGTCCCTATGAGGCAGAACCTACTCAACCTGCAGCTAACAACAACCAGCAATAAGGGGAGACCTGGTGGTGCAGTGGTTAATGTGCTTGTCTGTTAATCAAAAGGTCAGTAGTTCAAACCCACCAGCTACTCCGTTGGAGAAAAATAGGGCAGTCTGCTTCTTTAAAGATTTACAGCCTAGGAAACCCTATGGGGCAGTTCTACTCTGTCCTACAGGGTCACTATGGGTTGGAATTGACTCAACAGCAATGGCATTTGCCAGCAATAAATGAGGGTTCTAATTTCTCCACATCCTCACCAACATTCGTTATTTTCCATTAAAAAAAAAAAATCTTATCCATCCTAGTGGAGGTGAAGTGGTATCTCATTGTGGTTTTAATTTATATCTCCCTGATGGCTAATGATGAGCATCTTTCCATGTGCTTGTTGGCCATTTGCATATCCTCTTTGGAGAAATGTCAGTTCAGGTCCTTTGCCCATTTTTTGATTGGACTGTGTCTTAATTATCTAGCGGTGCTATAACAGAAATACCACAAATGGGCTTTAACACACTGAAATTTATTTTTTCACAGTTTAGGAGGCTAGAAGTCTGAATTCAGGGTGTTGACTCTAGGTGAAGGCTTTCTCTCTCTGTCAACTCTGGAGGAAGGTCCTTGCCTCTTTCGAGCTTCTGCTCCTGGGCCATCTTCATGTGGCTTGGCATCTCTCTCCCCTCATCTTTGCTGCTCATTTGTTTGCTTAATTTCTTTTATATCTCAAAAGAGATTGACTTAAGACAAAACCTACACTAATACTGTCTCGTTAACATAACAAAGAAAACCCATTCCCAAATGGGATTATAACCACAGGAACAGGGGTTAGGATTTACAACACATATTCTAGGGGGACACAATTCAATTTATAACAGGCTATTTGATTTTTTCTTGTTAAGTTGTGTGAGATCTTTATATATTCTGGATAGTAAACACTTACCTGACACATGGTTTCCAAAATCTTCACCCAATCTGTAGATTGTCTCTTCACTTTGTTAATAAAGTCGTTTGATGTAGAGAATTTTTTATTTTGATGAGGTCCCATTTATATATTTTGTCCCTTGTTGCTTGTGCTTTCAGTGTCATATGTAAGAATTCATTGTTGAAGACTGGACCCCTGACTTGTTTTGCCTTTTACATTTTGTGTTTCCCCAGCCTACTCTCTGCTCCTCATCAGAAGCAGACGACTTCTCTTTACTTGTTCGTCTCTCCCAATAATTTTCCCTCGCATTGGGGGCTATTTCCTTTTTGTTTATTCATTTTTAGAGGTCAGTGATTAAAAATAAGAGTCTACTTCTTATTGTCCCAACTAATTTACTTCTTTTAGTGAAAGAAAAAAGAAGCCAGTTAGCAATACTAAGGATTGTAGTGATGTTTAAAATGTCCATATTTACTTACCATAGATAGTACTTGCCTTGCATAAACAAATTTAATATCGATTTTTCTTAATCTTTTTTAAGGGTGAGATAATGAATTAAACTAGAAATTAAAGACACTCCTATTTAGACACAGTATTAATTCCTTAGACTACCTGAAGCAACAGATATTCCAGTACTGGATAAAATTTGATTAAACATCTAGTATCAAAGAATACCGATATTTATTCTCATTAAATGTCTAAAGCAGGTAAACAAACTACTACATTTCCAATGTCAAAGATATGCCTTTGACGCATGAAATAAAAATATTAACCTCTTTCCCTTGAATCTCATCTAGGAATGTGAAAAGCTGTGACAGGCAGTATATTATCCAATAAACAAGTTCAAGGAAATGTTTCCTAAGAGATTAAAACCTTCACATAAATTATTTTTACTTTACAATATTCTTACCTATAATTATCTTTCAGCACATATGAAAATAGTTTAGTGATCTTAATAATTTGGACTGTCACTTAGACATGGGAGAGAGGTTATTTATGGATGACAATGTATTGCACACGGTGACCATCTGAGGATGTTCATGTTAGAACAATAGTGCTCTGTGTTGTATCAGTACTGATCACAATCTGAGAGTTTCCCCCGTTCAGTTGCCTGAACTAAGCCCCACGTGGGCTGACGAGAGGTAGCAAACAACGTGACTGCCAGGACACATCTGACTTACTTGCATGCGACTGTCCCGCTATGTTTAGAATTTTCAACTTGGGCTTTTGCAATTAAGTAATGTGACAGCAAAACTGCTAACATAACCCTTCAAGGGACAGAAAACCAAACAAAACAAAGCTCAACACTTGTTTGATTCCTATACATTGATTCTTTTAGTTCCCTTTCTGTCAGCCTTTTCCCAAACTTATGTAAGATTCAGTAAAAAGATTTTTGTTATTGTCCTTCCTTTCTAAGTAACATATGTTGAACACTAATGACATGCCAGCAAACAAACTCAATGTATTATACATTTTGTTTTATTTAAAAAAAATTAGTAAATTCAGTATTTTGTGTTATCTCCACTTTACACGAAACAAATCTGAAACTTAGAAAGCTTAAATAATTTGCCAATGACTAACAAAAAGTAATGGCAATAGATCTTGATTTCAGACTCAGATAATCTGACACCACAGCCATTTTTTTAAGCTTTTCACTCTATTACTTCTATTGGGAATTACAAACGCATCAAAAACTGGAGTGGGGGGGAAGCATTCAGACTTTCATCATTATGTATGATGTTCGCTGTGGGTTTTTATTAAATGCTCTTTGTCAGAGTGAAGAAGATCTGTTTTATTTCAACTTGGTTAAGAGCTTTTTTTCCCCCCTAAATAAATGTACACTGAATTTTTTAGGATTTTTTTCCTCCATCTATTGAAATAGTCATCTACTAAATTAATAATTTCTTTTATAAGAATCAGCACAAAGCTGGTTCCTATGAGGCGGAGGTTAAAGATGTCCCAAATGTCCAACTTTTCCAAGCTGCTGTACCACGCCGTCATCTCTAGCATCAACTACTCCCTCTCCCCTCAGTACTCTCCCTCCCTTCTTTGGGTTCCCTAACTGAGGCAATGTCTTACAGAACTCACGAACAGAACCTTAAAAAAGGAAATGGTTCACTCGATTGTAGAGGCTGGCAAGTCCTAAACTCATGGGTCAGACATAGGCTTCTCCCTGGCCCTTAGTCTCTCTCTGCCCAAAGGCACTCAGCTTTCTCACTCCGTGGGCAGGGAAGCCCACTGTACCATCTCCTGTGGTCTCTCCTGCTGGTCTCTCCTTCCTTGGTGGTGGTGGGCTTCCTTTTTGCTCTGCAATTCGCTGTCTTTTAAGGCAACACTGACCAATCACCTTGGTGGGCCACACTTACCTTATTTGCACATCCTCCCCCAATGTCCTGGGTGGGAGTTACAAGACCACGGCGAGAAAGGCCATACTAAGTAATTCATCACACCACATCTACTCTTTTCTTTTTTTGACTGTTGATATGGTGAATTCTATTCCCAGTTTTCACATGCTGAACCTACCTGTTCCTTGGATGTTGTTGTTGTTAGCTGTCGTAGAGTAGGCCGCTGCCTCATGGTGACCCCATGGACAATGGAATGAAATACTTTGGACTGGACCATTGCGATCCATAGGGTTTTCACTGGTTGATTTTAGAAGTAGATCTCCAGGCCTTTCTTTCTAGTCCATCTTAGTCAGAAAGCTCCACTGAAGCCTGTTCAGCATCATTGCAACATGCAAGTCTCCACTGACAGACAAGTGGTGGCTACCATGAGGTGCATTGGCCAGGGTCTCTCGCATGGAAGATGAGAATTCTATCACTAAACCACCATTGCCCCTATTCCTTGGACAAACACCGCTTAATCATGGCACATTATCATTTTCATATATTGTTGGATTCACATTGCCTACTTTTTAATGCATTTTTGTGTCTGCTTATGAGGAATAATTTTTTTTTCCTTTTCATGCAGTGGCTTTGTTTGGTTTTGGTATCTAAGTAATGCTGGTCTGATAAAACAAAGCTCTTTCTCTAAAAGAGTTTGCATAGTATTTTTTTTTTTATCTTGTATGCCTGGTAGAATTTGCCTTTGAATGTACTTGGACCTTGAGGTTACTTGGCCACCATCTCTCTCAGCCACTGCATTCAGTTTAACTATTTACTCAGTTCTCTTGGTAATAGTTTTCAAATCTAGTCAATTCAGAGTGCTGTAGTAACGCTGATTTCAACCAAAGTTTAGTTCCTTTCTTTAAAAGTATAATGAGTTTATATCCAATTCAAATATCAATTGCTAATATTTTCTGAAATTTCTATGTGTTGGACCTATTAAAATCCTTAAATGAACTATTTCGTTAAATTCTTACATTTAAAAAATTGATAGCTTGAACAAGACCATTGAATATTAAGAAATAATCACTTTTTCAACATACTACTTGTTTATGACATTTATGTGGTTCATTCTGTGAAAAATGTGTAAATTAGCCTTTTCACATTAAATCATTTTAGGGAATTTCAACAAAATCAAGAATAGAATATTGTTGGGAAGACTTCCTCCAGCAATGTATATGTTACTTAGAGTAAAAAGTGGTATTTTTTTCAACATTTTTTATTTTGATAATTTTTTTCTCTTCAATTTAAATATTCTTAAACCAATTAACTCTGATATTATATTTTAAATCAAAATCTGTAATTTCTTATAGATTGCTAGAGCTATACTTTTCTGATAATGAAAATTGAGATCTTTAAATTTCACCAAAATTTGTACTGAAAGGGACATATAAATAAATGGACACACGATAAAGTTTTTATTTTTTAGGTTTGAAAACTTGTGTTCTGAAATTGAAATAACGATTATCACAAACCATAGCTTTCTAAGCCTCAGAATTAGCCCAAACACTTACAATGAAGTACATGTTAGCTCAATAGTTAACATTTTCCTTTAGGGTATATCAGGTTGCTTATACCAATTTATTCATTGTTTTTGTCATGAATTGGTAATCCTTGGTGTCAACACCTTAGCCTTGTCCTTTTGCCCAATTCTTGCCATCCAATACCAAGAAATTTCTGGTAATGCCTGGATTATTCTATTTCCTTTTTATGTAGAACTTTTCTTTCCCCACCCCCTACCTCTTCTTATCTATTTCTTTCTTTCTTTCTTTTTTTTTTTTTTTTGCATTCTGGGGCCAAAAGAGATACTGGTAGGCAAGAGTTGATAGTCTTGGACAGATTACTAAACTAACCTTTGTTTTCAAAAGTCTAGGAGTGCAAAGAAGAAATTAAAATAGACTAGATTTACTAACTGAATTACAGAAAAGGTTTAAAGAAGAGTTTTAACCCCAGATGCTTTTTGGATTCCCTCAGCAAGGTAAGGAAGAATGGTGAGACGTGAAATTCACTTTAATGAGGACCTGCAAACTCAGCATCTCCACATGGGAGGGTATTAGAAGTGATGGGGATTTGGGTGCCTCTCGGAGCTGGACACTAAGTTTCTCTGCAGCTCTGTGATGTGAGGAGCTCAGAGGTGGATCTGATTTGGATGCTTATTAATGATGGTCACTAAGCACCTTAGAAGTGAGTATGGTGAGACTTCATCTCACGTACTTTAGGCATGTTATCAGGAGGACCAGTCCCTGGAGAAGGACACCATGCTTGGTAAAGTAGAGGGTCAGTGGAAAAGAGGAAGACTCTCAACAAGATGAGGCTGCCACAATGGGCTCAAACATGGCAACAATTGGGAGGATGGCCAGTATCAGGCAGTGTTTTGTTCTGTTGTACGTAGGGTCGCTATGACTTGGAACCAACTTGACAGCACGTAACAGCAACAAGCACCTTGGCCTTGGAGCCTAGCTTGTGGTCCCCATGTCCATGGCTTAGGGAAAATGGAGATGCAAGGTAAAACACGCACCTACCGATAAACACCAAATGAGAAAAATGCTCAATAGCACAAACATCATAAATTGAAGACTATGAATACGTTTTGTGTTCAGCAAACGTATTAGCCCTGGAGTTCTTGCATAACAATGAAAAGAGAGAGGGAACTCAGAATATTAAATTATGTTGACTTGCTTAATAAATGTGGTGATTGGGTAGTGAAGAGTATAGCTTATTATGGTACAGGATGTTCTGTAATGTGAATTAGTTCATGGGCAATTGATAAAAGGAGAAATTATATGAATACGATATGGAAGTAACCTTGGTTTTCCCCATGCTAAGTTCTGTGCCACAAACTGACTGTAGCTGAACACAAACTTCATCAACACAACTGAATGAAGTAAGGCCTGGAAAGAATGCAGCATTGTACATTCTTCCTTTTGGTTCTGGTAGGCTGCACTCTCTGTGTTTGAAGTGTTAATTGCATGAGGTAAATCTCTGTTTGAAGTACAAAATCTTCATGCCCAAAGAGTATAAGTACAGATATTTGTTTACCCTGTTCTGAAGATCTGGGTTAATAAACATGGAAATCCAGTCTCCACTATGGTGAAGCAAAGTTTTTTGGGATAGACAGTTTGAGAGCTGACTTTTTTCTGAAAACATCATTAATACGGATGATTCTTACTTGTTCCATAATTGGGCTCACTCTAGTAAAGAAGCAAAACAAATTATTTGAGGTAATTATGGAATCCACATATGTCTTCAATGAGAAATTCAACCACAAGCCCTTGAAGATTATAAAAAATCCAGTCTTAAATCTTAAGTCATAGCATGACTTTGACTCTGGTACTGTTTATGAGACAATTTTCCAGCTGAATTTCCCAGAATTCTTCATTTTTTAGCTAATTAATATTAATTCTTCTTTTTGTTGTTATTGTTGTTAATTAGATTCTGCACACTTAGCTTTCTCCACCTAGATAAATCTATCTTGATTCTCTTCTTTTTCTGGCATTGGCCCATGCTAGACGACAACAAAACAGGTGAAAACATTTTTGTAACTTGAAAGCTACACATCAGACCAGGCAACATAAAACAGATTTAATCATAAGCTCATAGTATTGCCTAGGATAGACAAGAATCAAGGTACTAAAATCCTGGAAATCAAAACTATCCAAGAAAGTAACCATAGTGCAGATGTTATACTCTCACAGAATACCAAACATTCCTGAGAAACTCTAGGGCTTGATGTGAGTAAAATGTAAGAGACAATCTTATCAACACACTCCTCCCCCACATACACCCCCCCCCATACACACACAAACAGGTACACATGCTCACCCCATCAGTAATGATAACATGACAGTAAACATTGGTCTATAGAGATGGTACCATGTGAAAAATAAAACATATCAGGAAAGAGAAACTAGGAAAGGGACATGATTTTTTTTCATTTTGTTTTGATCTGCAAAAAGACACAAAAGGTATAGTAAACATCTCATACCATTCAAGGGGAGGAAAAAAAAAACAAACACCGGCCTTATGAGGTCACTTTTGATTATCTTTTGAGTTTTCTTTGAACTCTCCATAGAGATTTGGTTTGTATTCTTCCTTATTCTGTTTCAAAAGTCTTTCTTCTAAGTGACTTCTCCCTTTAGAAATCCTTGGTACAAAGGTACAATGGCCCATTGTGCCCTAAAATTCATAGTTTAAAAGCTATTGGAGATGTTGAGATATATGACAATACAGGTCATTTGAGGATAAGCACAATCACGTCTGTATTTGATTTAGGTGGAGCTTGAGTGGCTTAGCAAGACTTACTGAAACATGATAGTCTTGCTCCAGAAACAAAGCATTATTATAAACCCTAAAAAAAGAGGTTATTAAAATTGTTATGTGAATGACTATGAAAAAACCTTTTAATTCCTGAATAATTATCAAATTTATTTCCTTTTCTTGGTTTAAACAAAAGCAGAGATTTTGAATGTTAATATTTGAAGTAATAAATGTAAGCCTGCAGAGAATTCTTAAAGTAAATGGATTTTAAAATATTTTGTACATTTTCTAATATATTCAAAAGCTTACATGAATGCATTTATTCTTTTGAAAAACATTGATCATAAATAAAACCACATGATAATCCTACATTCTGTAAAATGTGATAATAGCAATAATCAGAATTTTATCTGTGAATAACTATTTTAATGTAATTCAAAACTTTCCAGCAGTCTAATTTGAAGAAAAGAATTTTAAATATATGGGTATTTATGCTTCTTATAGGATCCAGTTTATGGTGTTACCTCTATAACATGCTTCTTGTGGGCTTTTGCTTGCTCTGAATCCTACAGCTGGCTCCTGTTTATCTGACCTCCGGTTCTTGGGACTAGAGCTAGCAGCTTACCTGCATCTTGCCTGCTGATCTTGGGATTCATCAGTCTTCGCAGCCTGTGAGCCCTGCTCTCTGCTCTGCTGATCTTAGGTTCTCCATCCCCTGTGGCTACATGAATCAGGAGAAGCCTCCATCCTGACTCACAGACTTGGGATGTTCTAGCCTCTACAACCACATGAACCTTTACCTTGATATAAATCTCTCTAGACATATATTTATACACTTTACTGGTTTTGCTTCTCTAGAGAACCCAGTCTAAGACAAAGAGGAAAACATTCATCTCATCCTTCAAATTTCATTTCATTCACTAGTCAAATTGAGTGTTCAGAACAAGTCAATTCAAAATATAAAAGAAATTTAGTTATTGGATACAGTGCACAAAGTAACAAGAAGTAAATAATATTACCACCTTTCTCTCCCAACCCTAACCATTTCACCTACCTACTAACTATTTATGTCATTCCCTGTTTCAAAGACAGAAATTTTTTCTTTTAAAGTCCATAAAATCCAAAAAATCAACTGAGTCTTTTATATATACAATTTTATTAATCCCACTTAGGCAATGAGTTGATTATTCCAAGCTCTTGTCAATGCTCTTATCTGAGAAAGATCATTTAGGTTGAATTGTATGCCAGGACACAACCAAAAAAGGAAGTATTTTTTTTTTAATTTTTTCCCATACAAAAATTTATACATACATTGTTATGGGACTCTAGTTGTTCTCCCCATACTGTGACAGCACACTCCTCCTTTCCACCCCTGATTCCCCATGTCCATTCATCCAGCTCCTAACCCTCTCTGCCTTCCCAGCTCACCTCTGGACAGAAGCTGCCCTTTTAGTATCTTGTATCTACTTGAGCTAAGAGGCATACTCCTCACGAGTATCACTTTATGTCCCACAGTCCAGTCCAATCTCTGTTTGAAGAGTTGGCCTTGGAAATTGTTTTAGATCTGGGCTGATAGAGAATCCAGGGGCCATGCTTTCTGGCGTTCTTCCACTCTCAGTCAGATCATTAAGTCTTGTCTTCTTACTAGAATTTGTGTTCTGTCCCTCACCTTTCTTCTGCTCCATCCAGGACTATCTGTTGTGTTTCCTGTCAGGGCAGTCATTGGTGGTAGCCAGACACCATCTAGTTCTTCC
>NW_004444007.1:5446727-5501637 GCF_000243295.1 Trichechus manatus latirostris
CCCTGCTACTCTGTCCCTCAAAGTGTTTGATTGTATTCAGGAAACTTCTTAGCTTTGGTTTGCTCCAGTTGTGCTGACTTAAAAAAGGAAGTATTTATGAACCATAGTAGTAACACCTGATGTCCAGAGACGTCCTCTCTTGATCTTCTCCTATACGTTTTTCCATCAAAAACATAGCCAAATTTTCAGTAGTCTCAATTAATCTAATACTTTTCAAAAATTTGGCAATAAATTTATTAATTCAACAGAAATATTGACTTATTTACTACCTACAATATTCTAGACACTGAATTATGTATATAATATACAGTAATAAATAAAAATAGACATGATATTGGACTTACTGAAGGTTAAAACGTAATAGTGGAGACAGAACAATATAGATAGATAGATATAAATTGCAAAAACTGCCATAAATGAAAGAAAGATACAGTTATAGATAATAAGTGTCTAATCAGAGAGAACAAATAATAAAGCTGCTCTAAAGAAATCACATTCTTTTTGAGGCTAAAAAAAGAAGAATCAAGAAATATTATAAAAGAAAAGGGACACATCTTAGAGCCTATATAGAATTATTTATCTAGGAAGATTGTCCACACATTTCCATACTATTAATTATTAAATATGTGTAACAATCTACTGTTGAACCCTTCATCCTCTTTCAAAAAATTAAAACTTAATTCTACTTGTTTTAATTGAAGGTTGTTCCTTCCACTGAGACTAAGAAATGCATCTTAACATGACTCAAAAATTAATCCATTGCATACATAACGAACCTAATTAAAAACTTTCCTCCTTTATTCCCCATAAATCACATATATGAACCATTGTCAAGCTTTGGCTGTTTATAATTTTTAAGGCCTCAGCATGAGTCTTCTCTTCCTTCCTTTGTTCCTCCCTCCGTTTTTTTTTTTTTATATTATCGTTGAGTACAGAATACAAGTTCACTGTTAATGACATGAGCAATAATAATAGTTCCAAAATACCATTCTCTTACTTTTAAGTCTCATATACCATATGTATGACCATTGCTTATGAGTCAATTCTGACTGAGACCAACCCTACAGGACAGAGTACAACTGCCCATAGGGTTTCCAAGGCTGTAAATCTTTTCAGGAGAAGACTGCCACATCTTTCTCCTAGGGAGCAGCTGATGAGTTCAAACTACTGACCTTTCCGTTAACAACCAAGTGCTTAATCACTGCACCACCAGGGCTCCTTCTAATATCTATAGTGCTTGATATATATATGGGATAAACAGGAACAAAAACAAACCAAACAATTTTTTTTTTATTATTTCAGCTAGTAATCTCAAATATTACTATAGTATTTTTTTTATCAATTAAAACTCAAAAGCCTAGCTAGTTATTAACTGAGAAAACAGTTTTTTTTATTGGTTCATAAAGTTTAAAGGGAAATAAAAGTACAGGAGAAGAAAGAAAGCTATGAAAGATGTAACTTTTTCCTTATGAAAAACAACTATCTTCTTATTTCAGAGGAAATAAAATCTATTCTTTATATAGCACAGACTGAATTGGCATAAAACATGAATATCACTAACACTATATGGGGCATTTCTTTGTTATGTGTTATATTATTATTTCACCTTAACCAATGGGAATGGAGGGAAAGCGTTAGCATATATGTGCAGTGCAGTCAAAAACAGGCAATAATCTGTTTCCAGATTATTTAATTCCTGATATTCCACAGGATCCCTGGTGGCGTAGTGGTTAAGAGCTCAGCTGCTAACCAAAAAAGGTTGGCAGTTCTAATCCACCAGCCACTCCTTGGAAACCCTATGGGGCAGTTCTATTCTGTCCTGTAGGGTCGCTATGAGTCAGAACCATCTGGAGAGCACCTAACGACAACAACAATATTCCACAACTTCGTTTCATTCCGTTGCCGTGGAGTCGATTCTGACTCACAGCGACCCATAGAACAGAGTAGAACTGCCCCACAGAGTTTCCAAAGAATGGCTGGTGGATTAGAACTGCCGACATTTTGGTTAACAGCTGTATCTCTTAACCACTATACCACCAGGGTTTCCTTGTTTCATTAAAGCAAGATTAAACAGTGAAGAAATTAATGAGTTAAGGGATTAATGCATTAGTATTTTTTTTTGTTACAAGTAGCAACGTACCAGGCAAAACTGACAGTCAGAAAAAGAGGGTTTGTTAATACAAAACTGAGAAGTACAAAGTATACTAGCCTTAATTATGCCTTGATCCAGATTTTGAATTATATAGACAAGAATGTCTAATCTTTCTGCATTGCATTCTTGAGGTTGGCTCTTTTCTCATGTCTCATGGATTTACAGAATAATTATAGAAACTCTATGTTCTTGTCTACTTTGTCTAGTAAGAGAACACCTCCTTAACCAATAACTGAAGGAAAAGTCCTGAAATTGTGTTTTATTGGCTTCATTGTGTGATTTGGGCTGTGTTCTTAATCCATCAAACTATCATTATGCTCAGGCAGTAGACTGCACTGAATAATTTAGTGTAATTCATTAACCCCGCAATTAGACTTAGAGATAAAATAAATTTTATTGGAAGGACTTAGGATATTTTCACTATGACAAAATTAAGGTACTACTGTCAAAATGGAGCCCTGGTGGCACAGTGGTTAAGAGCTATGGCTGCTAACCAAAGGGTCAGCAGTTCAAATCCATCAGTTGCTCCTTGGAAACCCTATGGAGCAGTTCTACTCTGTCCTATAGGGTTGCTATGAGTCAGAATCGACTCAACGGCAATGAGTTTGGTTTTTTTGGTTTGACTGTCAAAATAATGAGTGCTAAACAGCCTTGAATGAAATAGACCCCTGATAAATGCTCTCTGTCTCTCACCTTCTCCCAACACACACAAAGAAAATAGTAAGAGTAGTGATTGTAATAAATAGCGAAACACAGACTTCTGGGATTCATACCCTGCTTAACTGGATGCTGCTTTGAGATTAGAGTCTTCAGCTATCTCCTCGAATAAACGAGCAGCAAAACTACAAACCAGCAGGTATCATTACCATTATATCTGTTTTCAGCCATATACACCTTGAATAAGGACACCCACACAGTGAGAGTTTCCTGCCTTATGGTCAATGGTGTATGTGCAGAGGGGTGAATATTAAGTGTTTTCTCTTCCCTCATTGTCTGCTGTACCCTATTAAAAATAAAATATTCTATTTTTGAAGAGGCTGGGTTCTCCAGAGAAGCAAACCCAGTAAAGTGTATAAATATATGCAGAGAGAGATTTATATCAAGGAAATGGCTCACACCGTTGTAGAGGCTGGAAAGTCCCACATCCCTGGGTTAGGCTGGAGGCTTCTCCCGACTCATGTAGTCACAGGGGCTAGCGGACTCAAGATTGGCATGTTAGACAGCAGGACTCTGGCTCACAGGCTGCAGAGACCGACGAATTCCAAGATCGGCAGGCAAAATGCAGGTAAGCTGCTAGCTCAAGTCCCAAGAACTGGAGGTCAGACAAACAGGAGCCAGCTGCAGGATCCAGAGCAAGAAAAAACCCACGACCTGCCAAAAAACCACCTAAACTGGATGCAGGCCACACCATCAAGGAAACACCCTTTCACTGACTGGCTACTCACAGCAGATGCCATCATGGAGGTGATCATATTATATCAAATCTCATCATGGAGGTGATCACATACCACTGCCAAACTACATCATAACTGCAAACCACTGAGAATCATGGCCCAGCCAAGTTAACATACAACCTTAACAATTACAGCTTCTTAATTATATTATTCAATAAGGGGTATATTAAGAAAATTTAGGGTAAGCTGTTTACACACACACACACACTCACACTTTTTTTTTTTTACTTTAGATATAAACAGATCATCTGAAACAGGCACATTACAGGATATAGAGAATATTCATTCTATTTAGAGCCAGACACTGATGATGCATCAGAGACATCTCAAATAAATGTTATTGGTTTTTCCTTAAGGAACTCTCCTCCTAACAACAATGGTAAGATAGTTGATAGTCACAGAGTGCTACATAAGTGTCTGGCAACTTAGCCTCCATTAACCCACATTAAGCTTGTATTCTAAGTACTGCTATTATCCCCCTTAAGGAACGGAGAAACAGAGACAAAAAGATTAAGCTAACAAGCGGCAAATTTGAATCCAGGGGACCTTGATTCCAGAGACAAAATTTTTAACGACTCTGTGATACTCTCTATGGTCTACTAGGCACAAAGTAGAAATACAGCACCTCTCTAAAGGGAAAAAATACTTGTAAACAAAGCAGAGGTGTGACCATGGTAGAGAAAGTCCAGGTAATGAGTCCAATATAAGAGGGGAAATGGAAGACATAGTTTTTCTCTTCTTGATGATGTTAACATGGTTTGTTGATCTCATTAGTTTCTGTGTTCTCAACAGCACTCTCATCAAATCTTTACTACAGCAGTCAGTACAACACATCGTAATTGATTTGTTTACAAGTTTCATCTTCTCCACTAGACAAGAATTTCTCCCAGGGCTGGAACCGAGTCTCTTACATGATTGAATGCTCAGCACTTAGCACTAGAAGTGCAAAATAGACGTTTGTGTATAAATGAAGCCACATTAAAAACACTTCTGTCCATTGGATGCAAAGAATTTTTAACCCCCAGAAAGACATTTGGAAACTTATTTACTTCATTTTACTTCCATTAACTCTAAATAGCTATTGAATTTAGACAACAAAAATCTATTCATAAAACTTTAAATTTAAATATATGAATTTTCCTTACTTTTGAATATAAGTTTTATGCACTGAAACCAATGGGTTCAATATTTCTACCACAGCATTCCATCCATAATGTATAATCACTCTACTCATATATGCCTTAAAAATACTACTGAAAAAATCTTTGACAATGAGTAAAGCATCTTCCCTTCATCTTTCATATGCCCATTTACTTTCTTTCCACGTAGCTACCCAGATATGCACCCAGAAGTCTACTCAAATTAATGTTATTCATCATGTAATAACATAAAATCAATATATAAGTTATGAAAAATCCACTGGTAGTGAGTTGACCTTGATAGTCTGTAGAACTTTGTCTTAGCTTCCTAGTGCTTCTGTAACAAATGTATCAGAAGTGGATGGCTTTAAAGAACAGAGATTTATTTTTTCACAGTTCTTGATGTTCAAATTAAGGTCTTGGCTGTGTTGATACATTCTTTGTGGGTAGCCCTGAATACCCCTTGGTTCCTTGGCTTATGGATGATCCTCACATGGTGTTTTCCTTCCCCAGTGTGTGCTTGTCTCTGTTTTAATCTGCTAAAATTTATGAGTCAGAAGTTAATGGATTCAGAACCCACCCTGCTCTGGCATGACTTAATTGTTGTTGTTGTTGTTGTTGTTAGGTGCCGTGGAGTCTGCTCCAGCTAATAGTGACCTTAAGTATAACAGAGAAACGTTGTCCTGCACCATCCTCACAATTGTTGCTTTGTTTGAGCCCACTGCTGCAGTCACCATGTCAGTCCATCTCATTTAGGATATTCCTCTTTTTTAATGACCCTGTATGTTCTCCAGTGATTGGTCCCTCCTGATGACGTGTCCAAAGTCTCACCATTCTTGCTTCTAAGGAGTATTCTGGCTGTATTTCTTCCAAGACAGATTTACCCATTCTTCTGGCAGTCCATGGTATATTCAATATTCTTTGCCAACATCGTAATTAACATACACACAATTACACCTGCAGGCACAAGGACCTGGAATTCAACAAATATTTTTGGAGGTTACAATTCAATCTATAACAAGTGTCAAAAAAGGAACACATCATTTCTAGCAATAGAAACACTTCTGTCTACAGGATGATGGCTATATTGGCAGAAAGTAAGTTTATTTCTAGGAGAATGACACGGAGGCGACTGTAACTATTTAGATAGACATGGCTTTGAAGGATATTTAGAAAACGTAAGGAAGTGGTGACTGATTAGATGTAAATCCCAACGAACCTACGTAACACCTAGTGAACTAGGTAAATGTGAGCATAGCATTCATTAAGATGAGAAATTCAGGATGTGGTTTGTTTAGGAACACATGGGTTTGCTTTGGAATGTTGTCAGTTTAAGTTTCATATAAGGCGTTCTTATGTAGAAAATTAAAAATATTGGTTTGGGATTCAAGATCAAGTATGGAGCCAGAGTTTTAGATTGTTGAGTTATGAAATGGTAAGAAGATGAAGAGACACCAGATTAGATAGTAAAAGTAAATGAGCATGTCAAAATTGAGAGGAGCCAAGATAGAACAAAGAAACACTAACATTTTATGAAAGAGCAAAGAAACAAACAAAAAGAGAAGCCCACAAAGAACATCAAGCCATAGTGTTCTTGGTAATACTTCAAAAATCATAGTAGGTGAATAACGAAACATAGGCTGGTGAACAAAACGTTCTTTTTGGCTTTGGCAAGAAGGTTATTGATAGTATTGGTAATAACAGAAATCAGTTTTCACTGGTTTAAATAATAAATGAGAGACGTGTAAGAGACAGTGAATGTCCTACTAGAAATTTGGCAGTAAAGAGAAAGGAAGGGATTTAGTCACATGACTAATATGGAATACAGTAACAATAGCAAAGAGAGTTTGGTCTCACAAAAACAAATTTCATCCCTCTACCCTGAGTTCTTTGTCCCTCATTATTGTCATGACTAATTTCTTCTCGTTCTTCAGCCTTCAATTTCAATACCATCTTTTCAGAAAACCTAAGCTACTTTCACTACCTTCATTCTCCCCACTTCCTCTCCCCCTACACACATTACCAGTTATTGTTGAGTTGATTCCCACTCATAGTGCCCCATATATGTCAAGAGGAGAACTAACTGTGCTCTACAGGGTTTTCAGTGGCTGATGTTCTGGAAGTAGATTGCCCAGCCTTTCTCTTGAGGTGTGTCTGAGTGGATTCAAACCTCCAACATTTTGGTTAGCAGCCAAGCTCATTAACTGTTCACACTATTCATGTGAAAAATTACGTCATACGCACACGTGAAAAATTATAAAGTCCAGAAGATAGTGAAGATTTAAGGTGGTAGGGGAAAAAAAAAGGAAGGAAAAGAAATGTCATCCAATAATTTATACTAGCAAAAACAAAAATCATCATCAATATTGACATTGAGATAATGATACTTTCAAATAAAAGAAAACAAATGAAATTGTCATCAGATGACCTGGATAACAAAAAAATTCTAAAGTAAGTTCTTTATGTCGAAGAAAAACAAAAACAGATGAGAACTTGGCTCCCCAGGAAAGCACATCAGAAATGCTAAAATGTGTTAGTAAACATAAAAGACTTTTTTAAATTTAAGTATAAATGACTTTAAATAAAAAATTATGACATTGTTTTATGGAGTTTATACAATATGTACATGTGACAAATATTAACATAAAGGACAATAAACCCAAAACCAAACCCATTGCCATGGAGTTGATTTCGACTCACAGCAACCCTATAGGACGGAGCAGAACTGCCCCACAGAGTTTCCAAGGAGCACCTGGTGGATTCGAAGTGTTGACCTTTTGGTTAGTAGCTGTAGCTCTTAACTGCTACACCACCAGGGTTAAGGTAAAATGAACCTATACGACTGCTAGGATTTTACACTTCAGAAGGAGTGGTACAATACAGCTCTAATTATATTATGAAAATTTAAACATACATTATGTGACCTGTATAGCAACCACTAAAAATGTAAAAAATTATCACTAAATGTCATAGACAAATTTAAAAAAAAAAATCTAAGAATATATTCAAATAATCCACAAGTGAGAAAGGAGGAAGAGGAGAACAAAAACAGAGAGGACAAACAGAATCCAAGTAGTATAATGGTACACTTAAATCTGACAATTAATGGTGTTATTAAATGCTAACAAACTAAACACTTCAATTAAATTAAATTAACAAACTAAACACTTCAATTAAAAATCAGAGATTCCAGAATGGATAAAAAAGCAAGACCTGGCTATATGCCATCTACAATAATCACACTTTAAGTATATGACACAATAAAATGAAAATGAATTAAAAAAGATATACCATACAAACTGTAAGCATAGTTAAGACTATAGAGTGTATATTATCATCTTAAGAAGACTAAATAAAATGTCCTTCTCTATGGATAGAGAAGGATATTTCATAATGATAAATACATTCAGGAAACATAACAATCATAAAGGGCTATGTACCTAGTAACAGAAATTTAAAATGTATGAGCAAAATTGTCAAAATTAAAGAGAAGAATAGAAAATTCCATAATCATATTTGGAGACATTAACACCCTTCTCTCAGCAATTGATAAAACAATTAGAAATAAACAAGTAAAGACACAGAAAATCTGAGCAACATGATAGACCCTCCTGATCTAATTTCTTGTCATAAGACATTGCACCTAATAACTTCAGATCACATATTAAGTGTCCTTGACATAATCACCAAGACAGACCATATGCTGAGCGATAAAACAAATGCCAACACATTCGGAGGACTGAGATTATACAGACTATGTTTGCTTATAACAAATTAGAAGAATTGAAAGTAATAAATAATATGTTCTAAAACAATACTGCCTAATAGAACTTTCTACAGTTTTGAAAATAGTCCATATCTGCACCTTCTTATACAATAGCCACTAAGCGTATGTGGTTATTGAACACTTGAAATCTGGCTAGAGTGACTGAGAAGCTAAATTTTTGTTTTATTTAACATTATTTAAGTTACATTTTAATTTTAAAAGCCACATGTAGCCAGTGTATACCTTACTGGAAAAAACAGTTCTAGATAATATATAAATGCTGTCTATCCCATATGCATATGATAGGCTCTGTCTTCCATATATGGCCATTGAATTTCCTTTGATAGAGTTTGACACATGTCTAGTGTATTGCTTGCATTATCACTCTTCCAACTCTTTAATTGACCAACATCCTCATTTGAGAGTTTAAGGTAATATTTGCTGTTGTTCAATTGAATAATACTAGCCAATACTTTTGGAAGACACATTTCAGGTGAGAACCTGATTTATATATCAATCAATCTTATGAATAAATCCTAAATTATAGCAACAAACACCAAATACCTATTAAGCTTGGTCATACATTTTTCCAGTAATACAGTTACATTAGGAAAATGAATTATTAAATGATAAATGGAAAAGTAATTTCTAAATGAAGACTATAATATGCTCAAAAAAAAAAAATGAACTAAGGAAGATACTACTAAAGATAGTATATTTTTAGTATACTCTATGCATATTTTTCCCATCATTCCTCTCCATCAACTTTATGCTCAAGCAATATTGACCTGTGAGTATTTTTTAAAAGTGTTATCTGTTCTCTATCTCTACAACTATGTACACACTGGGGATATGTGCTGTCAAAAAGCTTCAGGGTTAAATACGTTCTCCCATCAGTTGTGAGCCACGTCCTAATGATTGCATTGTCATGGGATTACATAGAATGAGATCCAAGCTATTATATCTTTCCCTATCACTGCTGTCATTTTTACTGTCGATGCAAAACCTCAAACATCACATTTTTATTGATTGCTGCTCTAAGTGTTCTTAGTGGTGTGGATATCTCAGTGAACAATATAGAAACGATAGAATAAAATGTAATAGAGCTTCTGCCCTCTCAAAGCTTACTGTAGAGTATGAGTCAGAATATAAACAAATACATATAAATTGAATTGCACTTTACAAGATGACAATTGTCATGAAAAAAATAAAAAGAAATGCTAGAGCAAGACAAAGGAGATTAAGAATTGTTGGGACTGGTTACAATCTTAAATGGAGTCATCAGGGTGGGCTTCATTAAGGGTTGCTGTGAGTCTGAATTGACTCCATGGCAACGGGTTTGGTTTCTGTTTTTTTTATATGAACGAAGACTTGAGAAAAGTGAGGGTGTTAGCCAGGTGGATATATGGAAAAAGGATTTTCCAGGCAGTGAAAATAGGCCCTAGAAGAAGCATCCCTGAAGCCCTGCTGGCACAGTGATTAAGAGCTTGGTTAAAAAGATTTGCAGTTCGAATCCACCAGCCACTCCTTGGAAACCATATGGGGCAGTTCTGCTCTGACCTATTACGGTCGCTGTGAGTTGAAATCAGCTTGACTTCAGTGGGTTTGGTTTAGAAGCATCCCCAGTGTTTAAGAAGAGCAAGGAACCTAGTATTCTAGAGCAGAGTAAAGGATAAATTATATCAGAAGGAAATGTGATTTTACCCAAAACAGATTTTAAGTATATATAACCTTACTCGAAATCTCTAGAAATCTTTGAAAGTACATTTTTATACAGTTGAAAGAGGACTAGCACATCTATCATTTAAATTGAGAAAATCCCTCCTGACACTAATCTCAGGCCAAGATTTTTTAAAGAGTTAAAGCAAAATGAATAATTGCATATATCCAGAAAATCTATCCCCCCAAAAACCATACCCACTGGCCTCATCTCAATCCCTACTCACAGCAACCCTATAGGACTGAGTAGAGCTGCCCCGTAGGGTTTTCAAGGAGAGACTGGTGAATTCAAACCACCAACCTTTCACTTAGCAGCCAGGCGCTTTAACCACTCCACTAGGCTCCTTCCAGAAGAACCTAGGAAACCTTTAATCTAGTGTTTTTAACTTCAGCAAAGAAGAATATCTTCTTCTAACACATAATCAGTATAATTTTAGTTAAATAAAAATCTTCATCTTTTTTTCCTTTATTCACAGTAAAGTATTCAGGAATGATATCTTCATTTAGCTCCTAGGCTGGTATTGTGTTCTATTCATTTTTATATCTAAAATCCTAGCACAACATTGTAGGGATTGTAGCTAGTGTCACATGGCAACATGTGTATAAAAATTTTGTACGAGAGATTAACTTGAGTTGGGATCTTTTACCTAAAGTACAATAAAAAAATAAAACAAAATCCTAGCGCAGAATATGGAGCATAGTGGTTGCTCAGGGAGTCTTTGTTTTATGCACACATTCATGTGGTTAAAATAATAGTTTTTCCACCTCCTTTTCCATATATACTACTTATATTGTCATTTTATGAATTATTTTCTCTTTCAAGGTTAAATGCAATATTTATCTGACCTAACATCACATGTAAAAAAAAAAATTCTGGATTCAGACAGTGGGGGCAGTGAGGTGAGGCACATAATTTCATTATGATGAACTATCTGGCATTCTATATAACATAACATAGTTGTAAGGTGTTGCTATTATTGTTATTGTTTCTTTATTTTTTTTTCATTCTTCTGAAATACTGAATATGCTCAAATCAAAGCCTGCTGTTTATTCAGTACATTGGTTCAAAACAAAGTTTTATTTTCACAGTCATCTGTAACAATTAGCACTGAGAATTATGAATTAACTGAACTTTATTTTTGAAGTTTTAGTCCCCTCTAAATGTATAAACCCATTAGAATATCTTACTGAAAGCAATAATTGCAATAATGTTGTGCGTATACTTCCCTGAAGAAACATAATTAGTAAAATACCATTTAGTGTTTCTTTATTGTTTGAACTAGGTTAATAACACCACATTTACAGACTCTTTAAAGCAATATTTTTTTAGTGAATATATATCCTGGAATATTTTAGGAATGTAACTAAAATATGTACTTCAGAGGCCACTGATCTAGATTTGCTTGTTTGTTTTCAGAGGTGCTGTTGCTCTCAGAATCTTAATTAATTATAAATTATCAAGATTTAACTGAGAAACTATATATAGGTGTCTGTATAACAAAAGAAAATATGAGAAGGCTACATCCAGTATTATTTCCCCAGCATGGTTTAATATATATATATACTACAGTTTTAAAATACTCCGACCTTTAGATGACTGATTTGACATACCTTATACAAATAATTATGTGTAAATATAAAAATACATATAATTATATTTTTAAATAATAATAAGTAAAAATAATGAATAAAAATAAGAACACTTCTTAATGAACTTTTAAAAATAATACCTGAAAATATTTACGTAGGAGAACAGTAGAAAAAATAACTTTTAAAGACTTTGTGATAATTCTATAATAAATTTTTCCTTAAAATAATTTTAACATATGTTGACCAATTTTAAAATTTAATTCTAAAACTGTTTTACAGTTGACTGAACTGACTACTTAGATCGACTCACACATAATTGAAACTTAATCCAACTGATATTTTGATACTTTCAATGTGAATATAAGGTTTAAAGAGTTTGTTTTATTTTTTGTGTTTTCATTATGTAAGCAGTCAGTCATTCAGACAAGCCTGGGAGCTATAGTCTTTCCTGTTCTTCCCCTTGGTAGCATTTATACACTTCAGGAACAAACCACTGCATTCTTTCTTCCCCTCCCACTGAAGTCTAATTGTCTAAGTATCAGCAGAGTAAAAGAGATACGATTCTGGCTGGGTGCACTTCCTTCTCAGGTGGTCAGGTGGAAAAATTCTCCATGTAATGGATCACACAGGCAAGGATATAAAATATCTAGGGGAGAAATTTTTCTTTCTCTCTTCAGCTATGGTGCTAGTCGGGTATGCATAGCATAAGACTAGCATTAAGCTTACAGCCCACCAAGTGAACTTACCTGAACAAGGGGAGACCAGCAGTATGTAGTCTCCTGTTGTGCCCCTCAGCCACAATGACAGGTGGAAGGTAGGTGCGGAATAATCTATACCTACTGAGACAGTTTCCAAAAGTCAGAGGGACCTATGTGTAATATAACCGTCCCATTTAAGTCCCGACCCATGGCACAAAGCAGGATGTGAGTAGAAGTTTTGCATTTCACCTGGACAGCTTTTGAGCCAGGGGGACTGCTGGCCTGTTATATGCTGTCCTCTTCTTATTATAAGTAATAAAAGCTACTTTCCATGTGCTAACATGTGTTCAGTCTCTGATCGGAAAGATGTGATGTTTTGGGAGCAATCCGTATCAGTTATTGGTGCTCTTTTTCTAAAGGCCTCCTGGCTGTCTAGGAATTGAGTACATGCTCTGGCTATACTGCAGATTTGCCGTGTTGCACCACAGTTATGGCACAGTACAGCAGAGTCTGAGAGTGTCGTATTTCACAATATATAAAGTTATATTTTGGAATTGGCAGATACAGTTTATGAACTAAAAAGAAATGTAAGGAAGAACAGGCACTCAATTGGTTGATCTATCTACTCTGTACAACCTCATTGTATTTTTTGCAACTCCTTCCATCCATGGTCCATATTAGAGTAATACATTGTTGAGAGAGCAACTGAAGGGCATGTTCTAGAAACACGGTGTAGTCATCCTTCATGGCAACCCTAAAGGTGGTGTGTGTCAGGCAGCATCTAAGATTACCCACAATGAGCCCTGCCTTCTGGTATTCACACCTCTGTATAGTCCTCTCCCCTTGAACGTGAGCTGGACCTAGTTATTCATTTCAAATAAATAGAATACAGCAAAAATGATGGGATTTTACTTCTGAGATTAGGTACAAAAAGACTGCATCTTACATCTTGGGTGCTCTATCTCACTTTTTGCTCACTTCCTTGGAGGAAATCCAGCCCCATGCTATAGAGAAGCCCATCGGAAAGAAAATGAGGGACAGCTTCAACTAGCAGCCAATTAGGAATTGAGGTCCTCAGTTCAACAAACCAGAAGGAACTGAATCCTGCAGGCAGCCATGTGATCCTCCCCTGGCTGAGCCTTCAGATGAGAACCACAACTTGTGTGCATCTTTGTGAGAGACCTTGAGCTAGAGGCATAGAGAAAATTTGTGTTCAAATTCCTAACTCACAGCAAATGTGAGATAATAAATATTTGTTGCTTTAAGCTGCTGAATTTTGAGACAATTTCGTACGCAGCAAAATATAACTAATATACAGAACATAACATATTCAGAACTGTCTTAAGTGCTAACTGTGAATCTATTCCTTGATTTTCTAAAGCAACATTTATTCTACTGGATTTTTACCCTCTGGCATTTCTTAATCTATATCACAATTTTCTACCAGCTGCATAAATAAATGTTGCCTTTTATTAGTCCAAAGTTGCCTCTCTTGACTCTCAAGAATTAAGTTCATGTTTTACATTCATCTGGAAAGATTTTTCTCAAATATAACTTCCACTGTGAAACTTCCCTTGCTTCCTAAGCACAGTGTTTTCTTGTTACTTTGCACATAGCTCTATTATTAACCTTATAAAACATCTCATGTTTTTGAGTTTATGAGTTTTTCTGCCCCACAAAACTGTGACATAATAGGGGGTGAAAAACAGCTCTGATTTCTCTGTGCACTTCTGATGCCCAGTATAGCCATCTGTCTAGAGCAGAATCACAGTAAATGTTGTTGAGTGACTGGGTACCCTTTTGTGTAGGGTGTTTAGGTTAGCATCATGTATGGAATTCTTATTTTTTTGTCAGGCACTATTGAAAATACCGTATACTTATTAAGTCATTTAATTCTCAACAAAATCTTATGAAAGTGGTACTATTATATTCTATTCCAATGTTACATATGAGAAAATTGAACTACAGAGATATTAAGTAATTCCAAAAAGAGCATGCACCTACCTGCCTTGCTGATACCATGCTTTTGGATAAATTTCAGTCATATTCCTTTTCATCCCATATGACTTTCCTTCAACTATTACTTAGATTCATAGGTTTTATTAGTTAAATTTTCCTTCTTTGAATCATCTACATTTCTACTTTATAATTTTGTGGTTGGAAACTAAAAAATCAGAACTGGCTACAGAATTAAAAGTATGGAAGTATTGTAATTTTATACAAGTGCAAAGTTACATTTTCTGCTTTGTATTTGGTTCTCTTTTCAAAGATGTGCAGCATTTCACTGACTTCATCAACTGCAAAATTGACACCTGAATTAGTCATGGAACTCTCAAGTCCTTTCTCAAGTTCACTCACACATTCAAACATAACCCCAGCTTGCCTGGGATGCAGGACTTTCAGGATTCCCTGGGTGGCATAAATGGTTAAGAGCTACATTACTAGCTGAAAGCTTGACCATTCAAACTCACCCGGAGGTGCCTCATACGGCAGGCCTGGTGATCTGCTTCCAAAAGGTCATAGCCTTGAAAACCCTATGGAGCAGTTCTACTCTGCACAGATGGAGTCTTCTTGAATCAGAATCGACTCCATGGCAACAAAAACAACAACAAACTAGATTTTCAGTAGTAAAACCGCAAGAGGATAAGGCAAACTGGGGCAAATTTATCACCCTACGTTTATCCCACAAACCTCTGTCAGCTCCCTAAAACATGATTTCACTGTATGAGACAGAGCAGAAGTTAAAGACAAATTATATGTAGAACCTGCTTCTAAAGAACGTAAGGTGTAGCAGATTCATCATCTGAAACCTTCCAATTTCATCAAATTTTCCTAAGTTTAACAATTAAAATTTGAAATTTATTTGGCATTTTCCTGCTTTTTTAAACCACGTTACAACATCTACAAGTACTTCATTCTTAGAAACATGTAGATTTGATTTTTTACTTCAAGTTAAAATTAACTTTTTTACAGACTAAATCATTCTTAGTACTAATGCTCACTGATACGCAAGTTCTCTTTCAAGAGATAGTTCCTTCATATTATGAAAAGTGCTCAGTTTTTTCCTTTATTTCAAGTTGGTTGAAAAGCAATTTATTGCAGAGATGAGTTCATCATTTCTTTTTTTTAAACAATGATCAGTTAATACTGCTCAAAGATGAGCGAAAGCCCCTCTCCTAGTCAATTAAACATATGACAGTTTATTATTTAAAAGTTTTATTCCTCTCTCTTGGAGTGGACTTAAGGACTTACTTATGGTTTCAGAATACAAAAGCCTCCTTGTTACGAAGAATTTCCCTATTATATATACATAACCAAACCCTTTGCTGTTGTGTCAATTTGCACTCATAGCGACCCTATAGAACAGAGTAGAACTGCCCCATGGGTTTTCAAGGAGCGGCTGGTGGATTCAAACTGCTGACCTTTGGTTAGAAGCAGTAGCACTTAACCACTATGCTAGCAGGGCACCATTATATATACATACAAATATATGTATACATATAAAACAGGAAATCTTTTTGTTTGCAGTAAGGTGTTCGAATTTTCCTGTTATGATTATTGGCCACCCTGAACCTGTTTATACCACTGTTTCCTAATGATATATATGACTGTCTCCTGGATCTGTTTATTGACTTGTAGTGCAGCCATATAACGGATCAAGTTTATGAGGTGCTTAGAGATTGTGAGAATCTTTTTCCCTTAATTGGTTGACTTCCATTTTTTTAACTTGTCTGCTTTAGTTTTATAGTTCATAAGTAAATGGGAGTCACCACTAAAATATATGCATTGATTAGATGATATTGATGTGCCAACAATAACCAGCAAATGGAGTCTAAGCAGTGACGTCAACTTTGGCTGGACTTCAGAAGCCATCAAATAGGAAAAATATCTGAACCAGTTGCTGTTGGTATCTAGTCTCACATAGACATGAGTGAGAGAACAAACACTTCAAAGAGACAGAATTATAAATTATGTCTTAATTTCATGAAAATTGGGAAGAGAAATAGCTAGTGAACTAGAGGGTTATTGAAAGATAGTATGTCATGTTTGCCTGAGTCTAAGAATCCAGTCTGGGCATGTAATCAGTCCCTAGCCTTCTCTTTTAGGATATCATTCACAGGATGCTCATTGTCCTAGTAAATGACTTTTTATAGAAGCAGCCTTGAAATATTGGAACTTCTATCTTGATTTAAAGCCCAGGCTCCTCTCTGTCTCCCTACAGGTTTGACACAGGCCAAGTTAGAGAAAAAAATTGTGGTTGACTTCTATGCTTTCCGCTGATTCTGCTACTCTTCCTCTCTCATCTGCTCCCTGCCATTTTTTTGCTTCTTCTGAGTTGGAGCATTGGGAAGAGAGGAAAAGGATGGAGAAGTTCAGATTTACACTCTCTCTTGTGATTATCTACTGCTAGAATACTCTGGCCTTGCAGGTTTTTCTCCTGTGAACATTCTGTGGGTTCTTCATTGCTAGATCTCTCATCAGCAGTCCTCAAGCAAGAGTAGACCTCAGTCTATCAAACGTATTCACTCCCTCCTTCTTAAGTCTCTAGGCATCCAGCAGCACTACCTCCAGCTTCCTTCTGTTGAGATTCACTAACCCCTCCAGCTGCCCTTTTAAGCAGATAGTAGAGATTACATACTGATACTCTTGCTCCCCTGGGTCACATCTGATCCAGTTAATACATGTACATTCTTTATCCAATAAATTCTGGAATCAAAGTTCAAGCCTTATTTGTAGAATACTATTTGTTGCTTGACTCTAAGAGCAGCCAAATCAGGCATAGTCCACTGTGTCCCCAAAAGTACACAGGACATATATCAAATGTTCTCTTTAAAGTCCTTTCCCTAAGATTATGACTGAAGTCAGCACACCAATAGCTGTCTCTATATATCATTTATGTGGCAAGGGACTAAAAATTAAGTAACCATTTATTATTTTTTACTTTTTGCTACTTTCTCATTAAATTCTAGTATCGCCCTCACTCTCACATGTATTAATGATATCTATTATTTTGATGTCCCAGCAAATACTTACATTTTAGCATCCCTTTAACATAAATAATCAAAAATTTTTTGTGGTGGCTCCACAGCTTAGTCATTAGATTTCTTGATTCTGTACTAAACTCACTCCTTAAATGGTCTCATTCTGTCTTCCGTAACCTGTTGCCCATTGCCATCAAGTTGATTCCAATTCATAACGACCCTATAGGAAAAATTAGTACGCCCATAGGGTTTCCAAGGAGTAGCTGGTGGATTCGAACTGCCAACATTTTGGTTAGCAGCCTAAGTTTTTAACCACTGCACCACCAGGGCTCCTATTCAGTCTTAGTTCCTGGTAAATCCATTTCTTCACTCTAAGCATTTTTTTTTTAAACTTATTTATATGTAACCAACTGATTTTGCAACTTCTCCACCTGGAGGTCTAATAGGAAATTCAAAATAGTCATGTCCACAGCTGAACTATTGATAACCCCCAAATCTGTCCTCCTCATGCTTGTCATTCACTGTATTTCTTAAGCCCAAAGCCTAGAGCCCTCATTTGAAATTTTGAAATGTGAATGAATTATGTGAAGCCTATGTTCTCCACCCTCTAATGGCTTCTCATTACTATTAGAATAAAATAAAAAAAGCTTATAATGTCATAAAAGATTGCACTGGTGTGATTTCTTTCCACTGTAACGTTTCTTCATCATCACCAGCCATTTCTGGTCTCCCCAGTGTTCCTCAAATAAATTAAATGAATTACCACCTCAGGATCTTGCTCTGGCTATTTGCTCTGCCTGGCACTCTCTTCCTGAGATATTGTATGGTTTGTTCCTTCACTTAATCAAAACCCTCCTTAATTGTCCTCCTCTGAAACACCTATTTGGACTAAGTTATTGAAAATATCCCCACCGTTCTCTATCCCCTTACCCAGATGTATTTTTTCATACAATTTATCTCTATTTTATATTATGTTATATATATTCATTTATTTGTTTTCTGATTCATCCACTAGAATTTAAGATTTCTGAGTGCAGAAGCTTTATGGTTTTGTTTACCATTTGTGCTGTGTGAAAAATTTTGTAAAGTTTGTCTCTTTCTGCCAATTTACTGTATGTGTATGTGAACATTCATTAGAATCTTATTCTGTATAAGCATGTTGTATAACATAAGTTATGTCAAAGAACGTTTTTGAGACTTTGCTATCTCAATAAACATATTTCTATCTTCCCATAAAAGGAAAACACCTGCTTTATTCTTATGAAACAAATAACCCTAAAACAATATGCATGTTTATGTCAAACTTAACTTGTAAGCAAGTAACATCTGTTGTACACACCCTTGTTTATTCAATGTGTAAAGGCAATGATAAGCATAATGTAGCCTTGAACCAAGAGAATGTAAGGAGTGTGGAAAATGCCTACAGGTTGCATAAAAAACCAGCTTGCCACACCAATATCTCAGCATCCAACTTCCTTCATCTCTACAGGGTATGTCAAACTGGCTTTGAACAATCAAGCAAAGAGTAATACTCTTGTACAGATGGGCAAGGGGGAGATAACCTATGAATAAAATGCACCAAGATAGAGCAGGAGGATGACCGTGTCCCAGGAATAAATTAATGCACACCTTCCCTCATTTAGCTAACATAGCCTAGCTGCTGATTTCTTAACTGACTCTGATTAACACCTTAGAACTAGATCTTTGCCATAACTCAAGTGAAAAATCTAAATTTACCTAAGCTCTCAAATATAAAATTGGCATTCGGTTCAAATACAATAAGATTTTGTCTTCAAATGTTAGACTAACGCTTGCCTCCAAGTGGGTAAAAAATAAATATTTATTGAGTAAAAGTCACTTTGCTAATATAAATAAGTTGTAATAAATGAGAATTGGTAATATGTACTGAAATTTTAAATAAACATAACTTTTGCATCAATTATTTCATTTTTGGAATATATTTTAAACAGATGGATTACTACAAGAATGTTTGTTACAGCTATATTTATAAAAACAAAAAAAATGAAATGACTTAAAATATCTATCAATAGGAATTGATTAATTCTAGTACATATACACCATCAAAAAACCCATTGCTGTTGAGTCGATTCTGACTCATAGTGACCCTATAGGACAGAGTAGAACTGCCCCATAGAGTTTCCAAGGAAAGCGTAGTGAATTTGAACTGCCAATCTTTTCGTTAACAGCTGTAGCTCTTAACCACTACGCCACCAGTGTTTCCATATACACCATAGAATACTACAGAATATTATACATATGTTATTAAAAATGAGGTAGATATGAGCAGCCATCTAAGGTACTCCACTGGTCTTACCTCTTTGGGAGCAAGGGAGAATGAAGAACACTAAAGATACAAGGGAAAGATTAGTCCAAAGGACTAATGGACCACAACTACCACAGCCTCCACCAGACTGAGTCCAGTACAATTAGATGGTATCCGGCTACCACCACCAACTGCTCTGACAGGGATCACAATAGAGGGTCCTGGACAGAGCTGGAGAAAAATGTAGAACAAAATTCTAACTTGCAAAAAAAGAGCAGACTTACTGACCTGACAGAGACTGGAGAAACACTGAGAGTATGGCCCCAGACATCCTTTAACTCAGTAACGAAGTCACTCTTGAGCTTCACTCTTCAGCCACAGATTAGACAGGTCAATAAAACAAAACAAGACTAAAGGGCACACCAGCCCAGGGACAAGGACTAGAAGGCAGGAGGGGAAAGGAAAGTTGGTAATAGGGAACCCAAGGTCAAGAAAGAGAGTGTTGACAGGTGGTGGGGTTGTTAACCAATGTCATAAAACAATATGTGTACTGTTTAATGAGAAGCTAGGTTGTTCTATAAACCTTCATCTAAAGTACAATAAAAATAAATAAATAAACAAATGAGGTAGACATGTTTTGGAAATCTAGGTTTAATAGTATATTTAGCATGAGGCCATTTATTTGCATAAAAACAAAGCTGAAATTGATTTATACAAGTAGTTATTAACAAATATGCCCTCATGGAGGGTAGGAGAATGAGGGAAGTGATGGCAGTATTTTTTTTTTAGTGACCGTTTGTATCTAGTTGGTATATTTCTACGTCATTTGACATTTTGAAGTTATTTACTTGTTTTTTAACAGCCTGCACTTCATTCTTTTTAAAGATAAATTCACTTTTTTTTCCAATTGGGCCTGATTTAGCTGGAAAATTAAGGGCATATAATGATTCACTGGAGCCCTGGTGGCACAGTGGTTAAGTGCTATAGCAGTTAACCAAAAGGTCAGCAGTTCGATTCCAACAGTTGTTCTTGGAAACCCTGTGGGGCAGTTCTACTCTGTTCTATAGAGTCTCTATAAATTGGATCGCTGCACTATCCAGATTAAATTGACACTCAACATTAGGCTCTTTCAAAAAATTAATTTTTTTGGATTTAGAGAGAAGAAAATAGTAGACTTAAGCACCCATCTCTAAAATTACTTGCTCCAAGTCCTAAAGGACACTCTGAAGATTTGCACAACCACTCTCAGGAAAAAACATGGCTTGCAATGAATGTAGATGTTGAAAATAAATCTTTTCAAGTGGTTACACCACTGCTGCAGAGCCTACACACTATCCACATCCATTCCTTCAGACTTGCCTCAAATTGTTCTAAATGGAACAGGCCCAGTGTTTGTTTTTGTAAATAAAGTTTTATTGGAACACAGTCAGTTTCATTCATTTATGTATCGTCTATGAGTGTATGTATTGTCTATGAGTGTATGTATTATCTATGAGTGCTTTCACAATAATAGAGTTGAATAGTCCAAGTATATGGCCTGTTGTTAGGCACCATTGAGTTGGTTCCAACTCATGGAGACCCTATGTACAACAGAAGGAAACACTGCCCAGTCCTGTGCCATCCTCACAATTATTGCTGTGTTTGAGCCTATTGTTGCAGCCACTGTGTCAATCTGTCTCATTTTTCCCTGACCCTCTACTTTACCAAGCATAATGTCATTCTTCATGTACTGGTGCCTACTGATAACAAGTCCAAAGCACAGGAGACAGTCTCAGCATCCTTGCTTCTAAGGAACATTCTGACTGTACTTCTTCCATGATAGACGTGTTCATTCTTCTGGCAGTCCATAGTATATTCAATATTCTTCACTGACATGATAACTCAAATGAGTCAATTCTTCTTTGATCTTTCATATTCATTGTCAGCTTCTGCATGCATATGAGGTGATTGAAAATATCATGACTTGGGTAAGGCATACCTTAGTCCTTATAGTGACATCTTTACTTTTCAACACTTCAAAGAGGTCTTTTGCAGCAGATTTGCCCAATGCAATGTGTGCCTTGATTTCTTGACTGTTGCTTCCATGTGTTGACTGTAGATCCAAATAAAATGAAATCCTTGACAATTTCGATCTTTTCTCTATTTGTCATGATGTTGTATATTGGTCCAGTTGTGAGGATTTTTGTTAAGAACAAAAAGAACATGTTAAGATGTAATCCATACTGAAGGCTGTGGTCTTCATCAGTAAGTACTTCAAGTCCTTTTCACTTTCAGCAAGCAAGGCTGTATCATCTGCATATGGAGGTTGCTAATCAGCCTTCCTCCAATCCTGATGCCACACTCTTCTTCATATAGTCCAGCTGCTTGGATTCTTTGCTCAGCATACAGATTGAATAAATATGGTAGAATTGAATAAGAATACAACCCTGACACTCACCTTTTTCATTTTAAACTGTGCATCATTCCCTTGTTCTATTCAAACGACTGCCTCTTGATCTACGTACAGGTTCCTCATGAGCACAATTAAGTGTTCTGGAGTCCCTATTCTTCGAAATGTTATCCATAATTTGTTATGATCCACACAGTTGAATGCCTTTGCGTAGTCGGTGTTGAACAACACAGGAAGCATCAAAAGAAAATGGAAGGAGTGTATGGCCTACAAACCCTAAAATATTTCCTATATGATATTTACAGAGAAGAAAATTATAATCCCTGGTATTGTGTCTTCTCCTGCTCTTGCCATAATTGACAGAGTTTACTATTTAATAATTCATCTCCTCCAAGTTACTATGACAAAAGCAATGGCTTAATTCTCATACGATTGCTTGTATTCATAATGAAGAGGGTGGCTATTTATTTCATTGGTCACACTGTTTAATTTCAATGAGTAAAACAATATTTAAATTCATTAATAAATAAAACAAGATAGTCTTGCAGAGAAAGACTGCAGAGTGGTACATTTTTGTTTTAATATAGGAGTATTTATGATGCATAAGCAGCACATTATTTGTTCTCATTGTTAAGTCTCAGCAATGAATTCCCCAAACATTATCTGCTAATTCATTTAATAAAAGAATATTTCTAGCCCATTTCATGTGAAATAGTTTAAATAATATTTGTGCATTAATGAACTTTTTATAAACTAATTTCAAGGGCTATATCCTACTGAGAAATTGCTTGCAGTCTTCATGGAGAAATAAAAATACTATGAAACACCTTGTGTACAATTGCCTTATTATCCCAGTGGTCAGTCTGACTTTTCTAATTACATATGTTTGATATTTCAAACACTTATTTTTAGTGTTTGCCTAGTGGCCAAAAAAATCAAACCAAAATAAAACAAATAAACAACAAAAAGAAACGGGAACAGATCTTTGAAAGTAGAGTTGAAAAAAAGCACATCATAATGTTTCATAGGAACTTCAGTTGTGTTTTAAACATCAAAGTCTTCCAAAAATTAATTTTCCTCAAAAAATAGAAATGAGAATCTTGGACTCAAGGTCTCTGCTGAAGCAAAGAATATTTTGTCTTCCAGATGAGTTTTGACAAAACATAGAACAGATTTTCTCCTTCAGGCAGTGGTTGGGAAAAGGCTGCCCAACAGAAATGTTATGAAAACAGGTGAGGGCACAAACATGGGGTTCAAGGTTTAGGGAAACTCCAGTAACTAGTAGAGTTGACATGCTAGGGAGGATTTTTTTTCTTCTTTGTCAGGTTATTCAATGTGCCACAACTGACAGTCAAAATGGGGAGCGTGGACAAAAAGAAAAGTGTATTATTTGAATTATGCTACAAGGTAGGTCTTGAGATAGAAAGTAAAAGTCAGGAGTTTAGTTACTGAATTGAAATTTAAGATAAACTGCAATCATGACATGAACAGTGACTTTTTCTAAAACTAAAATTTAAAAACCAGGAAGTTTTAGAGATTGTTTGGATAACCAGCCAAAAGGAGATTTGTAATATCCAATAAAAGTCCACTTATGAACTTAAAAACATAGTTTTAAAAAATAAAGTGATAGGGTCTCTATGAGTCAGAACCAACTCCTAACAAGAACAATGTATTTTATAATGGCTATACACATAAAGTTGTTATGAGTTAGAATTAACTCAATGGCAATGGGTTTGGTTTTTTGGTATGGCTATACATTACCTCTTATGGTATAAATTTGCTTTCATGATATTATTGGCTGCATCTTAACTTTGTTTGATGCACAGTACTAAGTCAGGAGTGCAACTGCTGATTATAACAGTATTTCTTTTGAAATCTTAAAGTTGGAAAAATATATCTTCCATTGATTTCAACCTTTTACACACAACATAGGAACAGTGGCGTCACTGGGGTTGGTGTCACCCAGTGCGGTAACTCATGATGTCACCCTCCCCCATGGATCTCCTCCCGTATCAGACCATACAGAATCCTTAGTAGTGTTTTTTGTACCAATGTTACTTGTAAATCATAATTCTCATACATCACTTCTTTTCCTTTAATTATTACTTTGTTCTCAAAAAAGTTATTGATATAAGTTCATGAATACTAATTACCACAATATTGTAGCTAAAACACCAGAAAATTTGACAAAGTCAGCCACTATAAAAACACCAGCAGCAACAAAAACAATAGCGTGTACTTGTATAGCATGCAGATGAAACCATGTGATTTGAAGCATCATTGTGATTGGGTAATAGTGACAGCTCTGACCAAAGTGCATTAGTAGATTCAAAAAGTAATTTAGCATAGAGTTTTAGCCTTGTAGGCTTATTAACACGTGTAGGCTGGGCTTACAAAAAAAGTTTTTGTTGTTATAACTAAAAACAGATTTTTTTTTTTTTGTAGACAGTCGTTTTGGTGTTACTTCCCTCTGACAATGTAACCCAGTGCAGTCCACAACTGATGCCCCCTTAGTGATACCACTGCATAGGAATTGGATAAACTATATTCTTTATAAATGGCAATGAGCTCTAATAAGATTCCACAAGTTAAACTACATAGCTGTAGTGTATAGTTTTATGTGACATGTCAGCTAGGCTATACCAGTTACCAGTTGCTGTCCAGTAAATTTCATCTCATGGTGACCTCACATTTGCCAGAGTAGAACAGTGCTCCATAGGGCTTTCAATGACTGATTTTTTGGAACTAGATAGCCAGACAATTCTTTTGAGGCACTTCTGGGTGGATTCAAACCTCCAACATTTCAGTTAGAAGATGAGCTTATTAACCATTTTCACCACCCAGGAACTCTTGGCTGGGCTGTATATCTAGGTTAGTGTTTGATTATAGTGTTTAATCAAGCACTAAACTGTTATGTGGAGAAATTTTGTAGATGTGGTTAACATTTACCAATAGATAACTTAAAATAAAGGAGATTACCCTCAATAATGTGGGTGGGACTCACTCAATCACTTGAAAACCTTAAGAACAAAAGCTTAGGTTTTTCTGAAAAAGAAGGAATTCTGCCTCAAGACTGCAGAATTATTGCATTTTTACTCAAATAACACTCTCTTTCTGGGTTTGTTTTCCTGCTGCACCCTCTCCCCGTGAGGCACCCTCACAAGTACCACCATGCCAATCCTCTCCCACATGTTGCTGTAAAAAAAAAAAAAAATTTGTATAGCACTCATTTACAGAAATACCTCATAGGGGAGTGTGAGGCTGACCAATGCAAAAGGTGTGCATTATTTGCTTAAAAATATGGTCATTTCTGCCTAACTTTCTGGCCTACTGGACTGTCATATGGATTGTAGATTTGCCAGCCTCCACAACTGCATGAGCCAATGCCTTCAGTACAAGTTGAACTTCTTCCTTCACCACCAGTGATTCTTGATCATATTGTACATCCTGAAGTGGTTGAACAGCAGTGAATTCTTTTTGTTACAGTGACTGTGTATTCCTTCCATCTTCATTAGATGCTCCCTACATCATTCAATTTTTTGCTCATAGAATCCTTTAGTAATACAACTTGAGGCTTGAGTTTTCTCTTCAGTTCTTTCATCTTGAGAAATGTCAACCGTATTCTTCACTTTTGGTTTTCAAACTCCAAGTCTTTGCACATTTCATCATAATACTTTACTGTGTCTTCTCAAGCTGTCCTTAGAAATCTTTTGTTCAGTTCTTTTCTTTTCTCATTTTGTTTGCTTACTTTGGCTACTGTACACTTAAGAGCAAGTTTCAGAGTCTCTTTTGACACCCATTTTGGTCTTTTACTTCTTCCCTATCTTTTTAATGATCTTTCACTTGATGTCTTCCACACTTTTCTGGACTTCGGTCATTAGTGTTCAGTGTGTCAAATTTATTCTTGAGATGGAGTCTAAATTGAGGCAAGATATGTTCACGTTTATACTTTCACTCTCATGGATCTGCTTTGATTTTTTTTCAGCTTCAGTTTGAACTTACACATCAGCAATTGATGGTCTGTTACACAGTTGGCCACTGGCTTTATCTTGGCTGATGATACTGAGCTTCTCAGTTCTCTTTTTTCACAGACGTAGTCAGTATGATTCCTGTGTACTCTGTCCAGTGAGGCCTACATGCATAGTTATCAATTATATTATTGGAAAAAAAAAAAGAAGTGTTTTCTATATATAAGTCATTGGTCTTGGAGATTTCTATCATGTGATCTCCAGCATTGTTTCTATCACCAAGACAGTATTTTCCAACTACTGATCCTTCTTCTTTGTTTCCAACTTTCTTATTCCAATCATCAGTAATTATTAATGCATCTTGATTTCATGTTCCATCAATTTCAAATCACAGAGGTCTTACAAATCTTCAATTTGTTCATGGTTGGCATTTGCGGTTGGTGTGTAAATTTGAATAGCAGTCATATTAGATGATCTTCCTTGCAGATATATGGATATTAACCTATCACTAACAGAGTTATGCCTCAGAATAGGTCTTTAAATATTCTATTTGAGATGAATACAACACTGTTCGTCTTTAATTTGTCATTCCCAGTATCGCATACCACATGATTGTCAGATTCGGAATGGCCAATTCCAGTCCATTTCAGTACACTGTTATTGTTGCCAGCTCCCGCTCATGGCACACTTAATGTATAACAAAACAAAACATTGCCAGATCCTGTGCCATCTTCATGCTCATTGGTATGTTTGAGTGCACTGTCATGGATATTGTGTCAATCCATCTCATTGAAGGTTTCACTCATTTTCACTGACCCTTTACTTTTCTAGTGATTGTTTTTCTTGATGATGTGTCCAAAATAAGTGAGTCAAAGTCTCACCATCGTTGCTTCTAAGGAGCTTTCTGGTTGTTTTTCTTCTACATCTCATTTGCTTCTTCTTCTGGCAGCCCATGGTATATTCAATATTCTTAGCCAATACCACGGTTTGAATGCATCAATTCTTCTTCTATCTTCCTTTTTCACTATCCAACATTCACATGCACATTCGGAACAATGCTATGCTCAGCCAGATTGTAAAGATTATATAAATGCCTACCTCTGCAGAAATTTTAAATCACTATAATTTTATTCTGGATTTTGATTACTGTAATTATACTCTATTAGAATAACTTACTGGCAACGAAATAATATCAAAGCAGATAAGTTGTGTTTTGGTTCATTTGTGTTGTTACTGAAATAAGTAGAGAAATCATAATGAACTGGGATTATGAAGTTTTTGAGTGTTTATCTGTGGTTCTCTTTTATGCTAAAATTGTGATGAAATTTGAGTCTTAGGAAAGAGTTTAGTGTTCAGAGCTCAGTGTCTTGGAATATATGCTTTTATATCAATTATTCCCTTATTTTCTTCAAATGTCAGAATGCTCCAAAAACTAGATTCTACAATCTAGATTATTTTATTTTGCATTTTGTTTCACATTTTACTTTTTATCTTGTTATTTACAGCCATACTAATATTTTTTTAATAGATGAGCTCTTTTAAAGGGTTGTGTGCCTTTGTATTTGTATGTCCTGTAGCTCCTATTAGATCATATGTTGTTGTTATTTAAAAGAAGGGATCACATCGTCTGTGTTTTTCCCTGTGTTTAAAATATTTCTCTCCATCATATTTCTCCTCTTCTCTTCCCTCTCTCTCCCCCTTTCCTCACCTCTCCTCTTTTCTTCTCTATCTCTTTCTCTCTTACACACACAACTCAGAAGAGCTCATCCATTCAGAAAAATATTAATACTATAGTAGACAAGTAAATAGTGAGAAAACAACAAGAACAACCAAAAAAGTTAATCTAGTTTGGACAATCCAATTTACGAATTTTTTCCAGTGTTTGATGAAAATGAGGGGAAAAAAAAATTGGCATGGTGGTAGAGGAAGAACTTGAAGAGCAGAGAAAGGAAACCAAATCAACAACTAGTTTTTCCCCTAAGTAAGGAAAAATTTTGACCATTCGTAAATAAAGGAATATAATGCTGCCAGGAGTTTGACTTCTCTTCTCAAGATAACTGTTTTCAGGGGTAAAGGGTTAGCTATTGCCACTGGAGTACTGGACACTCAATAGTGGAATTAATTACATAAACCTTAGTTAAAGAAAAGTGACATGATGTTGAGCACGTATTTAACCTCTATCCCTGCAAGTATGGTTATTTGGTTGGTAAGAAGACAGAACAAGTGCTGGGCTGGAAGAAAAAGATAGTGCGTTTCTCAGGAATCAATGCAGGAAAAAGAAACAACTAGGTATTTCAAGAAGAAAATGATTTAAAACAAGGAAATAGATACTTGCAAAATTGAATGCGATAAAGGAGTGAAAGTCAGGAAACATTCATTGGACTGTTGGATTCAACATGCAATCTGGAAGTGCTACTAATTCTACTTCTGTTGCCTCCCCTGTAACTGCCACACATTCCTGAAGCTGCTAACTAGACACGGGAACATAGATCTTGGCCACCACAAACTTGCCTGTCTGTGAAATTTGCTTGGCTACCACCACAGCCACTGGAAAATAGCTTCTGCCTCATGTCTGTCTTCTAAATATCACAAATCTGCATCTCACTAGCAGAACCAAATTTTCATTCATAACCCTGAGTTTGAGGGATTATGAAAAACTAACTCTTAAGCAAAGAAGATCAAACGGGATGGGAAGAGATTCCATGCAACAATGAGCAATATTCAACATAGGAGAGTGACTTTTATTTAATAGAAGAATCATCCTTTCCATTCTTTTATGGCATCCTGTTGGTAAGCATTCACACTGAACACAAATATTTTCATGTTCTGGGCTCGTTGTTTGTGGTTTCCCCACAAACCTAGCTACCAGATTTCACTGTCGCAAACACCCCATCATTTCACCTTTCCAGTTTTTGACATTTAGGCATGTGCCCATGAATCTAAGATATCTTTGCCTCTGTCCATCTATCCAATGCAAAGTGACCAACTTTTTGGCAGAATTTCTCTACTCCATTTCTGTCTATTGACATTATATGCAGCCATCTGAACATTAGGCTGTATTTTTTTTTTTTTTTAATAGTAAATTTGTGTTAGGGATCATCCCATGAGGCCATACCTACTAATTTCAGAAGAGATGGTAGTGAATAGAATTAGGCATGGCGGGATTGCGAGCAATCATCTCTTGGAATTTACATGTGACTCCAGGGCCTATTCACACTGGCTCTGAATATAACAATTTCACTTGACTCTGTCAAGTTTGCCTCGCTTTGCATCCTGGTGGATAAAATCATATACAGTTGCTATTGGTGGTTTTGAGTTGCATGGCTATTCCCTCTTGTTTGATGAACAGATTCAGTTTATTTCAGAGCTTATTATCTAGCCTGGAACTATTTCTTCAAAGGAAAATACTGCTGATAAAAAGCACATGAGACTTTTGCTCTAAAAACCTTCAGATATGAGTCTCCTATCTTCAATCAGGGCTTGCCGTGTATGCTCTTCGCAGCATCCCGAGCTAGCACAAGTATTTTGTGCACCATCAGATTTGCTGTAGTGTAAAGGACAAACGACAGATTGCTTCAGTTTCAATATAAACCAAAAGATAAGCTCATCTCTTAATTTATGTGGTAAATGCACTGGAGATGCAAACACAAATGTAGTTTATTGTTCTGAAAATATAAAATGAAATGGATCTTTTTATTTTTTTTTCTCATGGTGACAAATGGCATAAGCTGCAGCAGTTTGCTCTTTATTTGTGGGGATATCTGATTGTGGATTTACATAAATAGCAATGTGCCCATAGAGAGCAGCAAACAATTCAATGTTGACAAGCCCAGATTAAAAGACCAAAAGTTATGAGAGTGATTGCTAGAAGCCAATCATAGTGGATCTTGATAACATACTCACGAATTTAAACTTTTTCTGATAGGAGATGTAGTCATGTGCTCAGGGGCTTAATTTCAGCAAGCTTAGAATTGGCCTGAGCTGTTTTACTGAAGTAAAAATAACCTGCATACCACTGACTCCCAGATCAATAGCTCAGCTTGGTAACCATGGGCCTTAGGACTTCCAGGGAAGTTTGTACAAGCTTCTCAACATTGTTTCTTAAACAACAGTGGCATCAATTATTTGTCCCTGCTCTTGGTAAAACCCCTGAGTTATGTGTCAAAAACATCCCTCCATGACCAGCAGGGTATAAGAATCTCTCACTGAGATTGTATTTTGAGTCTGCTTCTTCTGAGAGTTTCCATTCACATGTTGGTGGTTTCTGCTTCAACAAAGAGTGTCATCAGATGACACTTACAGAGAGAGGACAACTGGAACTGGCTCCCGGACTCTCTCGGTACCTTGTTTTGAGACAGCCTCACAGACAGCTGTGAGGCATATACTTACTTTTAATGTTATTGTTAGGTGCCATCGAGTCGGTTCTGACTCATAACGACCCTACGTACAACAGAACGAAACAATGCTATTACTATATTACATATTTTCCTTGAAATAAACTGGAAATTTATCAGCATTGTCATATTGGGTCCTGCGAGTCTTCTTTAGCAATCAAAATACGTCTTACATTAGGGTAGGCCCCACTGAAAGTATTAATTATCCTCAATAACTTTGAGAATTGAATCAGATGTATGCAGATGGCAAAATACATCTCTGCTACAGCCGTGGGCCGGTCAGGGTTTCTTATGATGTCCATTCCTGACTTATATTACCAGAAGTAAGAAGTTCTTGACATTTAATTTTTTTCTTAAAACCCTGTTCTCCCTTTCTTCTGGTAACAGAGGTTTTGTTAGGAACCAATTCAATATGGTTTGTATCCAGGTAGATGAAATCGTATTTGCTATTGGATGGTTTTGAGTTGCATGGTTATGCCCTCCAGTTCCATGAACAGTTTCATTTTATTTCAGAGCTTATTATTTAGCCTGGAGCTGTCTCTTCAAAGGAAAATACTGCCAATAAAAGGTACATGAGACTTTTGCTTCAAAAACCTACAGATATGAGTCTCCTATCTTCAATCAGCGTTTGCCATTTGCTCAGCATCCTGAGCTAGCACAAATATTTTTAGCACCATCAGATCCGCTGTAATATAAATGACAAATGACAGGCTGCTTAAATTGCAGTATATACCAAAAGATAAACTCAGCTCATAACTGGCAGTTGTGAGTCTACGTGATAAATGCACTTGAGCCACAAATCCAAATGTAGTATATTGAATTAGGAGGGAATTCAATATGGTTTGTATCCACCCTTCTCCCTCCATACCACTAAGGGCCACCAACTACGCAAGTGACCCAAGCTTGACCAGTCAGAGTACTTCATTACTCTGGCCACAGGGACAAGTTCAGGGATGAGTATATGACTCAGAGTGGATCAGTTGTCGTTAAGTTTTGTAAAATGGGCACTAGGAAAGGGGGATTCTCTGCAATCACGAATTGTAAAATGATGCAGGTCTGGAGCTGCCAGTGGTAGCTTTCCTATGGTATAGTGAAAAAGTAATCTGAGAATTAAACCTACAGGTGAATGAAAGCAATTGTATGTGTATATGTGTGTGTGTGAGAGAGAGAAAGAAAGAGAGTGCTGACGACATGGAATCCCTAGATCCAACTGTACTTGAAGCTTGTACAATTCTTGAACTTCCCACTCATATGAAAAAATAAGTCATGTTTTTCCTCAAACACTCCTGTTTAATATATCACTTACCACTGAAAAAAGGCAATATACCGACCTTAGTTCTTATTGATTAAAACTTCCCAGCTTTATAACAAGAAAAGTTTTAGAAATTCCTGTACACTTAAAAAATTATAAATCACTAATGAAGACAAAATAATTTCTGCTTATCTTAAACAGCATTCAGTCATTCATCCAAGGCTGTGCTCAGTAGATGTTGTTGTTAGGTGCCCTTGAGTCAGTTCTGACTTATAGCAACCCTATGTATGACAGAACTAAACACTGCCCGGTCCTGCACAATCCTTAAAATCGTTATGCTTGAGCCCATTGTGGCAGCCGCTGTGTCAATCCATCTTGTCCAGGGTCTTCCTGTTTTTTGCTGACCCTTTGCTTTACCAAACATGATGTCCTTCTCCAGGGACTGATGCCTCCTGATAACATGTCCAAAGTATGTGAGAAGAAGTCTCCTTATTCTTGCTTCTAAAGAGCATTCTGGCTATACTTTTTCCAAGACAGATTTGTTTGTTCTTCTGGTTGTCCATGTTTATTCAATATTCTTCACCAACACCATAATTCAAAGGCATCAATTCTTCTTCACTCTTCCTTAATAGTTGGTCAGCTTTCACATTCATGCGAGGAGATTGAAAACACCATGGCTTGGGGCAGGCACACCTTAGTCCATAAAGTGACATCTTTGCTTTTTAACACTTCAAAGGGGTCTTCTGCAGCAGATTTTCCCAGTGCAATGTGTCGTTTGATTTATTGACTGTTGCTTCCATGGTTGTTGATTGTGGATCCAAGTAAAATGAAATCCTTGACAATTTTGATCTTTTCTCCGTTTATCATGATGTTGCTTATTGGTCTAGTTGTGAAGATTTTTGTTTGCTTTATGTTGAGGTGTAACCCATACTGAAGGCTGTGGTCTTTGATCTTCGTCAGTAAATGCTTCTAGTCCTCTTCACTTTCAGCAAGCAAGGTTGTGTCATCTGCATATCGCAGATTGTTAATGAGTCTTCCTGCAACCCTGGTGCCCCATTCTTCTTCGTATAGTCCAGCTTCTCCAATTATTTGCTCAGCATACAGATTGAATAAGTATAGTGAAAGGATACAACCCTGATGCATACCTTTCCTGGCTTTAAACCGTGCACTATCTCCTTGTTCTGTTTGAATGACTGCCTCTTCATCTATGTGCAGGTTCCTCATGAGCACAATTAAGTGTTCTGGAATTCCCAGTCTTTGAAATGTTATCCATAATTTTTTTACAATCCACACAGTCAAGTACTATTGCCTAGTCAACAAAACACAGGTAAACTTCTTTCTGGTATTTGCTGATTTCAGCCAGTATCTGTCTGACATCTGCAATGATATCCCTGGTTCCACATCCTCTTCTGAATTCAACTTGAATTTCTGGCAGCTCCCTGTTGATGTACTGCTATAGTTGCTTTTGAATGATCTTCAGCAAAATTTTACTTGCTTGTGATATTAATGATATTGTTCGATAATTTCTGCATTCAGTTGAAATGCATAAACATTGATATCCTAGGCCATAGTGAGCTGAATCAGACATTCATATGGTCTACTATGCTGGGAATGATAATTTGAAGAGGAATGGTATTGCATTCATCATCAAAAAGAACATTTCAAGATCTATCCTGAAGTACAACATTGTCAGTGATAGGATAACATCCATACTTCCAGAAGGAAGACCAGTTCATGTGACTATTATTGAAATTTATGCACCAATCACTAAGGCCAAAATTGAAGAAATTGAAGATTTTTACCAATTTTTGCAGCGTGAAATTGATCGAACATGCAATCAGGATGCATTGATAATTACTGGTGATTGAAATGTGAAAGTTGGAAAATATGGCCTTAGTGATAGAAGTAACCTCTGAGATCGCAGGATAGAATTTTGTAAGACCAACGACTCCTTCATTGCAAATACCTTTTTTTTTCAACAAACATAAACAGTGACTATACACCTGGACCTTGCCAGATGGAATACACAGGAATCAAATCGACTACATTTATGGAAAGAAACCATGGAAAAGCTCAGTATCATTAGTCAGAATAAGGCCAGGGACCGCCTGCAAGACAGATCATCAATTGCTCATATGCAAGTTCAATTTGAAGCTGAAGCAAATTAGAACAAGCCCATGAGAGCCAAAGTATGATCTTGAGTATATCCCACTGAATTTAGAGACCATCTCAAGAATAGATTTGACACATTGAACACTAATGACAAAAGACCAGACGAGTTGTGGAATGACATCAAGGACATTATACATGAAGAAAGCAAGAAGTCATTAAAAAAGACTTGCTTTTGAATGTCAAGTAGCTAAAGGGAAAGGAAGAAATGACGTAGAAGAGCTGAACAGAAGATTTCAAACGGCGGCTTGAGAAGACAAAGTATTAAAAAGACATGAGCAAAGACCTGGAGTTAGAAAACCAAAAGGAAAGAACATGATCAGCATTTCTCAAGCTGAACTAACTGAAGAAAAAGTTCAAGCCACAAGTTGCAATAGTGAAGGAGTCTATGGGCAAAATACTGCACTATGTAGGAAGCATCAAAAGACAATGGAAGGAATACGCAGTCACTGTACCTAAAAGAATTGTGTCCAGTCATTTCAGGAGGTAGCATATGATCATGAAACGATGGTACTGGAGGAAGACGTCCAAGCTGCACTGAAGACATTGGCAAAAAACAAGGCTCCAGAACTGACAGAATATCAGTTGAGATGTTTCAATAAACAGATGCAGCACTGGAAATGCTCACTTGTCTATGTCAAGAAATTTGGAAGACAGCTACCTGGCCAACTGACTGGAAGAGATCCGTATTTATGCCTATTCCAAAGAAAGGTGATCCAACTGAATGTTTAGTAGATAGCTATTCTTATATCTAAATGTATGTAAATGATGTGATTATTAAATGGAACCTATGTTTAAACATGTTTTGCTTCAAAAACCTAAGTTGGAGTTTTCAAAAAGGAGTTCTGGTAGTGAAAAACACATCAATGTCTGTGTTGCATGTAAAATAAAAAAAAAATGGTTTTGTGAATTATTAAAAAAAGTAAAATGTAGTACTTAAAATTAATTTACTTTATATAAAATATGATTTTAAATATTTTAAATAAAATTTTGTTTAAATTATGAATGTGTTAATTAGTAAATTAAGTACTATAATTTGATATTTAACTACTTATATGTCACTGAAAGGGTTTAGTTACAAGTTGGCTTTAATATGTATTTTTTAATCTTCAAATTTGAAAATGAACAACCACATTATATTCAGGATTGCCTTATACTTGGATATATATAGCAGTTTGTACAAAAATTCACCGAGAGTTCATGCACAGAGTTGAAATTAGAACTCAATTCTTTTTGACTATAAGGACTAATTTTTAGGCCATGGCCTATTGTCTTTAAATATACTTTTTTCATACTCTCATTTATTTGGATATAACAATTCATCTGAGCTACTGATATATTGCCACAGTTAACCATGTTTAGTTGAATATTTCCCTATATCGTCTGTTACTCTGTAAGCTACTTCCAGGCACATCATGTTTAACTCATGTTATATACCTTGTATATTATATACATAAAATCAAGTCTGGTGCCTAGTAGCTATTTCTTAGTTGAATCAAATTCAATTGTGAGAGATATTTATTTTTAATAAATGTATATGAACATCTAATTTTAGAATTATTAATGTCCACTATAGACTATAAATTGACTATACAGCTAATGCTTTTATGATACATTTATTTCATCTTATATTTTGGTACTATGCAGAATCCTTGCTTGTTCTTACTTCTACTCTTGTTCACATGGGAATACTTAGACCAGGAATTATTTTGACTGGTAGATCTTGAACTTTCTTAAGTCATGGACCCAAGAAACTGATGAAAGATTTGAGATACTTTCTCTAAAAGTGAAAATAAACACATTCCCACAAACTTTTACACAAACTCCTATAGTTCATCCAAAGTCCTCAGGTAAAGAGCTTACCATCTAAACAGGTGACGGGTGAAGAAGCAATGTAAATGAAGTGTTTTATCTACTTGCCCATAAGTAATAAAAATTGCATGTATCCACTTCCTATCAAATAGGTGAAGAATGAGGGTAACAGAAGCAGTCTGTATTAGTCTTGGAAAGAGTAACAGCATTGAACACATTTTCAATCTGAAAAGATGCAGTCATTTTTCAGTAAGTGGGAGAGGTGAGGGCATTGGGAGCAAAGTAAGGGGAGACCAGAAAATCAAAAAAGCTATGGGAAAGTCAGAGTATGAATTTAAGATGAAACAAGAGAAGCAAACTAACCAGGTATTGTGGAAGTCTGGGAAAACTGTATGTACTCCTTCCTAGGAAGAAAGTAGATCAATCATACCATCATCATACATAATTGTATTATAGAATTTTCCCCCAAATTGCTTACAAATAGACATCCAAATAGAAGAAGAGACTAGAAGGTAGAAAAATAGAAACGCCAATAGTACTTATATTTTAATGTTTTTATGTTCTATTTTGAACATTTTTGTGTTTGAACATTTTGTGTCTTCTTGCTTCTTTACAATAAGCACAGCTTTTAAAAAGAAGATATGTTTTGTGTCGCTAGCTAGAAAGAGTACGTGGTCCAAGAGACAGGAGTAGATGCAAAGCTGGTAGGAAAACAGCATGTAATTTCAGAGGCCAGTGCAGGTGAAAAAAAAGTGAGAAATGGTTGAGTCTATAAAGACAGTAGAAATAATTGGGTTTAGATCCCAAATAAATGGGGCCAATGAAACAGGCAATCAGGCCCCAGAGAGCTCACTGGGTGTGGTCTGGTTCACAATGGTGAAAAGACATTGAAAAACCATTGACGAAATGGTTGATATTTCAAAGAGTTTTTCTTTTGTGCCCTAAAACAATAGAATCCACCATTGTTGACTACTTACCAGTGTGCCAGGGGTTTCTAAGTGCTTTATATGATTTTCATGATTTAATCCTTACAAATTCCCTATGAGGTAGGAAACTATTATTATTTCTATTTTACTGAGGAATCTAAGGTTCAGAAGGTAATGTATCCACCTAACATCACAAGGCTAAGTTCAAAGCCTCCTCTATTAGAATACCTTCCAGAGTACACCTGTTGTATAGGGTTTCCAAGGCCGTGAATCTTTATGGAAGTAGACTGCCACATCTTTCTCTCCCAGAGTGGCTGGTGGGTTAGAATCGCCGATCTTTTGGTTAGCAGGAAAGCATTGTGCAACCAGGAATCCTTGCTTTTTTTTGCTTGATTGTTTTGTCCTATTTCTAAACTCTGATGATTTATTGCATAAAGATCATTATTCCTTCTCAATTTAAGAGAAGACAGATCAGCCATCTGAGAGCAGGAAGACCATGATAGAAACGCTGAAGTGATGCTACAGCAGGGAGGACAATCACTTCAGTGTGGCGTATGATTTTATCTAATAACGGCACATTTTACTTTCATGTGCAGGATTTCATGAAGGAGTCATACTGATTTATTTTAATTGCCTAATTAATCTTTTATTTCCATTTTATGTCTATTGTCAGGCAAATAAGAACATCGTTTTGGAATCCGTGATATAGGAAAGAACTTTCGCTTTTAATTAATCTTTTTCAGAAATCATCGATTAAATATGGTATTTAATTTACTTGCTTAGTCCCTGTGATGGTTAAAGTTGTATGTCAACTTGGCTCAGCCATGATTCTCAGTGGTTTGGCAGTTATGTAATGATGTAATTATCCTCCATTTTGTGATATAATGTAATCACCTCCATAATGTGTTCTGATGTCATCAGCCAATCAGTTGTAAGGGGAGTTTCCTTGGGGATGTGGGGTGCATTCAATATCTATGGATGTTCTGGCAAAGCTCACTGGTTTTTGCTTGCTCTGGATCCTACATCTGGCTCATCATCATCTGACCTGTGATTCTTGGGACTTGAGCCAGCTGCCTACCGTACTGTCTGCCGATTTTGGGATTTGTTGCCTTCTCCAGTCTTCCGCCAGCAGGCTGCCATCTGACTTACCGATCATGGGTCCATCAGCCCTTGCAGTAACGTGAGTCAGGACATTAGAATTTGCAAAGTGTTGACTTCCTCATTTCTCCCAATTCTCCCACTGTTGATGCTTTCAACAGTGCAAATTTCTGCAAGAAACTCTTAGGATGTCACCATTTTCATACATTGATTGCTGCTCCCTCTCCAGAGGGAGAACAAAGTTTCAGTTTTTTAGAGGCTCCCAGACAGATCCAAGGAGCCCTGGTGGAGTAGTGGTTAAGATCTCAGCTGCTAACCAAAAGGTCGGCAGTTCAAATCCACTCCTTAGAAATCCTGTGCAGCAGTTCTACTCTGAGAACTGGTTCGATGGAACCATGAGTTAGAACTGATTTGACAGCACCTAACAACAACAACAGACAGACAGACCCCAAAACACACTCTAATCAATCTACCCTCAGGGGAGTGCTTCCTTCAGTCTTTGCGTTACTACCCGTCCTCTGCTCTGTGAGGGTGCCTTACTGGGAAGGGTAGGAGTGGAACACCCTGAACAGTTCATTCAGGAGATTTGCGCTTTTGGAGCCAGAAATCAGATGCCCTTCCCAGTGAGGAGGTTATCCATGAGTTGGCTGTTGGTGCGGGATGGCTGCCAGGCTATGGGGCCTGTTCCTTAGCAGCTGTTAGTTTTAGAGCCAGAGGTCAGTAAATCAAAACCATAATGAGATTTCACTTCACACTCATTAAGATGGCTATGATTTAAAAAAAAAATGGAAAGTAGCATGTTGACTTGGTTGCTAATCAAAAGGTCAGCAGTTCAAATTCACCGGTAGTTCGAATCCACCAGCTGCTCCTTGGAAACCCAATGGGGCAGTTCTACTGTGTCATATAGGGTCACTATGAATCAAAATAGACTCAGTGGCAACGGATTTGGTCGGGCTGAGGATGTGGAGAAATTGCAGCCCTTATCCATCGGTGATGGGATTGTTAAATGACACAACCATTGAGGAAAACAGTTTGGCAGTTCCTCAAAAAGTTAAAGTTAGAATTACCCTGTGACTCAGAAATTCCACTCCTAGATATGTACTCAAAATAATGGAAAGAAGGAATTCAACCAGATACTTGTACATCAGTCTTCATTACAGCAGTTTTCACAACAGCAAAAAGATGGAAACATCATAAATGCCCATCAACAGACAAATGGATAATCAAAATACAGTATATAGATACAATGGAATATTATTCAGCCATGAAGATAAATGATGTCCTGGTACATGCTACAACATGGATAAATCTTGAAAACATCATGCTGAGTAAATAAGTCAGTTACAGAAGGACAAATATTGTTTGATCTCACTTATATGAAATATGTAAAATAAGCAAGTCTATACAAACCTAAGTTTATTAGTGGTTACCAAGGAGAGATAAGAGGGAGAGGAAAAGGGGTACTCATTGCTCAGGAGATGCTGAGTTTTATTAATGGTGGAAGTAGATAATGGTGATGGTTGAACAATACGATAAACGCAACATCATTGAATTGTGCATAGGAAGAATGTTGAAATGGAAAATATTGTGTCATATATTTACCACAAAAAGTAAAATACAATCTCCATTGTCTAATCTTTAGCCTCAGTGCCTTCAGCCTAAAGAGCAGGAGCCTTCAGAGGTCCTTGGTTTCCCCATCATGGTAGAAATGTCCACATATATACCTTTAGTCTTTGGGTTTAAGGAGAAGTCTGCTTTCTGAAAGTTAAGAATTGAGAAAAATAGCAGGTGAAGTCACTATGGAAAAATTCCAGTGTCAAAACTATTTATCGCTAAGATTTAATTTTGTCTAAAATTCTAGGTTCATTCATGCAGATAAACGAAAAAAAGTTATGGGCAAATTGGTTTATGCTCATACTCAAAAAAGGTGGTAGAAAAATCATGTATTTTGAAAACTACTTAAAACATGTATATTGATTTGGCTGATTTTTGAAAACCCTAACAAGGACAAAACTGTGCTAAAAATGTGTATGTAGATTTTAGTTCAATTGAAAAGTAATCAGTATCTTTAAAACTTTTAATAACTAAACTGTGAACCTTAAATTCTATTTAATCTTTCTGGTATTTCTTTTAAGAAAAATGCAGGTAGATCGAAGGACAGAACATGAACACAAAATAACAAATTGTTTTAGGATTAATTAGTGAGAATAAACATGTAAATTGCATAGAAGTGATAACTAAGGAGGGGACGTATAGTCCCAAAATTCAGGAAACACATAAAATCACAATTAAGAGCATGTTTTATATTTGTAAAAGATAAGGTATAAGTTTAAAGTAAAAAGATGCATTTTATAAAAATATTCTATACGTTTGAAATGCTGATACTCAGTTTAATGAATTCATTAAATAGATTGCTTAGCTCATTAATTAGTCAGTCAATTAGGTCAAAACTCTTTATCCAATACTTTTATGTTGAAATATTTATTTAAAAAAGAAAAAAAACTGTTAGCCTTCAAGTCAATTTGGACATATGGCGACCTCACGTGTGTCAATTGCTCTGATCTTTTGAAGTTGATTGCCAGGCCTTTATTCTGAGACCTCGCTGGGTGGATTTGAACTGACAGTCTTTTGGTTAGTAGCCAAGCACTTAACGTTTGTGCTGCCCAGGGCTCCTGCAGTATTTATAGTTGCACCTAAATTATCGTAGGGTGTCTGTCCGTAATACATGATTGAATGACTTTAGATACTAATGATGTTATTGCTAGGAGTAGAATCTAATGTATTTTTCATTTTGACAAAAGTACATAAAGGGACATTTTTACCGGGTTTTCTGTGTTTCAGTTCAACTAATGCTCTCCTGTCAGTAGTTCCCTACTTTTATTATTCTCTTAAGTGAAATTTTATAATCTTCTCTCATAATTGGCATTTACACATAATAGATTGCTCTTCAAAACAGATAGTTCTATGCATGCTGTACTTAGGACTGAAGTTGTTGGAGTCAGAAACTTGAGTTGAAATCTTATAACTCTTTGATACTGCCATGCTATTTAAACTCTTTTCCTCTGTATCCTTATAAGTAGAGTGAAGTAGTAAATCTCTATCCATACAGAGAGAAAGAGAGAGACCATAGAACAGTAGTGGGAACACAGAATGGTCTCAATAAATTATTTTAAATTATCAGTATAACATTTATATGAAAATAAAATTTATTTTATACTTCAAGAAAAGTGTAAAGGAACCTTCTGTAATCTTATTTTGATGTGCTACTTACTACAATGCTGGAGCCCTGGTGGCGTAGCTGTTCAAGAGCTTGGCTGCTAACCCAAAAGTCAGCAGTTCTAAGCTACTGCTCCTTGGAACACTATGGGGCAGTTCCACTCTGTCCTATAGGGTCACTATGAGTCAGAACCAACTCGACAGCACCTAACAAAAACACAACTACAATGCTACAATTTCTGTAATCAATGTTTTTTAAGAAGTATTCAAACTTTCTGGGAGAAGAAATTTTTAAAGAGGGCAGGCTTTTCCAGCTACATGCAAGACCGTATTTTCTTAATATACTTTAACTAAAACAATATATAGTAACTGATTGGATGTAAAAGTAGATATGATAATCCACCTGTCTTCCATTAAGCTAGATATTAAAGAGATTTGAACAAAAAAAATGAAATAAAGCCATTCTTCTCAATATACATATGTATTTTCCCCTTTGGGAAATCTATTTTCCATAAAAATTATTTATATTAACATTTAGTGGATTTATTATAGTTATTTTAAAATAAATTAATGTTAAACTTTTGTTTTAATTTCTGTATTGTCCACTAAGCAAATGTTATTTGTGCTCCTCAATTATTTGTTAAGCATGCAAAGCAATTTTCAAACTAAAATGCTTGAGAATCTCTGCCTTATTGTTACCAGATAACCTACACGAAAGTATTAGAATCAACAGTCTATCTATGTATTTGTGCATGTGCACATATGTACACACATATTTATTTGCTTACATGGGCTGACGTGGAAGTAGATTGTATATTTAGTATCAATAATATATTTTGTATTGCTTACATCTTGATGATTTATTTATAGCAACTGTACACTTATTGTTTGCTTGAGTACCCTGTATACAATTAATCTAATTTTTGAAACAATTATTCACCTGAGAAAATTGCCAGGTAGCAAAGTCTATACAAGTACCAATATTTTTGTTGACATCAACCAGTTCTATCAGGAGATAGTAGTTTTATATTATTAAACAAAACACGTAAAACTTAATATTAAGCCTTTGCAGTTGAATTACTTCAGAAAGTTCACCTCAGTGCAATGAGTAGATTTACGCGAGTAGGACCAAAGAGTTTCACCAAAGAAATTGCTCTCAGAGCCAAGAACTCTCTGCCTGAAAGACACTCTTAGGGAACACATTTTGGCAATCTTAAAAAGTCATTGTTTATTTATTTCTAGCCTGAGTGCTACACATATTAAAGGTTAGATTCAGAGGATTGCTCCCAAGCAAAATAAATTATATTTCTTTTCACATATTTTATGTGTCTAGCTTAAAATTTTTTACTTCACTGGACATGGAGTTGAGAACCATATGACAGAGCCCACTGTGAACAACTGGTATGTGGAAATCTAGTAGTAATCAAATGGTTCGTCTTAGATTGAATTGTTGCTAGATTTTGGAAAAAACTCAAAGGTATTAAATAATATTATTTGCTTATTCCACTGTTAATTTAAAAACGGGAATAGAAAACTACCTAAAGTACATACCCAGCTTCATGAGTCATTATACTTCAACACTCTTGTCACTACCTCTCATGTCAGAAGAACTTCATCAGCCATTGAGAAGACCTCCATATGCCCAATCATAATACTCCCTACTAGAAGTAAGCAAACATTGCCCTATCTTTTATGGTAATCATTTCCTTTCTCTGCGTTATGGTTTTATCATTCAAATATGCGTCCATAAAACCTACAGTTATGACTATATTAAGTATATATGTACATATATATATATCTTTTAATTACTTTTTTAATCTAAAGTTTCCCCTTCCATCTCATGCTTTTTCCTTCCATGATGGTGCTGTTTTTCTTCATAGGTAGTGATATGTTCTTCTATCAAGAGGCACATATACTTGGGTGTCTTTTTTCATGTGTTCAGACATTGAACTTCAATACCTGTATTTATTAATCCATTACACTAATTCAAACTCTCTCCCTTAATTTATTAACTTGCATATTTCTATAAAGAGAAACATCTCCTCACTATTTAGTTACATAGCGCTATAGTTTGGATGGAAAAAGGCAAGATAAATACTTTACTCTTTCCCTTTATTTACCAGTTTAAATATGAGTTGGTTCCCTAGAGTCTTTCGAAGAAGAGAAATACATTTTTGTATTATTTTGTTAATAATATCATCATGAAATCTTGTATTTAAACATGCTCATTATTTTTCAATACATTGCAGTTCTCATCTTTCTGATGTAAAAACATCTGGTTTTTAGCGAGTGATTCTAATCAAGATGGCTACTGACTTCTTCTGACACAAACTTTGTAGTCCTTGACAGCTTTTCTGGTTTCTGGCTTGACAAGTTACACTCCTTGTTCTAGATCTGAAATCAGCCGTTTTTTTAAGAAGTTTTAGTTTCTTTTAGTTGGCAATGGTATTTTAAGATGACAATTTAGGTGCTAGATGCTCATTACTAGTGGGTCAATCATTATTTCTAGAACTCTTCAATAAACTGATAAAACAAATGCATCATTTAAAGTTAAAATGTCTCATTTACTTCTATCAATACATCCAATTTAATTATGGAACATGTTTTTCTCAAACTCAGGTGGAAAGGTTAATAGAAAACGTTTTTTAGTACAGAAATTTAGGGAGGTAGCTGACTAAACAGAATCCCTGGGGTGTTGAGACTAACACCACAGGCTGGCCTCATCCTGCTGCCTGAAGTCCTGCTGATAATAGCCTTGATAAGTGCTGTATAAAATAAACTGAACAGATTTGATCTTTCCCCATTAGTCAAGGTAAAATAGAATGACTGATGAGATGGCATATATATTGAAAAATTTTCCAGAAGCCAAGTCATATTGGAACCGGGTGGAATTGTGGGGTTGTAGAGAAAATATTTTCATGTTTCTGCACAGTTAGGTCTTTCTGAGCAAATTTTACTGGAACCTGAGTCAAAGAACAAGACTCTGAAGCTAGTGAAGAGATAGTAAGAGACTTACTTTATTGAAGGCGTACGTTTACGTTTCAAAAAGGGGATGAACACAGGAGAGTGGAGACATCCCAGAGACTGTAAACACTTGTCTCTTATTTTCCCTAGAGAAATTTATTTATATTCCTAAGGTTAAGAACCCAGAGTCATTTACCTTATGTTCCCAAATAGAATTTGTTTATATTAGAGAGCAAAAGTTTTTTCTCTTTCTCTCAAGATGAGAGGGAATAGCATGCATATAAGCTCCCAGATTTGTGTGTTCAGGGTTCCTCACCTATAGCACATACCCTAGTACAAGCCTAATGACATTACATTGCCCAGATGGGGAAGACTTAGGGAAAACAGGAAACAACTTAGTTATTTTAATTAATAATTACCGTACCCATGTCTCAATTGATTTTCAGAATAAAAAAATATAGATATTAAAAATATATTTCATATGACAACACAAAAATCTGTACATAGAAGGCATAGCAGGCATATTTGAAATATCTAAGAATTGGAAGCAACCTATCTGATCATAAACTAGTGAATGGAAAACCAAATTTTGGTATATTCTTTTTAATAGAACACTATTAAACAATGAAAGTAATGTACTATTCATATACTCAGTAACATGGATGAATCACAAAAGAAGCACAGTAAGTGTAAGAGCCATACCCAAAAGATCATAATCTGTATTATTCCATTTTGATGAAATTCTAGGAAATGTAAAATTACAGTGAGAGAAAGCAGCTCAGTGGTGGTCAGAGGTTGAGGGTGGACAAGAGGACACAAGGAAACTATGGCTTGCTAAAAATATTTTATATCTTGATTGCAGCAGTAATTACATAACTGTATACTCTTTTCAAAACTCATTGCACTGCACAACTAAAATGGGAAAATTGTATTATATGTAAACTCCACCTCAGTAAAGTTGATTTAAAAAGACAGAAAAAAACCAACACCAAGAAGGAAAGATGACATCTGTACCGATCCCAAATAATTAAAAAGCTAATGAGAGAACATTATGAAAAAGTTTATGCAAATATATTTGAAAAAGTAGATAAAATGAATTAATTTTTAGGATAAAAAACAACTTACCAAAATAGATAAAATTAAAAATCTGCATAGTCTAATATGGCACAAAGAAATTGAAACTGTAATTACAAACCTTCCCCAGGAAGCTCTTCAGGCTCAGATGGCATCATTAGTGATTTTCTAATCCTTTTCCAAAGTGACTGGCATTGGATCATCCTTTTTTTTTGTGGAGAGAAGAGGCTCATGGAAAGGATATATATGGATTCTTAGGCAGTAGTAAACAGTTTGGCTAATTTATCAGAGCCAGGAAGCAGCAAGATCATACAAAATGAGACCTGAGGAAGAGGCATGAGGATGGATTTATAGGAATGGGAACGAAGTGAGTGGTTTTTTGAATCACACATTAAAGACTACCAGAGATAATCCACTGCAGGTGAGGCACTATACAATCAAGGGACAGGAAAACTTATCCAGGATATATCACCCTTCTCAGTGTTTGCATAAGGGGCCCATGAATGCAGGCTCTATGGTGGCAGGGATAAAGACTCTGCAGGAGCCCAACAGCGTGAGCTACCTATCACCAATCCTGATGTAATTACTGCTACTTTGTACGTTTAATCTTCCAGCAGTAAAGACCTATGGTGATCCTTCAACATAATACCATCTCATGAGAACACTAATGAGCTTCAAGGGCAGAAGCTTATAACATAAGACCACTTACACACAGAGAAAGGCATCATTTCACCCTGACTGGAAATGGGCCTCCTTTTCTGCCTACTGTGTTTTGTCCACTATCACCATCTGATGTCTCATTCTGTCTCTGATTTTCCAACATGATATCCTGCATAAACTTGCCCCTGACCAAGGAAGACATCTTAGAGAAAATAAGTGTGACAATGGACACGTGACCATGGGATCTACTGGTCCTCGCATATGCTACATCATCCAGAAGCTGCCGTCCAAAAGAACATTAGAACTCCCTCTTAAAATAACATCTAAAGCACAAGCTAGAAAATGACACTGTGCCTAGTGTTACCATGTAATATATATCTTGAACCAATGATATTAAATTGTCATACGTTACCATAAGATAGAATTCATAGGTCTGTGGTCCAAGGAAAGACTTAACTCTCAATCCCTCCAGATGTCCCACTAGAAAAATCTGTGCCTCCTGTCTGTGCAACTTTGTTTTCTGCAAGTCTAGAGATCCTGGTTCCCAGAGAAGAGAGGTTTTCACCAGCGATCTCTTAGGGCTCCTCTAATCTGACAGCTATGGAAACTGTCTGATCTTTTGGGGCTGTTTGTCCCAGTAGAAGTGTAGCCAAGAAAAGCTGGCAGAGGTAACACACCTTGGTCACCATGAAGATGTAAGTTTGCTTCTTCATAATGGTAGGAGGGAGGAGTATGTTTGAAACTCAGGAACCACTGAGGCATCTTTTATGTCCAGTTTTAACTGTTGACAAGTAATTACAGCCAAGGATATGGTCACCAGAAGCTTCAACTATCCAGGACATAGATCTCAAACACCCCAATAAGTAAGCAACCTAGACTGGCATAAGTGGTATCCAGGGTGAGTGAACTCTAAAAAGAGTTGTAAGAAGGGTGATGCGGGGACCTTCTGCAGCAGCAAATCTTATAGCTTGTTCTACAAATCCTTCTCTCTGTTTTCTCCACAATGGTAGATTGCAATCATCTAGCATCTTAAAGCAGCTTTCACTCAGCTAATAACCTAAAGGTTGGCAGTTCAATCCTATCCATCAGCTCCACAGAAGAAAGGCCTGGTAAACTGCTTCCATAAAGAATACAGCCAAGAAAGCCCTATGGAGCAGTTCTACTCTGTAACACATGTGGTCGCCATGAGTCAGGTGCCAACTCCATGGCAGCTAACAACAACAATTCCATCTAAAGAATCCAAGACTGTAGAGAGTGAACCTAACATGAGAGTGAGTGTGTCTGAGACTGTGGAGAGCAGACGGAAGTAGAAAATGTAAGTGTATCATCCACATCCCTTCAGCTTCTTTTTTCCTATTTTTGTGTTCTCACCCCTGATTCCGCTATTATACTTCCAAAGAATAGAAACTGTAGCAATTTTGAGGACTACTATAGGATTAATAAAGCCGTCTTTACCTACTACAAGGGGGACAGAAGTGCCTGGGAGGTTACTTCCTCACAGGGCAAGCTATTAATCAATGATTGACAGGCATAGAAGTGTGAATAACCACATCCTTTTCTCTGGATGGGAAAAAGTATGAGCATAATTTACCCTAAGAAGTTTCCCTGAAGCTAAAGTTATCCTCTGCAGGACTTTGCCTGAGGCTGTTCCTGTCCTTTGGTTCCTCCCTTTCCTTGTCTTGCTTCTCCCATTCCCTCTTTTCTAGAAGAGCATTTTCTTAATAAACTATTTAGGTCTGAATCCTCATCTCAGGGTCTGCTTTTGTAACCACTATGCCATGTAGTGGTTATGAGTTTGCCTGCTAACCAAAAGGTTGGTAGTTCCAATCCACCAGCTGCTCCTTGGAAACAGTATGGGACAGTTCTACTCTGTCCTGTAGGGTTGCTATGAGTTGGAACTACTTGACGGCAACAGGTTTGTTTTCTTTGGTTTTTATTCTAAGAAAGAACTGTGACAATTTTTTTTCTTTTAATTTTTTTTCAATATTTAAAAGAAATTCTTTATGCTTTAGATGAAGGTTTACAGAACAAATAGTTTCTCATTAAACAGTTAGTACACATATTGTTTTATGACTTTGGTTAACAACCTCACAACATGTCAACACTCTTCCTTCTCGACACTGGGTTCCCTATTACCAGCTTTCCTGTCCCCTCCTGCCTTCTAGTCCTTCTCCCTGGGCTATTGCGCCCCATTAGTCTCATTTTGTTTTATGCGGCTGTGTAATCTTTGACTGAAGGGTGAACCTCAGGAGTGACTTCATTACTGAGCTAAAAGTGTGTTGGGGCCATACTCTGGGGGTTTCTTCAGTCTCTGTCAGGCCAGTAAGTCTGGTCTTTCTTTGTGAGTTAGAATTTTATTCTACATTTTTCTACAGCTCTGTCGGAACCCTCTGTTGTGATCCCTGTCAGAGCAATCAGTGGTGGTAGCCAGGCACCATCTAGTTATATTGGACTCAGTCTGGTAGAGGCCATGGTAGTTGTGGTCCATTAGTCCTTTGGACTAATCTATCCCTTGTATCTTCTTTTCTTCATTCTCCTTTCCTCCCAATGGGGTTAGACCAGTGGAGTATCTTTTATCTGATTTTTCTGCAGAGTTGTAGCTAAGTGTTTGTCTTCAATTTTGCTGACTCTGTCTTCCATCATTTCAAACCTGCTCCTCAGCCCTTCTATAACACTGTTTATTTCTGAAATCTTTTTCTTTATCTTTTGGATTTCTAATTGTTGTTTTTGTATGATTTCTCGTTGTGAATTTATTTTAGCATTTTAGTCCTCTATTATCTTCCTGAATTCTTCCATTTTTTGTCCATATTTTCCATGAATTTGTCTGCCATTTCCATGAATTTTTCTATTTTTTCCTCATATTTGTCTGCTTTTTGCTTCAACTCTTGGATAACTCTGAATATTAGAGATTTGAATTCCCTATCAGGTAGTTCTAGTGTCTTTCCTTCTACTGGAAAGTCATCTGGTGCTTTGTTTTGGACACCTACTGGAACCATCAAGTCCTTTTTTTTATATGTTTTCATATTGTCTGCTGTCTTCAGGACATTCAGTAGTTATTTTCCTCATTTATTGATTGTAGACTTGTTTGTCTCATTGTGCTTTTTTGTTTTATTTGGTTATGTCTGAGCAGGCGGGCTGTACATTCTTTGTTGTTTACTTGTCTGTGGGCATGATACTTTTTGCCTCCTTCTCCAATAGCCATGGTCAGTTGCTCAACTATGGTGCATCCGGGCAGGTCCAGCTGAAGGGGAGTTACTGGGATGGGTTGTTTGTGGCATGTACTAGGGCTGACAGGGTGGGTCAGGAATCAGTGCAGGGCAGATTCCAGTAGTCCGTGTCTGTGCTGCTTGGGGGTGTGATGTTCAGCGCACAGTGCAGGTAGACAGGAAGGGGGGGATTGTGATGTGTGGAGCTAAGATGGGTATGGGAACGAGGAGAGAGAGCAGAGAAAAAATGGAGCCAAAAACCAACAAACAAAAAAAAGTGAGAAGGCAGCTTGCTGTTGGAGTAGAGAGAAGAGAGGCTGAGAAATGGACAAAAACAGAAAGGAAAAAAAAGAAAGAAAAAGGGTAAAAGAAAATAAATAAATTTAAAAAATTAGGAAAAAAAAGAAAAGAAAAGCCCCCAGGCTGTGAAGACTGGGGAAGGGGCTCCCAGGTCTTGAAGTAAAGCCTGACTAGAAGGGTTAAAGGTGTCACACAGTGCCAGGTATTCACAAGACAGGAAGTGAAAGTAAGTATAGAGAGATGAGAAACTGAGAAATGAAGAAAGACAAAGACGGAAAAAGAGAGAAAAGAAAACAAACAAACAAACAAAAAAACAAAAATAAAAAAAGTAGAAAAACAGACAATCCAAAAAACAAAATAACAAAGAAAAGCTCCCAGCGATCCCCTGCACGGCTGCACAGACTGAGGAAGTAGCTCTTAAGCCATGTAGTACAGCCTGGCTAGAAGGGGCTTGTAAGCCAAGAAGAGAAAAAGAAAATAAACAAACAAATCAAAACAGAACAAATCAAACAAACAAAAAAGCCCTGGGGATCCCACCAGCATGGCCACACAGGCCGGGAAGCAGTTCCACAGTCCATCAGCATTTCACAGCCTTTCAGGAAGAAGCAAAGATGGCACATGGAGCCAGTTATTTGAGAAAAAAGAGGGAGAGGTGGTGAGAGGTAATGGAAGACACCAAAAGAAGCAGAAAAAAGCAATACCAGCAACAACAAATGGCATTCAGGGAGCTGGCCAGAGTGGCTGGGTGGAATCTAGGCAGCAAGGGCTGAAGCCAGTGCCTTCCAGCCAAGAGATTGTGGCTGCAGGAAGCAAAGGAGGCCCAGTGGGGGTGAAAAGGGGTGGGGGGTGGGAAAGAGTATATCACTGGTTACTTGTTGTTCTGTCTCCTGCTGGGAGCTCCGTGAAGCTGCTTTCCCATACTCCATGTTTGCTGATCTCCAACAGGAGTCCAAGATGGTGAATCAGTGCTGCCTTAACTGATAGGGGGTCTCTGCAGGTATCTGTCCTCACTCTCTGTTCTCTGTCAGTTTCGTATTCCATTCGATGCTTGGCTGAATTCTTTATCTCTTCATTTGATGTTTAGGGTTTCAGGATTGATGTTTGTCTCCGTTTGACTTAGTTTTTCGGGTCTTTGCTGTGGAGGGATGGTGTGGTGCTTCTGTCTGTAGTGCCATGTTGCCTGGAAGTCCCAGTGACAATTTTAATACAAGGGTGTACATGCTTATAAAATCACTAAGAAGGCTGCACAGAATTGACCTTCTTCTAAGAGAAGCACCACTTCTGACATAATCAAGAATGAGGAGAACCAGACTAATGCAACTAGAGCTATTTTGAATTCAAGAAGTCAGTACTGTAGCTGAAATCTAGGTATGAAAAATTAAAATGAGGAATTTGGCCACACTTACCACAAAATGTTTCACAACATATAAAGTTGGTGACTAGACACTGGAATTCTGAGTGTGTCTGCCACTGTCACTGTCTCATGACATCCCTGAAGCCAGTGCCTAAATGAGGGAATGCTACTCCTAAAGAAATCCATGCCACCATGGTCTAATTTGCCACTGAAAATGAATTAAATTAGCATCTAATTTGTATCCTCTGTCTTGGAAGAAGTATGACCAGAATGCTCCTTAGAAGCAAGGATGGTGACACTACTTCTCATATACTTTGGACATGTTATCAGGAAGGATCAGTCCCTGGAGAAGGACATCATACTTGGTAAAGTAGAGGGTCATCGAAAAAGAGGAAAATCTTCAACGAGAAGGATTGATGCAGTGGCTGCAACAGTGGGCTCAAGTATAACAATGATTGTGAGGATGGTGTAGGACCAGGCACTGTTTTCTTCCATTGTACACAAGGTTGCTATGAGTCGGAACTTACTCAATGGCACCTGTAACAACAACAACAACAATTTGTATCCAGAACTCTAGCTGTAGCAGGCTCTGGGAAATACTGCTTTCAGCTTTCTAGTCTCTACAGTAGCCTGACATACTAAGAGTTTCAATAGATGTCAGATAAATTAATATATCATATTTACTACCATGGTTATATCTGTTAGATAATTCTAAGAAGCATTGTTCCAGAACAAAGAGAACATACATTTCAAAGTTTTAGAAAAACAGTCCTCTCGTACTCCATAGAGATTTTACTTGTAACGGTCGCTTGACAACTGACCCACGACTTCATTTTCATAGTTCACTTCCAAGGCAACCCAGCTTAATCGTATGCCTAACCTTTAACTTTTGCTCATTATCTTGTTTCAATTTATTTTGGAAAGATTTCTTGTGAAAATTCTCTCATCTGATACCACCCATAGTCTTAATAAAAAAGTGTTTATTTTATTGGCATTCGCTATAATAATAAATTGAAAGGTCACTCTCCAAGAGCTTAGACTGAATGTTTTTAATGTTCTTTTGAAAATGTGTCAAAATGATAATCCAGATAGATTTCACCAGAACTTTCAAATAAGATACTTTAGATATCCCCTACTCAATTCCTCATAGTAAAGATAAGGTTAAGGAACTTATCTAAGGCCCCACAACTAGTTAGGTACAAAACTGAAACTAGAACTCAGCTCTTGAGGTTTCTGTTCATACTACATTTTTGCTGAATTTAGATGGATGACAAAATCCACCTATCTTCATATCTTCAGGGTTCCAGAAGCTCAATTTCAATGCATATATTTAAAACATTACCTCCAATTGTTCTCAAAGATCTTTGAACTTATAAAAACCACAGCTCCGATTTATGAATGATAAATCATATGAGAGTCATTAAAATATTTCTGAAATGGGTAAAAAATAAAGCAATCATTCCTGTTCACATGGTAGCATACACTTCCATGAACAACAACAACAAAAAAATTGATTGCTTTAATTCATAGCTCAGTGTCAAAGCAGAAGAAAACCAGTTCTGAATGTTATCTGGTTTGCTCCTGCTTTTCACAATGCCCATGGAACTTCCAGAAAAGAACTAGAACTGATAAAATGTCTGGAGGTCTATGATGCATTCTTTAGGCTATACTGTATTAAAACAACCTCTGCTAGGTTTGGGAGTAGAAAGAAAGTTGGTTAAACAATCTATGAAATATTTGGACATACATGTACTAGTCATCTCTTGCTGTATAACAAACTACTTCCAAACTCAGAGGTTCAAAACAACAAGACATACTAAATCTCTCTTACAGTCAAGCTATTCCCAAATTCCTGAACAACAGAAACTGCTGTTTTTATATTTTACTTCTTTTTCTTTATTTATTAATAATTTTACTAATCATCTCCCCTAAATGTAATGTATTTCACACGGATTGAAAGAACATTTTAACCAAGGAATGAATTTTCTTCTTTCATGTTTGACAATGGTTTGCCCTGCATTAGGTATACAGTGCGTTTATTAAAGATGAGGAAAATGGTGACTTAAAGCAAAGTCACTTGTGTTATACATTACAGCAACCATTAGCTGCATATGTCTATTTAGATTAAAATTAAATAAAATTAAAAATGCAGCTCCTCAGTCACATTAACCACAGGTGAGGTGTTAAATAGCCCTATGTAGTTAGTGACTACTGTACTGGAAAGCACAGATAAAGAACATTTCCATGATTAGAGAAAGTTCTGTTAGACAGTGCTGGATTCTAACCCGTCTCCAACCCATTACAAATTTATTTGCATTCTTCACAATGTAAATGTATATTGCAAAACAGAGGTCATTGACAAACTACTCTGTTTTCATAGATACTGCAACTTAGGCATTCTCTTGTATTTCCTTCCACTCCTCTCACCATGGCAGAATTGTCGGCTGACCAAGAGTCCCTCTTTCTCACAGTCCTGCTTCTCCCATTTCTTTAGCATCAGTCCGCGGAAGGATCTTCAGTAGAAGGAAAGCAGTTTAATAAGAGGGAGAAGCCCATCACTGCTACTCTTCAACTCTGTGGAAGATTCCCAGCCAACCTTCTCAGTCACATGACTGATAGCCCACAAACATTTTTTTTCATCTTTTATTAGAGATCATGCTTCAACTCACAACAAAACATTTGTACTGTCACTAATAATATCTTAGTCTAATTAGCAGATGATAAATAGAATGCCACCTACTCTGACTTCTAGGGAAAGATGTACTTTGGTTAAGTGGATGTTCTGTGTAGCCATCTTCTCACCTGGGCCTTCAGTCTGGTCCGCTGATGGTTAGGGTAAAGAGTGTGGGCAAGGCCTGTCACCTGGTACCTTGGATAGAGAGCAGGGCAAAGCTAACTTACTCTGCACAAATGACTCCACTGCTTGAGGAGAGGGTGAAAATGGGGTACAGTTTCTAGTGGTCAAGAAGGAAGAGTGGGAGAATGTTTCTAAGGAAGATTGTTCAAGACACATGCTTTATGTTGCACAATATCAATTCCATTTCAGTCTCTCCTTTAACATTCCAAGTAACTTCTTCTTTTATCATTTATGCCTTTCAGAGAAGTTTGAGTGTGTGTGTGTTTGTTTGTTTTTTTTCCCCCCTTTCTGGAGAATGAAGAGCAGTTCATATCCTGCTTAGAAATCATGGCAACATGAAAGAACATCTGCATATGATATGAATTACGTATCCAAAAAATGGATTGATTCCTAGTTTTTTCTGAAAGGCAAAATAATCTTACTCAATACCTTTTACATGTAATGACCTGGCATTATTTTGATGATATGTTAATTATTTCTCTATTGTTGTTAGGCTGTAGAGTCAGCTGTGACTCATAGTGACCTTGTGTGTAACAGAATGAAACACTGCCCAGTCCTGTGTCATCCTCACAATCTTTGTTATGTTGGAGCCCCTTGTTGCAGCCACTGCGTCAATCCATCTGATTGAGGGTCTCCCTCTTTCTCGCTGACCCTCTACTTTACCAAGTGTCTAATTATCTAGTACTGCTATAACAGAGATACCACAAGAGAGTGGCTTTAACGAACAGAAATTTCTTTTCTCTAAATTAGGAGCCTAGAAGTTTTAAATCAGAGTGCCAGCTCTAGGAAAGACTATCTCTCTGTTGGCTCTAGGGGAAGATGCTTGACTCTTCAGCTTCTATTCTTTGACTCCTTGGTGATCTTCATGTGACATGGCATTTATCTTCCCCTAGCTCTACTTGCTCACTTGCTTGTTTAATCTTTTTTAAGCCTCAAAAGGAGCCATGGTGGGGCAGTGGTTAACAGCTTGGCTGCTAACCTAAAGGCTGACATTTCAAATCCACCAGCTGCTCCTTGGAAACCCTATGGGGCAGTTCTACTCTGTCGTATAGGGTCAAAATGAGTTGAAATCAACTCCAACCAATGAATTTGTTTGTTTGTTTTGTTACCTCAAAAGAGACTGACTTAGGACACATCCTTCACTAATACTGTCTCATTAACGTAACAAAGAAAATTGATTCCCAAATGGGATTATAACCATAGGTATAGGGGTTAGGATTTACAACACATATTTTTGGGTGATACAATTCAATCCATAACACTAAGCATGATGTCTTTCTCCAGCTATTGGTCCTTCCTGATGATTTGTTCAAATTAAGTGAGCCATGTCTCACCATCCTCACTTCTAAGGAGCATCTGGCTGTAGGTTCCCCTAGACAAATCTGTTCGTTCTTTTGGCAGTTGTCTTAGTCATCTAGTGCTGCTCTAACAGAAATACCACAAGTGGATGGCTTTAACAAAGAGAAATTTATTTTCTCACAGTCTAG